>NC_090931.1:1254585955-1254903460 GCF_040938575.1 Ambystoma mexicanum
ACCCTATCCATGAAACGTTGAAAAACTGCGGGGGCATTAGCTAGTCCAAAGGGCATGACTAGATATTCATAGTGACCAAAGGGTGTTCTAAATGCTGTTTTCCATTCGTCTCCTTCCCGGACACATATCAAATGGTAGACACCCCGGAGATCCAACTTCCTGAATATTACAGCACCTCTTACAGCTTCCAGGATATCCAAGATCAAGGACAATGGGTACCGGTCTTTGAGGGTGCATTGATTTAAGCCATGATAGTCGAGGCAAGGTCTGAGTTCCTTGCTGTCCTTCTTGGGAAAAAAGAACAACGAAGCACCCGCTGGAGATTTTGAAGGTCTTATGGTGCCATTTTCAAGGTTGGTATCCAGGTATTCTCGGAGGGCCTTTTTCTCAGGTTCTGAAAGGATGAACATTCTTCCGAAGGGAATCACTGCTGAGGGATCTGTATCTATGCCACAGTCTTCAGGTCTGTGAGGGGGTAAGACCTGGACTATGGCAGTTGAGAATACATCAGTATATCCTTGATAGGCCTCAGGGACTTGTATGATATTGGAAACCATGAGTAGTGTTTGCTGGTCTCTTGGTTGTTCTTTAGGGGGTGTCAAGGAGGGATCCAGGAATAGACAGTGAGACATACAAAACTCTAAGCCTAAGAATAGTGATCCTGCTGTCCAATTGATGTACGGATTGTGCTTCTGTAACCAGGCATACCCAATACCATGGGATAATGAGCTGACTTAATGATGTCGAATCTAATCCGCTCTTGGTGATGGTTTATAGCAAGCTGGATCTCTTTAGTCTGCAGGCTTATGGGCCCTGAAGTGAGGGGTCTTCCGTCGATTGCTTCTACCGGCTGCATGTAGCTTCGTGTCTCGTATGGAATATGATGACTAACAACCCAATCTTGATCAATGAAAATTCCCATAGCTCCGCAGTCTACCAAGGCCAAAATAGAATAGGTCTTATTCTTGGAGGGTGATAGGAAGGCCTGCAGTATCACCAAATTGTTTTGTCCAGGAGAGTTCAAGGATGGAATTGATGTGGAGCAAACATCTCTCTCCCGAAGCTCTGCTCCATTTAGGACACAACCCGTATGAATCCTTCTCATCCTTTTTTGCGTGGCTCCTATCTGCATGGGTTCTGGTTCAGTGACTGAGCCTGGGTTTGTGTCCGTCTTGGTGGTACTCTCAAAGGACACTTTCAGAGGATTTCCTCTGGATTTCTTCTTCTCAGCCTTCCTTTCCTGGATTCGAAAGTCTATTTGCATTGCAAGGTCCATTAGTGCCTGGAATGAGTTTGGAGAGCCACTCTGGCCAACATATCCTTAATCTCCTCATTCAGTCCTCTCCGGAAGAGGGTAAAACTCGCGTCAGGGGACCAATCAGCTTCCTTGACTAATTGCTTGAATCGGGTTACAAAGGTGAGCATATCCTGGGATCCCTGCTGAAAGTCTAGCAGGCGTTCCGGGGCACTATAGACCTGCTCTGGGCGATCAATTATGGTTTTAAGGGCCTGGTTGAACCCATCATAGTCATCTAGGAGAGCATTGCCGGAATTAACGAGGGGCGTAGCCCAGGTTAATGCATTTTCTGAAAGGTGAGAAATTATGAAACCCACTTTAGCCCTGGGAGTCGAAAAGTAGTAGGGCTTAAAAGTAAAGTGGACCAAACATGAATCCAGGAATCCACTAAGGATTTTTGCTGACCCATCGTATTTGTCAACTATGCCGCCCAGCAATACACTTTCTTTTGTGGCAGAATCACGGGATAGAACCAATTGTTTGAGAGCAGCGTTTTCCGCCTTGAGATTCTGTACCTCGGTTGATAGTTCTTGCATGCCACGCATCAGGTCCTGAACGGCAGCTTCCATGTCCATATCGAGTTCGGTTGGATGGTGTCGCAAACTGTCAAGGAGTTCCCCCCTTCTCACCTGAGTCCGATCTTTGCTGGATTTCTTGGTAGATGCCTTCTTGCGGACGGATCGGGTCTTGAATAAGGCTGCATGAGTCTCTTCCGACTCCAGCGTGCGTTCAAAGTTCCAGGATGCAACGATCCAGGAATCGGGGAAATTAAGAAAGTGTACTACACAGCACACAAGTCCAGGAAGTAAGAAAGAAAGGTGAAGGTCTAGAAATGGAGTTAGTAGGGACAAAATCAGGGAAACAATACCGCGAGCTATGGAGCACACGTCTGGTCGCTACTTCGCAATGGCACTGAGACGCTCGGAGCCGCGGGGGCGTGGTCTATTAATAGAACACGCTATGTCCAACGTGTAGAGCGAGGAAGGTGTTTCACGCTGGCCAGCCATGTTGGGAGTACCAGGGAGTGTAAGCCCCGTTGGGACAAGGACCAGGAAGTCCAAAAGGGGCGCGTTCTGTAGGTCATGACAAAAATGGCACAACTGATTTTGCTATATCTCCCAAGATTTGTGCTGGAGTCTCACCGTTCTCGTCCCGCCATGGACGAGCCTTTGAAACCTCTACTGTACTAACTATGACCACCCCAGGTAACATGATCCCTAAATAACAGGTTCCCTGCCAATCCCTGGGCAACCATGGAAATGCTACATTACCGCAAACAAAGTAGACAGGTTCGCCTACATACAAAGGTCTGTCTTCCTCAGTCAAATTTGCAACGTTGGCACAACCTTTAAAATCTCCAATTGACTGAGTACCATTCCTCTGTATGCAAAAAGAAACTGAATCGGGGCTATGGTTAACAGTGTAAGAAGGAGGCATGGCATCCTTATTGCCTATCGGAGCCATCTTGAAGGAAATCAAAGATTGGAAAGGATGAGACAGTCTATCAGAAGGCCTAATAGAAGCAACTTTGAGCTTACTCCTATTTGCGAAAAGCGAGCATCCCAGGGGAGTCAGAACACGTTTCTCAAAGCTATTCAAATTAGTGCCATCAAAGTTCCCCGAGATGCTATCGTTCCATCGGCCAAAGAACAATGCTCTAAGAGAAGCATAACAAGCAGTTGTCAAAGGTAAAGGATGAATATACCAACCTAGCCCCTTATATTCGTGTTGCGGTAAATGTGAGCAGACCCAACAATTAGACTTATTAAAAATGGCATGCGTAGCATTCATGATAAGTAGCAGAGTATTATTTTGGTACCTTTGTCTATGCTGGGAGTCCCTAGGGGACAAAGTATGCAAATGTACAAAGGGAGTAGGAACAGTAGGTACATTTTCAGTCGGTAACAAGGATTCTAAAGGATGCGTTTCCTCGAGGTACAATAAGCCTAAGACAGTGACTATTATAAAACCAAATATCATAATAAAAACACAGCAATACGTTTTGGGGCCCAGGTGCATTGTCCATTATCCCAGTTGGTCACACAATCATTTACAATTCCCATACGAGCGGTAGCAGCGGCAGGCATTGTAGTCTTCAAGCGGTAACCCCCAATGTTATTAGCTGGCGACCTCTCGGCCGCGCAACTTCTTAGTCCTTTCCACAACCCTAGCCAACAGAATCCCCTTTCTCAAATTTGGGCAAAAATAAGCCCTCAATGATCCTTTCCTTCTCCGAATGCACAGCCCAACTGTGCTGTAAGTCTATCAGATGCACAGCAAAACCGTGCCGTAAATCTATTTTCTTGGACGCAGATTGTACTTTGCTTTTCCCGGTACTGATTGATCTGGAAACAATGTATCGTCACTTCCCGTTGGAAGCAACGTATCAGAGACAAGTGAAGATGCCGAATTTGAAACAGCAGTTTCCGGGAGCAAAACGTTTGGAGAGTGTAGAGATGAAATGGCAGGCTTCTCAAGCCTCACGGGCTCAGAAAGATTCTCTGAAATACTCTCAGCGCTATCTACTGCTTGCGGATCGTTGGTTGCAGCATTAGCGAGGGGTTCTGTTACTTCTGTATCGTGTGGCACTGGGTGAGGAAGTTTCTTGACGTGCAACACGTGGATCTAATTCTTTCTTCCAGAAACCCGCAGCGCCATTTGCATGACCAACAGGACCTGGAATGGGCCCGCCAGCGAGGTGCAAGGCAGGAAGAGCGCTCAAATGCCTTGATGAGCACCCAGCTTCCAGGCCGTATGCTGTGGCCTGGGCCCTCATATCGCACAGGTAAAGCCACTCGCACCTGGTGATGAATCAAATACAGGTTTTTAGTCAACTGGCTGCAATAATCTGAAAGTAATACATTTTCAACATCTCTCAAAGATCTACATTTAGGAAGGTTCCAGATATTGGCAGGTCTCCCCATTACCACCTCAAATGGAGAGAGCCCAGTCTTAGTTTGAAGGGTTGTACGCATGGCTAATAACAAGATCGGTAAGGCGTCCGGCCATTTTAATTTAGTGCCGGCACACGTCTTAGCGAGCTTGTTCTTGATGATACCATTGTGTTTTTCTACTAGTCCGGCGCTCTGAGCGTGTCTGGCCGAATGGAACCGTTTGTCTATCTGTAATGCCACACATATCTGCAGAATTACAGCAGTGACAAAATGTGGCCCATTGTCCGACCAGATGACTCTCGGTAGCCCGAAACGTGGGAAGTACTCTTTTAACATGGTTTTCGCCGTAGTCATGGCTGTAGCATCTTAGACAGGGAAAGCCTCAACCCATTTACTAAAAGCACAGATGACCACTAATACGTACTTCATATTATTACAGCGTTCCATTTCAATAAAATCAAAATGGATGACTTCAAAGGGGACAGAGGGTGGTCCAAAACTTCCCCTTGGAGCTGCTGTCCCCTTTTCCACATTGTACTGCAGGCAAATCATGCAATCCTGAACATAGCGTTGGGCAGTTTTCGAAATTTTGTCATTTACCCAAACTTTCTCTAAATTTTCATTACTTTATGGGCACATAGATGCGTAGGACCATGGGCCATGATGACCATCATCATTACATACGCATCAGGGAGTAGCCATTTCCCTTCAACTATGTCCACCCAACACCCGTCATCATCAAGTTTCCCCAAGCCTTCAGCCCACCTCTTGGATTCTTCTAACGTGGCATCATCTTGGATATCCCGTACAGACCCAATACCCTCGTCCATTGCATAGGTATTTACTGTCTCCCTCGAAACATACATCTCTGTAAGGAGATCGGTAGCAGTTTGTCTGGTATTACCCAAATTGTTCGTTTACAATTGTTCGAATGAACAATTGACTAAATTTAAAGGGTCACAATTGACCTTTTCACAAATGACTGCATATATATATATATATATATATATATATATATATATATATATATATATATATATATATATATATATATATATATATATATTACATGGCCACGGTAGTGGCCATGTAGTTATGGTTAAGTTGGTGTTTCCATAGGAAGAGCACTTTTTGGGCAGTTTATAACTTCGCTCTCCCTAGACGGATCCTCACCAAACTTTGCAAAAAAAGTATTTGGGTCACTCTGAATTTTTATGCAAAGTTTGGTGAGGATTCGTCCAGGGGGGGCAAAGTTATAAGGGGGTCCCAAAACTTTTTTTTTCCCATAGACTGAATGGGAAAGAAAATGTGCTCACATCTACAGCCCAAACCGCTGGACGGATTTTCACCAAATTTGGAGCAGGAGCAGCGGCTTGTTCCCGAAAATCCGTCCAGTAGTTTTTTTTTAAATGACTAAAAAGTAGGTTAAAACAAATTAGTGATATCTGTGTTCGGTCCGCGGACGGACTTCCCTGTTCACTCCGCGGACAGTGTCCTGATTGGCCAATCGGCTTGCGTGATGTTCGCGGACATGCAACGTGGTCGCTGATTGGACGGCGTTGAGCATGAAGCACATCAGATTTTCGGTAGCGCCCGCCATCTTGGATTCGCGGTCGTCCGCGGAGAGCGCGGTGAAACTTTGTTCAACATTTGTATTTAGTAGAGTGTGTTGGTGTGTAGGAGTGTTTGGGGAGGGTGGGAGTGCATGAGATAGGATGAAAGTTGTGTTTTTTATGTGTTAGACGTTCTTTTTGTGTTCGATTTGTCTGCGGACATCACGGGTGTTCTGAAATGTTCTAAATAAACTGAATGGGGGGTGTTCTGAGGACTCAATATGTGTCTGTTTTGTTCGCAAGCAAACTGAAACTGTTCTAAGAACACTCGCAGTGTCCTGAAATGTTCGCAAATAAACAAAATGGGGGTGTCCTGAGGACGCTGTCCGTATTGTTCGTTGTCAAGTTGAATATGTTCTAAGAACACTCGCGGTGTCCTGAATTGTTCGCAAATACACAAAATGGGGGTGTTCTGAAGACGTTGTCGAACACTCGCTGTGTCCTGAAATGTTCGCAAATATGAATGGGGTTGTGGCTGACAAGTTGAATGTGTTCTAAGAACACTCGCGGTGTCCTGAAATGTTCGCAAATAAACAAAATGGGGGTGTCCTGAGGACGCTGTCCGTATTGTTCTCTGTCAAGTTGAATGTGTTCTTAGAACACTCATGGTGTCCTGAAATGTTTGCAAATAAACAAAATAGGGGTGTTCTGAGGACACTGTCGTATTGTTCGTTGTCAAGTTGAATGTGTTCTAAGAACACTCCCGGTGTCCTGGAATGTTCGTAGGGGGTGTCCTGAAGGCGTAGTCCGTATTGTTCGCTGACAAGATGAATGTGTTCTAAGAACACTCGCAGTGTCCTGAAATGTTTGCAAATAAACAAAATGGGGGTGTCCTGAGGACGCTGTCCGCATTGTTCTCTGTCAAGTTGAATGTGTTCTTAGAACACTCATGGTGTCCTGAAATGTTTGCAAATAAACAAAATGGGGGTGTTCTGAGGACACTGTCCGTATTGTTCGTTGTCAAGTTGAATGTGTTCTAAGAACACTCGCGGTGTCCTGAAATGTTTGCAAATAAACAAGATGGTGGTGTTCTGAAGACGCTTCTAAGAACACTCGCGGTGTCCGGGGAATGTTCGCAGGGGGTGTCCTGAGGACGCTGTCCGTATTGTTCTCTGTCAAGTTGAATGTGTTCTAAGAACACTTGCGGTGTCCTGAAATGTTTGCAAATAAACAAAATGGAGGTGTTCTATAGACGTTTTTAAGAACACTCCCGGTGTCCTGGAATGTTCGTAGGGGGTGTCCTGAGGACGCTGTCCGTATTGTTCTCTGTCAAGTTGAATGTGTTCTTAGAACACTCATGGTGTCCTGAAATGTTCGCAAATCAACAAAATGGGGGTGTTCTGAGGACACTGTCCGTATTGTTCGTTATCAAGTTGAATGTGTTCTAAGAACACTCGCGGTGTCCTGAAATGTTCGCAAATAAACAAAATGGGGGTGTTCTGAAGACGTTTGTAAGAACACTTGCGGTGTCCTGGAATGTTCGTAGGGGGTGTCCTGAAGGCGTAGTCCGTATTGTTCGCTGGCAAGTTGAATGTGTTCTAAGAACACTCGCAGTGTCCTGAAATGTTCGCAAATAAACAAAATGGGGGTGTTCTGATGACACTGTCCGTATTGTTCGTTGTCAAGTGGAAAGTGTTCTAAGAACTATGGCGTTGTTCTGAAATGTTCATAGGGGGTGTCCTGAAAACACTGTCCGTATTGTTCGCTGGCAAGTTGAAAGTGTTCTAAGAACACTCATAATGTCCGCTGACATTAAAAGTTTCCATAGACCATAGTTGAAATGTTTGACTCTATGGATGTGATATGCTGCGATGGTTGTTGCCAGGGCATAGAGTCTTGGGTGCATGGCCATTTGGCCATGCATCCAAGACTGCATGCCCTGGCAACAACCACCGCAGCATATCACATTCATATTTGCTCATAACTTTGGGTGAAAAACAAATGTATAAGGAACAAAGGTATTAGATACTATGGATGTGATATGTTGCTATTGTTCTCCTTATTATTGTATACTTACTGTTTGGTCTAGTAACGGGAGTCCATGTTTTTCTTGTTAATTTCTGTGATAAAAGAAAATAGCATGTTAGTATTAGTATTTTGTAATGACTTATTACATTGCATAATCAATATACTTTTTTTTTTGGACCCTCATATTTAGTAGATTACAAATCAGAGTACTGTGCAATTTGCTCAGTTTCTGTATTTGTTGCTAAAATCATTGGGTCTGTGGGAGAAAAAAAAATCCATGTTGGATTAAAAAAAAACGTTTTCTGTTATGCTACAGTTTATTTGTTTGTTTGTTTTCAGTGTTCACTTGTTGTTTCTGGCTAATGCTTAATACTTTGGCTTGTTGTATTTTTTTGTAGCAGTAACATATTATTGATTTGTTTTGATATTATACAATTTTGGAGCAGTTAGATACCAATTGGCGTATTCTAACTGTCTATTTTTTTGATATATTTTAGTGGTATTGATTTATCTATTTGGATATTGTTAAATTTTGGGACAGTTAGATACCAATTGGCGTATTCTAACTGTATATTTTTTGGTCTAATTTAGTGGTATTCATTTATCTGATTTGTTGTTGTAGAATCTTTGAGCAGTTAGATAGCTTTTGGATGTATTCTAGCAGTTTATATTTTTTTAACACAAGTTTACTTAGGGTTTAAATACAGTTTAGTTATCAAATTTTGGTTTTAAGAACATCAAATAAGCGTTTGTAAGATTTCCTGGTAATCTCTGCTTTAGAGTAATGATACTATCATTACATTCAAACCATCCACATTTCTTTTTTATATATGCAGTGTAGTGCCCTGAATTGGATGTGGCTCCTGCGTGGTAGAATATACCTATTGTTGTGAAGGTTTTCTTACCAAGTGATATTTGACCATGTGTGAATCCAGTCAGCTTGCAGTTGTTTTTGGTACCATCTGCATTGTAACGTAGAAGCATTAGTGTTATGTATTTACTATGTGTTTGTATTACTAACGTGGAGCGATTATCTGAATTGCAGGTAGAGCATAATCTACCATGGTTTGCATTTTGTACAAGTCGCTGAAATGGAATGGATTCACAATTTGGTATTGATATATATATGAAGCGTTCATTGGGGATTTCTTCTTGTGTCACATTGTTACAGAGAGTGCATGTATGTTTCCACATGTATGAAATCTGAAAGATTTCATTTATAGGTATGTTTTTGTTTTCCAGTACTTGTAGTAAGTACATTAGAAATTCTTGTGGATCTTCCTGTGAATTTATAGTGAATTTCACCATTCCAGCACAGTAGTCCAATTGTTGTCTTATTCCAAAAACACTATACGTATTGTCAGGATTGTTTGCTGCATTTCTGTGAAGTACTAACATTTGCAAACACAATGGGTCTGTACTGTGTAAGTAAATGTTGTCAACAATTGGTGGTAATTGAAATAGAATATTCATTGCTACATTTGCATAGCAACTTACACCAACTATATTTGAGAATTTAAATGGTCCAGGTAGTTCTGTATCTAACTGCTTTTTTTGGAGTTTGTCTTCCTTCTTTAAAGAAGTACTTGGTTTACTTTCCCTAATTGATTCTTTTTTGCTTGTGGTACTTGATGAAGTATTAGTTTCTTTTACTCTCTTTGGAGGATTTGCAGTGACATCCTGTTGCATTTCTGTTTGTTTTATTTTTCTTTTATAACGTTTTGCTTTTTGTGGAACAGAATATGTGTTTAGGTGGGGGGTGTATAGTGAGCGAAGTCTATTGTATTCTAAAATGCAGGGAATATCAGCGTTTATTTTACTTGCATCAAAGTTGATTAGAAATAGACCTTCAAGTGTACGTAAGCGTGATAGTGCTACATAGCTCATGCCTTCTTTAAAGACTGTGTTACCAATATCTATCATTGCTTTGTCTAGGGTAAGACCTTGTGATTTATGAATCGTGACTGCGTATGCAAGAGTTAGAGAAAATTGTTCTCTGCGTACATACATATCTTTGAAGAGAAGGAATCTAGCTGTAGAGCGTCCTGTTCTTTTTACTTCTGAAAGTTTGTCAAAGAGTATATTGACAAACTGAATTTTGTTGTCGCATTGGTATGTTTGAAAGCCAACAACTGTACCCAGTGCTCCATTAACTAGTCCTTGGTCCATGTCAAGGTTACGTTTAAGCATTACTCTGCAATTTAAGGATAATTTTAATATCTTTTCTAAGCCTGCTGTGTTTGAGATTGATTTTTCTAAACTATTTAGTCTTGTTGTGGCTTGGTTACACATGCGTAGTGTCTTACCATGTACATGTAGTTTGTCTGTGGCGCTAATTTCCATGATTGGTTGCATTTCTTTACTTAGCATGATTTCATTGAATTTGAAACAGCTTGCAAGAGTTGGCATTAAGGCCATACAATTGACATTTTTGTGGGCTAATTGTTCCATAACATCTGTAGCACATGCATTATCGCCATAAAGTGCATTAATGTGCCGGGTTTTTAATATTCCTTCTGCTTCTTTAGAAAGTATACCAACTCTGATACTTTTTAAAATGTTGGCATAAGTGAGATCTGCAGATTGCTGCATGTTTTATGTTAATTCTCTGTATTGGAAATGTTGCCAAAGGTTGACATTTCCAATGCTGCCAACAGTTTTACGGCAGAGTTTGTCTCCTAATGTTTTAAAAATAGGCTCACCTTTTACTGGTGTTAATTGAAGCAGATCTCCAAAAAACAATAATGTGTTTTCCTGCAAAGAGCTCTTCATAGTCTGTTTTGAGTACTTCTTGTAATCTGAGGTGAATCAAAGCTAACATCAGGTTGGAGACCATGCTCACTTCATCTATTAGTAGCATTTTCATTTGTTTCAATACTCTGCGTAATTCCATTGTAGCTTCTGCAGAAAGTTTGTAATAGTCTAATTTGTTCTGGTGTTCTACTGGTAATAGTAGTAATCGGTGTAATGTAACACCACATATGTTGTAGGCAGCTAAACCTGTGGGGGCAGTGACAACAGCTGACAGTTTGTTGTTTGTCAATTGTTGAAGGAACTTACTAATGATTTTGATTAGGAATGTTTTGCCAGAACCAGCTTCACCACTGATTTACAGTAGTATAGGTTTATAATTATGGCAGGAACATTCTTTATTTTCATGTTTTACACCATGTGCAATTTGTTTTGTTACTTCTTGAAAAATGCTACTTTGCTCATTGTTTAGTTTTGATTGTAGTATAGTTAAGTCTTCCTTATCTTCATACTGACACATGGTGTTTTCTACTTCTATCATAGCTAATTCTGCCTCATTTATTATTAGTGGTTCTCCCAGTGGTTCTTGGCTTCCCGTTACAGAAGGTTGACTACTGTCAGGAGTGTCCTTATCTAGTTGGGCTTGGAGTTCTTCTTTGTGTTGCTGTTCATTGTGCAACATTGTTTTGTACTGTGTAAAGTTACATCAGTTATAGTGCTTTCATTTGCTTTGAAAGCATCCTCATATGAGTCATAGTTATCTAGTAATTGTTCTTCTTTTCTCCATGGTTTGAAGAGTTGCAGCAGGGACATGTAATATAATTCTTTATGTTGAGGAGTCGTTAATGACAATTTGATATGATTAATTACATTTGGTTTAGTGAGTTTAACTAAGCTGCCTTCACAGTTTGTCACTCTATATTTACCTTTTTTTTCATCAGGTTTCATATTATTTTTGTATGTGTAGTTTTGGGCTATGTGGTATAGACACATGTTTTCCAAAGTATTACTTCTATTTGGGTAGTATGTGTCCAATAAATTGCTTTTTTGAAATGTCTTGGCTATTGGGATCATGTTTGGCTATTGTTTCTGTATCTTCATATGATTTTAGAACTCTTTTTCAGATTTAGCTGGACCACGACTTAGCCATACTATATTTTCAGATTTGCCATACAATGCAGTGCCAGTTAAACGATCAGCTGCTTCATATGATCCACATTCTCTATGGGTGAGAATTTTTATGCCCAAGCTGTATAATTTCTGAGATACTGTTTTATCTGATGACAGGTCATTCCAGAGGTCTTGGAGCGCTGTCTTTTCTGCTTTAGTTAAGTATGCTGTGACATATCGTGCAACTGCAGTAGAATTGTCTGCAATGTACTGCACATCTACGTTTGCATTCCATAAGTGGGCAATGATTGCATTATAATCATTGATATATTTTTCTTCTTCTTTTCTTTTTATGTAATGTGTATTTTTAGATGACTTACCTTTAACACTATGTCTAACTGAAGACATGAGGTTGTTCACTTGACCTGCATTTGTAACTGGTCTAGGGAAACCAAATCGGCATTTGGTGTAGTATTTCCCTTTATTTTTGTATTTGCGAAGACAATATTTTCCACATTTGTGTCTTTGAAATTGTAAAATTTGTGCATGAAGATCACTATTTGTGGCTTCTGATGGAATTTCACAAGTGACATATTTTTCAATAAACTGTAAAACAGTGGCATCACTGTCTTGACCAAATTTAGGAGCATCTTTAATCCATAAAAGCATGTGGATATGTGGTGCTCCACTGGCTTGGTATTCTTTTCTCCAAAAGAAGTGTTGCACTTCTCCAAGGGTAGGAACAGTTTTATTACAAATAAAATGTATCATAGCAATGAAGCGATGGTGAAAATAACTTGAAACATTAACAGGATCCAAAGAACAAAGTTCTCCAGGTGTTAGTATATCTATGTTTGTTTTGTTTTTATTTGATATGTGTAGGAAATCATGTAAATCTTCCCATGCATATTCTGCACAACTTAATGTAACAAACCAAGTGGTCGGGCCAAGGTGTCTGATCATACAACGTACATCTCCATGATGTTGAAACCAGTACTCTTTAGTACCACGCATATTTGCTAATAGATTTGTAATATTTGATTGTAAAACCTCATCCTTTTGTTGCACTTTTTCTAATAATTGTGTAGCTGTCATATTTTGAAAGTGTGATCCTGATTTTAATATGTGTGCAACTCCGTAACATAAAGTTGCTAGTTCACTTTCAAAGAGTAGGTGGAATATGTATTCCACATTTTGTCTAAATCTGGGATCTTCAGAATACATCCGTAATGAGCGTTATTCTGAAGCTGATATTTGAATAGGTCTATCATCATACCTTCCTCCTTTGCCAGTAGGAAAGAGTAGGGGAAAAGCACGTGCTTCTATACTTTTTTCCCATATGCTGATTGGCGATCCTTTTGTTTGACGCATTTGGTAAGTTTCCAGTGCATCTTCTACGGTGTCATTACAGTGCAAAGGATGAATTGTATAATGGTCTAAAGTATTTGATATTGTAGCAGGATCTAGTAGCTCAAATTGACCACCTTCTTGTGTTTCTTGAATTATTTCAGTTGTATCTTTCAAGTTTTCTTCAATATTAATTTCTTTGTAATATTCATTATTCTCTTTAAGATATTGGAAGGCTTGTCTAACTTTATATAAATCTACCAGCTGTTGCCATATTTCTTTGTCTTTTGTAGGTACTCCGTTTACTAAGATAATTAAATATTGCTGCATTGGACGTTGCACTCCTAGAGTATGCACATTTTCTTTTAGATCTAATGGTGAATAAACTACTTTTCCACGAATGCCTTTTACCAATTCAGAAGGAGGTAATTTTGCTATTTTTGGTTGAAGGCGTATTATTGCTTGAAATGGGTGTACTGTTTGAATTATGATGTGCTCATATAAATTAAGTTGTTGTAGGGGTTTTGGTAATGGGTATAATTCCAAATTATTTGTGATAGCACGTGAAGGAGTTTGGTTGTTGTCAAGTTTTGTAGTGCAGTAACTGCAAAGTATTAAGGGCTCAGTTATTTCGTATTTGTTTTCTGCTACAAGGTAGAGAGCTAATTCAAACCATTTAGAATCTTCATTGTCTTCTATTTTGTATGATAGGTCTACAGTTTTTGTGTTACTTTTATAAAAAGTTCTACGGCAACATACACATACATGGTTTGGTACTTCAGCTGATGTACTTTTAAATTTTAGTATTTCTTTTTTGTATGTGTTTAGCAAAAAGTTGCCATGTGTAGAATTGTTGCTTAATTGGTTTAAAGCTATTTCATTCTGTAAATGGCTTTCACTTCCAAAATATTTTTTCTGGATATAGTGAATTTCTTCAAGTAGGTCTTTTGCTGTACCATGTAGAAGGATGTTATTTAACTTTGCTAGTGCTAAAGCAGGACTTTTAGCATAGTACAGTTTATAGACTAGATTTCTTATAGTTGAATGATGTGTTGATATCCTTTTGATATCATGGAAAGTGGTTTTACAAGTAGGTCCTGTAATGCAGGCCAGTGAATGTCCTTGTAGTCCTGTGTACTTGCACACTGGACAGCTATCCAAATTTTGCAGTAATTTAATTTTGATTTTGTCTTTGCTTTTTACATATTTATTGAGGAATTGGCGTAAAGATTTGAAACATTGTTTGGGAATATTACACATTGACGTGCATGGCCATTTGTACACTAGACGTTCTGATTCAGTTGAATGGAGGGGTAACTCTAAGTTTTCAGGGCATATTTTTGTAAGGAGTACTTCTTGTTCCATTATGGTATTATTCACTTTTTCATAACCTCAACCACTGCTATGTATGGCAATTGTATTTGTTTGTTTTTGTTTGTACGCTTCTTCATTAAAATATGATTCTGTGCTCGTAGTGTGATTCCATTCACCTCCGCAGATACTTAAGAAGTTCTTTCTGTTGACATTTCGCTTATTGAGAAGTCTTTTTTGTAATTTAGTTATTAGTTTTGTTAGTGGTTTCATTTTGTTTAACAGTAAAATAAATAACTTTCTTTTCAGAAGAATTGCACTGTCCATCGATGCTTCTAAGATTAATTTCCTACGACAGGTTTTAAGCATTGAACCTGATTTCTCTCCTGTTTTTATAAGATTTTGAAGGACTTTGTGACGGTACATTTTGGCTAAAATACTTTTTTTGGTATGCTTACTTTGCACTATATTAAAATTTGAAGAAGTAGTTTTATCTGTAGTGATACCTCGTTTTCTGTTAATTGTTTTTTGGTTTGTTTTACATTTTGATAGAGGAGGCAACGTTTTTGTACTTGAAACTTCTTGTGTTTCACTAAATGACTGTATTAGCTGTTTTGTTTCAACTCTTTTTTTACAAATTCTGCTAGAGATGGATGCTTATGTTGGACACTTTTATTTTCATTTGCTCTACTTTTGCGTTGCTTTCTACGGACTTGACTTTTGCTAGGCATTCATTAGGGTCTGTTGAAAAAAATAAAGAAGATATGGGTTGGGGTGTTCTGGAATGTATGTGTGCTGTGTGCATGAGTGTTTGAGTAAGATGATAAAGATGTATGTAATGGTGTGTGATTGTGCATAGGGAACTACAACTAGTAGGGATAGGTATTCTTGAATTTATATGTTACTAAACTGGGGTTCAGATGACAAAAAAAAGTAAGCTACTGGTGTGGAAAAGTACAAATAGTAAATCTAATGTATACAATTAAAACAGTTGTTTGTTCTATAATATGAAAATTGTAGCGGTTCAGTTGGGTAATTTGTGTGTCCAAAAATAGGAATTTGTGGGCCATTCTGGCTGTAAATTGCTGTTTAAGACATGGAGATTTTTGGACAAAATGGTACACAATCTCTATTTTTAGGCACCGAAATAGCTTGTATTAATGTTATAGTATGTTTGATTAATAATACAAATATTATGGTGATATTCTACTTACTTTTTTTCTTAAATTAACAGGTAACTTCTTAGTTCTTCTTTGTTCTTCGAATTCGGCTGCTTCTTTTCAGTAGACTGGTCTTCACAGCAATTGTAAAAGCTTCAAATTAGTAACTTTGTTTGTATATAGCGCTGTTTTTAATTTAGATATTGATTTTTTTAATTGAAATCCTCAGTGCCTTCTTTAAAACCATCAAACTAATTTATTTACATAAGATGCATTGCATCAGTTCAGTACATATGTTCTTAATAAACAAATTGTATTGAATGACTAACTGTAGCAAAAAAAAATATCTTTACTATGTCTTGTGAAATTTATAATATACCAGTGAATAGTACTATTTCTGTAAGTAAGCTTTTCTAGGTAATAGCGCCTCAATGTCATGTCTAAATTAAAGTAATTAAGTAAATACATAAATAAAAACAAAAAAATATGAAATTGTATAAGTATTTTTTTAAAGATTTAAACATAGATTGTGCTTGCATGCAATTTTGTTTGAATATATGTAGTCTATATATTTCATTTAAAAAATGTTAGTTTAACATGAATTGGGTGTGTGTGTGTATAAAGAAAGTAAATAGTATATAGGTTTATAAGTGATAGTTGATTTTAGGATATTGAAAAAAATACAGTAAATTCATTTTACAGATTACACAAGCTAAAAGTCTGTTTGAAAATGTGTTCATCTACTGTACAGAAAATATGCATACCTGAAGTTGTGTTCATGCATATGGATATGCATGGAGCTGCAAGTAGAAATCTTGGAGACTTGTACAGTATTTCTGGTAGATGGTGCTTGCCAATGATATGACACTTGACTCAGAGAGATTCACAGTACATTTGCAGTGCTGATCTATGATGATGCAGTTAGATTTAGCGGTCTTGAATGTGAGTGGTGCATGGTCATGTGATTTTTTAGCTACATCCAATGAGGGAATGGCAGAGACAGTGAAGTGGAAATGGTAGAAGGGCTGTTCATGTTACGATATGTCTGCGGACATGGCGGTAGTTCGCGGACATCAGCAGTTACATCCGGGGATTTTTGGGTTCAGAAGTCATGCAAATGAGAATAAGCACTGAAAGGGATTGGTCAGGAAAGTTTAGTGGGTGTGTTGTGCCAGGAGAGAGTTTCGCAGATACTCTTTTTGCTGAGAGAACAAAAGATAGCTATGGCTGTGTGTTTCAGAAAACAGATTGTTTGGATTTTGGGAGATTTGTGGATACATTGGTTGAAGGTGCATGCAGAAAGCTGTGGAGTAGCTGTAGATCTTGGATTCCCACATGTGGAAGTACACTGGCATGGAGTACGTGGAATGAAGTGGTTGGACTTGCTACCTCTCTGTGCTACTTTGGAGACAGAGCAACATCCAGACCTAATTGTAATTCATTGTGGAGGGAACAGTTTAGGACATGTGACTGGAATTTTTTTGCAATTTGCTATGAAAGAAGGACTTAGGAAGGTTATGGACATGTTTCCTAATTCTCAAGTGATATTTTCACGGATTGCGCAGAGACAAATGTGGCTTTGTTCTTCTTCATTTGGTCCACAAATGGAAAAAGCAAGGCGCAATGTTAATAAGGCTGTTTGTGCCTTTCTAAGAGATTTTGGCATGTCGCTCCCCCCTGCAGAGTACTGTGTCACAGTACATACATACAACTGTGACCCTCGAAACGTAAGGGTCATCAGCATTCTGTATGGCCTGTGAGGCAGCTTGAGGGAGACACTGTCCCACAGAGGTGGTCCTTGTGGTGACAGGATCAGAAACAAAGGATGAAGTAGAGGAAATCAACCTGCTACGTTCTTCGCAAGGTACAAACCCACGAATAGCCCCAGAGTGAAATGACCTCAGGGGTCGCTTCATAGTAGTGGTCCCAAAGCTGTACTTACCGTGCTTCCCAGGACTGAGTATCATTTTGCACTCATTGCAGGTAACACGGTTCGCACGACCCTTGGGAACATTACCATGAATGGTAAATAACCGCCACACGCAAGACTCACGCCTAGTGCGGGTAGTAGGGTTTTCCTCTACCTCATTCTCATCATCCTCTTCTTCCTCCTCTGCATCCTCACTCCTGTTCCCCTCTTCAGGCCGTTGGGGAGGTGGTGCTGAAGCAGGTGCAGCACCAGGTGGCAGTTCAGCAGCCAGGGATGCCATCAAAGATGCGATGGAAATCTGCAGTTGGCAGCAAAAATCGCTGTGTTTCGAAGAATAGCCAGAAACACAATGAGAATAAGCTCTAGGGCATGGTCTTTTATAGGGGTGCTTGTGCGCGGTCTGCAGACATGCGCGCTGTCCGTGGACAGATCGAACACAAAAAAAGTTTGAAAAGTTTCAAAAGGTATGTTGAAACTCAGGATTACTATGTGGGACTTGTGCCATGGTGAGATTTTATTGAAAAATATTATGGATTAATTGAAAATGTACTTTTAATTTGTTCGGGGACCCAAACAGTGTCCGCATTCAGAACACGCGATCAGCGTGGGCGCGGTCATATGATCCGTTTGCGAACAAGTCCGCGAAGGAAGCGCATGTCCGCAGGACACCAAATGCACGGAGATTGGCTAGCGCATTCGTGTTGATGTTCTACGGACACTGTTCAGGTCCTGAACTAATTAAAATTGCGTCACACGTGAAACGAACATTTCAGGACACTGCGTGTGTTCTTAGAACAGTTTAAATTTGCTAGCGAACAGTAAGGACAGATATACTGTTCTTCAGGACACGTTCAATTTCGTTTATGTACGAACATTTCAGGACACCAATTGTGTTCTTAGAACATTTTCAACTTGCTAGCGAACAGTACGGACAGGTATAGTGTTCTTTAAGACACCTCCATTTTCGTTTAATTATGAACAATTCAGGACACTGCGTGTGTTCTTAGAACAGTTTGAACTTCCTAGTGAACACTACAGACAGATATAGTGTTCTTTAGGACATTTTCTTTTTTTTTACGAACATTTCAGGACACCGCGTGTGTTCTTAGAATAGTTTCATCTTGCTAGCGAACAGTACGAACAGGTATAGTGTTCTTCAGGACACCTCTTTTTCGTTTATTTACGAACATTTTAGAACACCTGCAATGTCCGCGGACACCTACATTGTTTTCTTTTTTAAAAAAAAACTATTCACAACACAATATAAAAATTCAACTTTATTTAACATATATTAATAATTTATGACAGAGAAGGTGAGGCAGAAACAGAAACAAAAACAGGAGAATTAGGGGTTTCATCATGATTGTTATTAGGTGAAGAAGGGATGGAAGTCTCATCAAAACGTTTTGGGTTATGGAGAGGGTTTGGGGATAATTGATTGGGATATGGTGAGGGGACAAGTACATGTGGGGCAATGGTATGAGGTTTTTGTTTTAAAATGATCTTCAACAAAAGTTTTTAAATTATTAAAATTGGTCAACAATAAATCAATTTTTTCTTTTATGTTGTCAAGCGTGTTTTCCATAACAGCTTCTTCAGAGGTAGTTTCTATTTTGTTATGCTCTGTACAAAAAATATATATATATATATATGTTAAATGTATACAAAATAATAATATTTAAATGGTTTATATTATAAAGTGTTTACCATTAGTTTCACTATCTTGTGACATTTCTTCATGTGGGAAATGTTCCTCTAACCATTCCAGAGTACTAGACATTTCTGTGAGAGAAAAAAAAAAAGATAATATTTTTTTTTATCTAATACAGAAAGTTTATAAATATATGAATAAAATTAAGTACACTTACTATTTCAGGTAAGATATGTCCTATGTACTCAGTGGGTCTGCTCTTGTTCTCAGTTCTTTTGTGTTTGTGAGGTAATTATGTTGGAAGCCAATTTATTTTCTTGTGGTATATTCCATTTTAGAACATAGTGCATTTAAATGAATGGTTAGTGTGTTGTATATATGGGTTACATTTATTATGTATTAGTACATATAATGTGTTTGTGTGCTTTTTTAAAATTTGTTAAATGTTCCTATGTTATGATATAACAATCAAACATACCCCCCATAGTTTTTTAGGTAGCGGTACTGTTCTTCGAACATGTCCGCGAACATTAAATGAGTTCGCGGACATCAAGTACAGTAGGAGAGATTCAGTCAGTTCCATATGATATGTATATAAAGTGAATGTCATTATTGTTAAGTTGCACTACTAAAAACCTACGAAATTCAATGAAAAAACTTTGTTAAAGCGACGTTATGGTTAAGTTGCGCTACTAAAAACCTATGAAATTCAGTAAAAAAACTTTGTTAAAGGGACGTTATGGTTAAGTTGCGCTACTAAATACCTATAAAATTCAGTAAAAAAACTTTGTTAAAGGATGTTATGGTTACATTGCGCTACTAAAAACCTATGAAATTCAGTGAAAAAACGTTATTAAAGGGACGTTATGGTTCCAAGTAAAACCGAAAAACTCTTGAAATTCGCCAGTTATGGTGAGCTAAGCAACCATAACTCGCGCCACCACCGTGCACTGCTAAGGCTAACACCCACGACATCAAAGATGACATCACAAATGTCATTGATGACATCACTGATGACATCACACGTCTGGCTCACTCTTTTTGCTTTTGCTGACATATCTAGGCCACATGGTTTTCTTCAGTAACAGTCAGAAACTAAAAATTGTATTTTATTTGTAGACGTATGTTACAAGTAGGTTCTTATAGTAATTCCCTTAGAGTCCAGTCACATCATATGAAACATATACATAGCGAAAGACACAAGCTTGAAAGACAGCAATCCTTTTTGTGCATAAAGATAATCAATAGACTTATCAGCACTTTCTGATAGTTCTGTTGTTTTTTTATGGCTGTACTTTCCCTGTATATGGTCATATTTGTATACATTGTATTCACACTACTTTCCTTAGGGTCCAATCACATCAAGTGATACATATACATAGGGTAAATAGCAGCTTTGAAACATAGCAATCATTTATTTGCATGAAAATAATCAGTTAGGTTATGAATTGTTTCTGCTACTACTTGTGCTTTTTTGCTAACTTCACTTTCCCTGTATATACCCATATTGGTATGTGTTCTTGTCTCTTTGTGTTTTGTCTATAGTAATGCAAATATGTAATACATGGGTTTTATTAGCTACTTATAACATATTTTACAGTACACAAAAATCTATTAAGAAAACAATTATCATTTCATTATTCAACATATTAACATTACGAATATTATACCTTCATCTTGTACGCTGCACACAATGCTATGTTTCTGCATTAGTAGCTTAGTATACTAGATAGAACCCCATAATAGAATGCTATGTATATCAATGCATCGTTCAATGCACTAATTAGGGTATGATCTTTATTGCAATGATCCTTGACACTTTTTTCGCAACATTATAATAAGAATCCCTTGTACACATATTTCATGAAAAGTACATACACATGTGATGTCATCAGTGATGTCATCAATGACATTTGTGATGTCATCTTTGATGTCGTGGGTGTTAGTCTTAGCAGTGCACGGTGGTGGCGCGAGTTATGGTTGCTTAGCCTACCATAACTGGTGAATTTCAAGGGTTTTTCGGTTGGGGTTTTGGGCGGGTTTGGGTTGGGTGGGGGGTTGTGGGGGGTTTCCCCCCACATTTATGTTACAATTGACCTTCAAAATTCGGTCAATTGTGAAAAGGTCAATTGTCATTCGAACAGTTGTAATACGAACAATTCGTATACAACCGTTTGTCTAGCTATCTGATCAGCGAAAGCATTCCCTTTTTCTATGTCATATGTAATCTTTTGATTGTGTGTTGTTTCATAACGGCTAAATGACTAGGGAGCGCAAGCGCTGAGAGCAGTTGTACTATTAGGGAGCCATGTTGGATCTTAGTGCCATGTGAAGTTAAGAAACCTCTCTCTGACCAAAGTCTCCCAAAGTTGTGAACCACCCCAAAGGCATACTGACTCTCACTATATATGTTTACTGCAAGCCCTTCGGAAAGTTCACAAGCTCGGGTCAATGCTATAATCTCTGCGTCCTGCGCAGAGTTATGCGTGATTCTCTTGGTTTCCACGACCGTGCTTAATGTGATGATTGCATAAGCAGCTGTGGGTGTACCATCCGGAAGTTTGAAGCAGGAGCCATCACAAAACAGCTCTCCTTGCGGATTATTCACAGGAGTGTCTTTCAAATCAATCCTAATCTTTTCCTCTTGTTCGGTAGTATACAGACAGTCATGTGACTCTTCATCGCCGCAAGTAGTACCTTGCGGGAAAGGTAGGAGTTCAGACGGATTAAGAACACAACGACTCTTAATTTGGATGTGAGGAGCAAACAAGATCAATTCATATCTATTTGGGCGCCAACTGTAAAAACAAAATCAAAATATCGAGGCTGAGTACCCCAATCGGAAATATACCAAACACGGGTTACAAAGGAACATACAAAGATCTTTAATTTATACTGAATCAGTTACAAAGAACAAAACAAAATCAGATAGCTATCGGCCCTCAGTGCAACACAGCGAACTCCAGCGTGGTTCGGCGTATTCAGTGAGAGACGCTGTACATTAGAATTCATTGCTCTTTTATGATATTTGCGAACACGATGTCCAACCCTACTTCGGGTTAATATTCCTCTAATACATTACTGATCTAGGGTTCATGCCGAGTTTGCATATCCACATGTAACTAGTTTGCCTTTAATACATACGTCAACAAGCCTACATGGCAACTGTGTATTTTGGGATTTCCCATACAGGTCTTCTCGAACATTAATACAATTTAGTTAAACAAGTATTCTTAGTTCAGTATTTGAATACATTGTTCTTAACATATGCTTGTGGATTAGTTTAATTGCACGAGTAATCCTTTACACACAGGCCAACGAAGGACAAGGTCTCAGTTCACAACCTCAACAAGTGGCCTGCAGGCAAATTACATATTAGCTACACACAGAGGTCAAGATGGCCATGTTGTATTTCGGAATGACATTGTCCACCATTTTAACTCACAGGGTGACTTTACAAAGCAAACCTAAAATGGCGGATTGACCTAAAATGGCAGCTTACATTGATTTTAAGGTCAGGACCTTGCAACACGGATTTCTTTGCAAGTGGCTTACAAGCGGCTTGGCGTAGGCCAATATACACATATTCGTTGCAATAGGAGGCACAATATAATTTCCCATTTGACATACACGCTGGCGCGACCGGGGTATGCGTATTACAGGGGTGCTTGAGGAGTCTCACAATAGATTTGGCAGTGTGGGCCCTCCTGGGTGTGCCCCTCCCAGCCTCCCCATGCCCCAGAGGAAGCCCATCCACCCTCCCCATGCCCCGCAGACAGGCCATCACCCCTGGACATGCCCCAAAGGCAGATCATCCACCCTCCAAATGCCCTGCAGGCAGCCCATCCACCCTGACCATGACCTGCAGGCAGGCCACATGGCACCATGCACTTTGGAGCCCCAACACATGTCCCCCCAAGCCACCCCGTTTATGGCAATCTGCCAGCAGGCCCCTCCACCCCACCCCACCCCCAGTGACGGCAACCTGCCAGCAGGCCCCGCCTCATATCCCTCCACCCCACCCCCTGTGACGGCAACCTGCCAGCAGGCCCTGAGACATGTCCCTCCACCCCACCCCCATTGACAGCAACTTGCCAGCAGGCCCCGACTCATGTCCTCCCCCACCCCACCCCCAGTGATGGCAACCTGCCAGCAGGCCCCACCACATGTCCCTCCCCTGACCCCCATTGA
This sequence comes from Ambystoma mexicanum, assembly GCF_040938575.1. Classification (NCBI taxonomy): domain Eukaryota; kingdom Metazoa; phylum Chordata; class Amphibia; order Caudata; family Ambystomatidae; genus Ambystoma; species Ambystoma mexicanum. Next base: position 1,254,609,179 of record NC_090931.1, read on the forward strand.
TGGCAACCTGCCAGCAGGCCCTGACACATGTCCCTCCACCCCACCCCCATTGACGGCAACCTGCCAGCAGGCCCTGACTCATGTCCCCCCACCCCACCCCCAGTGATGGCAACCTGCCAGCAGGCCCCGACTCATGTCCCTCCACCCCACCCCCATTGACGGGCACCTGTCAGCAGGCCCCAGCTCATGTCCCCCCACCCCACCCCCAGTGACGGCAACCTGCCAGCAGGCCCCGACACATGTCCCTCCACCCTTCCCCCATTGACGGCATCCTGCCAGCAGGCCCGACACATGTCCCTCCACCCCACCCCCATTGACGGCAACCTGCCAGCAGGCCCTGACACATGTCCCTCCACCACACCCCCATTGACGACAACCTGCCAGCAGGCCCCGACTCATGTCCCCCCACCCCCATTGACGGGCACCTGCCAGCAGGCCTGACTCATGTCCCCCCAAACACCACGTCATAAAAATACAGACCCAAGGCCCGAATGCCAACCCAAATTCCACCCCCTCACCCCCAGTACAAACACCCAACGATCCACTGCACCCACTCCCTAGTAAATTACCCATGCCATCAGGGTCTGAAAAGAACCAGCATGCCCATTAATAAATGTCCTACAGAGCCACAAAGTGGCAACACATGACTGAGCCAATGCTCATGGAGACATGTACGAAATAAATCATAGTAGACCACACCAATAATGAAGAATTATGAAATGTATTAAAAAGAAAACCAAATGACAAAATGAAAACCACACATGAAAATTAAGAAATAATGATTGAAATATGAAAAAGAAAGTAAAATCCAAGGAAAAATGAAATCAAAAACATGAAAAAAGAAAAGTGGTCCATCCCAAAGTCCATAGAAAGAAAGCATAAACATACATTACTCCTTGTGAAGATCTAAAAAAGAAAGTATGTACATGTCCGGAAATATTGAAAATTAAAGTCTGAAGGGTCCATTAACCCAAAACAAAAGGAAACCTACAAAAAACTCCATCTAAAATACAACTATATTCAAAAAGTGGAGCAAGGTCTGTGGACTCCAAATCATAATAAAAACCAAATGAAACCGAAACCTAAATAACTACATACAAAGGCGACGGGCTAGTCCAACGGCTCACTTTTTGATGTCCCGGACCAGGGCATGATCAAACTCCATGTCGATGTTCCAGAGGCGAGCCTGTTCTCTGGCCTTGAGGTCTCGCAGGGATGCAGCCATGGCCTCCTCCAACTCCCTGCGAGTTGCCTCGAGGCTCTCAGCCCGCCTCAAAGCCCAGTGCATGGAGTATTCCGCCCTGACCATTGTGAGCTGTGCCCTCTCCGCCCATCGCCGCTCCGCCTCTATTTGCTGACCCAACCGCTGCCACACAGAAAACACTCCCAATCCTGGGTCGGACTGCCCGCTGGCCGATGCCTGCCTCAGATGTTGATGGCACCGAGCCATGATGGCTCCCACTCTGAGCCTGCTGCTGCCTCCAATGCAACTGCATCTGGCACCATGACCGCATCCAGTCTGATGGAATCCACTGGTGCCGCTGTGCACGTGCCCTGCCTGCTTGTTGATGCCTGCACATCATCCATTTGCTGGGGTCCAGTTGGTGGGGTGGTCACCCCTGCTGGACCTCCGAAGCCCGACTGTGGCAGGGATGTGTCCTCTACCAGCCTGGCCCCTGGCTGAGGGACTGCTCCACAGGGGGCCCAGGTGACACTTGGGCGGGAAGATGGCATGGTGGATAACTGGCACATAGGCGGTTCAGTTGACGAGGGGGGGTCGCAAGAAGATCCAGTACACAGAAGAACCCAGTGCTGACGACCTGTCCTAGTAGTGCGACGCGGCCAAACAGCTATTCAAAATGACATGCATTGCCCTGACAAGAACCCTGCACATCATCCCGAATACCACATTGGCGCAATGCGACACAAGCTACAGGCTCAATCCAGGCTCAATCCAGTCACGGATTTCCACATCCGCACAGAGAGGAAGGCCATGCTTGTTAGCGCATCCCCTCCCTGAAAACGGGTCTGGAGATATGGCATCACTGCTGGCGCCGGATGATGCAGTCACAGGATCGGGGACAGGATTGCACACAGGCACCTCCATGGCCGACTGTGCTGCCTCCTGTTCCTGCCCCTGGGCTGCACCACTAGCACCAGTGGAATCCCCCTTCCAGGCCCTGTGCATGGGGCTTCCACAGCCTCGTTCTCAAACAAACCCCCCACCAACCTGGATGATTCCATGCCATCTTCCTCCGTAGGCCCTTGTGGGGGCTCAGCTGCCCCTTCTACTGCTAAGGAGTCCACCTCCAACCTCCACCTCGTGGACTTTCCCTCAGCAGCTGCAGCCATGGACGCAGCACCAGACTCCTCACTCCCGGAAGATATCAGTACCTGGGAGGGGAGCTGCGCCTTGCGTCTCCGACTGGCAGGAACCCTGCCGCTGTGCTCCACAGCACCATCTCCGCCCTCTTCATCAGTCGACGCTTCAGACAGAGATAGAACACAGGCATCAGGGCACTGTACAATGGTCTGATACATACATGACAGTTGCACATGAGTGGCAGTGTCAAACTTCACAGATGGCATCACACTCCCCAACACTGATATCATTTGAACCCACACACATGCACAAATAAACTGGTATCATGCAACAGGCATCAACATTCATGCACACATAACTGTATGAACAACCAAAGGTTGGTATAACGTCACAAGCAACATGGGGAGTGCTGATCACATGCACACACGCCACCAGACAGTCATGCATCTGTACATCTCCAACAACTGTCACAGTGCAATCATTGGCAACAAAGTCACATCTGCCAATCAGGTACCCATATGTCCGGGTCACACGCATCCATGGCGTATCACAGTCGCACACATGTCAAACACACACATGCACATGTACGCCGTGCATGTACATGAAGTTAGAACCAGCATCCATGTGTCACACCCCAACCATGGCATAGCACATACACAGAAATGCAAACATGTGTGCAACTCCACATGCAGTTGGGCATCATGCATTGGAACACATACATCATTGATGTGCATCACACATGACTGCACTCACATGCAGAATGGACATGTCCCTGCACACACACACATCCATACATGGGCCATGTCAGACATATGTCCAAGCTGCACACTCCTGCCACACCTCAACATGCACTGTGTGGAATGGGATAGCCCAGACACTCACCGCTCGACTCCAGACGGGTCTGCCTCTCCAGGACCTGGTGGTGAAGAACTGGATCGATACGTTCCATGCCCCTCAACTGGTCGATGGAAAGTTGGACCCGGCGCCCCCCTGCATCCGCTGCACGCAAAAGGCGCCAGGCCTTCCTGAGGGTCCTGGATCTGAAGTCCTCCCAGCGCTTCTGGACGTGTTTTAAGTCGCGGGTTGCCATCACCTCTGCGTTGATGGCAACCACAATGTCCAACCAGGTCTTCTCCCTTGTTGGCACACGGATGTCTGAAGAAGGCATCATAATGCCTCAGGACTTGCTCCACCAGGATGCCAACTTCTCTGGCTGAGAAGCTGACAGACCTCTGCCTCTCTGGCTGGGGGTTGCCAGTGGTCTCTGATGGTGTTTGCCCCGACATGGCAACCCCTGAGGCAGGTGTGGGTGGGCAACTGGGTCCTGGGGCTGGGCTGTGGAGCGATGGAACACCAGTCGGGAGTCTGCTGTTCTAGCTGGGGTGGTCGCAGCAACTGGACCCCTGCAGATGGCTGATGTGCAGGCACCAAATAGCAGGGCACGTGGCCATCAGGCAGGCAGGCAGCAGCAGATGGCTCGTGGGAGGCAGCTCGGGACTCTGGGGGGCAGGAAAATGGCCTTCTGGGCAGGAGTGGGGTCTTCCCTGTGTTGTCGCGTGGTGAGCTTGATGCAGAGTGAATCCGCACGTGATAAAACAGCATGTCAGCGTGTAGCGTGTAAGTGTGTAAGTGACGTGATGTGCGCAGGCATTTCCCTCGACACGGGTGCATAGTGAATCCGCACGTGCAAAAACAGCACATCTGTGTGGGAATGTGTGTAATTTGAGGAAAGGGCCTAAGCGCGGAAGTGGCGTGTAGCGCGCAGGCGTTTCCCCCGGCACGGGTTAAAGGTGAGCGTGGGCCAGCAGTTCGCTGTATGTACTTTTCGTGGAGACTGATGCATGTGTTGCTACTTCTTGTTGTTTCACGCGCCATCACTTCACAGCAGATCGAGGACGTACCTCTTCTTTTGGCGGGGGTCTTGCCTACTCGTGTTTTTCTTTCCCACGCTAGTCTGACGGTGAGTCGCGCATGCTATGTTTCCCACTGCGGGTCACCCTGTGTATTGCTTACCCATTTTCAAGGTCATAGTTGCCTGTGTATCCCACACGTACGTGTTTTATGTGTCACTGGGTGCCATCGCGTACTGCAGGAGGTTAATTCCACACATGTGGGCTACCGGAGTTGCATGCACAGTTTTATTGCAGTTTTGGGGTGCCTTAGCGTTGCGTGACCCGTCATTTTCTCACCCCGGTCACATACAGCCTTGCAGGCACACATGGGTGCTGTTTACATCTAGTACCCCACCCCCTTCACCCCAATTGCCAATGACAATTGCTGTGTACACCTCCCATTGGCACTACTACATCTGTGACATGGTTGGGAGGCCACGAAAGGTGAGGGGTGCCTCAGTTGGGCATCCTCCATGTGGTGTGTGTGGTCAGTGATGTGGAAGGGGTGACCAGGGAGTAGGGGGAGTCCAAGGTGCCCAGGGTGGCTGCAGAGGGGGAAGAGGCAGGGGTGTGCCACTTTGACATGGATGTTCTGCCAGATGTTGGTGCAGTCATGCCACCACCCCCTTTGGCTCCGGGAGATGCAGCTCTTGCATCTGACACTGCACCCATGTGCCCCGGCAGTCAGTTTCATCTACTGCCACTGGCCCAACGGTAGTGGCAGCTGCAGGTGCAGCTCTAGCGACCACCACACAGGCTCAGGGTCAGCCAGCGGAGGATACATTGGCACCTGAGGATTCCCAGGCAGAATTCCAGGTGGTCAGGAGGCATAAGCAAAGTGCGCGCAGGGCTGCTCTGACCGAGGCACATGTCCCTGTGTCAGAGCTATCATCTGCTGCCCCAAGCAGCCGGGTGTTGGCAACTGCATGGGCAGATGCATCCAACACCACCCCGGCTGTGAGTCTGTCAGCCAGGACAGTCTCGGTCACAGACCTTGGCCGCAGCTGTTGCTGCGCCAGGTCCAGTCAAGAGCACCCAGCAGCCACTGACGCAAGTCAGGGCTTCCATCCTAGTTCCACCTGCCACTCCCTTGGTCCAGTCCACCAGCGCCACTGCCCCTACTGATCAGGGTGACATTTGCCAGTCAGGGTCTGGACCACTGCCCAAGAGGAGGAAGGTTGCTCCTGCACAAGAGGCTGCGACCCCAGACACGGCTCTGACCTCCAGCACGCCGAGGAAGAAGCCTTTCGGCAAGCAGGAACTGGACTTCCTTGTTGGCTAAGTGTCGAAACACAAACGTGATATGCTAGTGGGCCCAAATTGTCACACTATGCCTGCCCAGCGTTGGGACCACTGGAAGCATGTTGCAGAGGGTGTTAGTGCATTCGGACATGAGGTGCACACAGCTCAGGACTGCAAAAAGCATTGGGATGTCCTCTGACGCTGTGCTAAGCTAAAGCGTGCCTCCAATTATGCCATGACTCTGGTGACTTGCAGTGGGCCAGCACCTGAGGAGGAAGAACTCACTCCGAACGAGGTGATCGCTGCAGAGTTCATCCCGGCAGAATTGGTCGAAGGAGTGGGAGAGATGCTGGATTATGATGTCCCATCCGGTAAGTGTTGTTGCGTGTTTGTCCAGCCCATGTGTGGTTTGCTTGTGTGATGTGTTGTGCTTGACTGCCACTACATGCTATGTGTACATGGTTATCATGTGTGATTCATGCAATGCTTCACTAATGTGTGCATGTTGTGATGCATGCTGGAAATGTCAAGCAGACGGGAACTGTCCTCATCACCACACATGCACCCTATGCACATGCAAGTCACTGGGCTGCCCCTCCGGTCCATGTTCCAGCTCACTGACTATTCTGCATGTAGCCTGGGGTGTCTTTCCACTCAGCACTCGGACTATGTTATTGCATGACTGACATGCATGTATGTTCAGCCTGCATGTGGGTACTCCATGCGGGCGTGCTTCCTTGCCCCTCCACCTCCCTGCACCTCAATTTCACCATGGCATTGGTGGGTAACATGTTGGACTACTGCAATGGCCTGTTCCACGCTCCTGTGTACATGCACACTTGCCCCTGCGAACCTGCCAGTCACATACTGTGGGGTACATCCTTTGTCCTTGATGTAGGGTGTCTCACTCGGACTGTGCAGATGGCAGATGCTCCCCGGGGACATGAGTGCCCATTCATGCTCCATGTGAATTCCATGCATTCCCCTATGTGTCCTTGGCAGGATGATCATTGTTGTACGTGTCCAGGATTACATACGTATCATGGCATTTGGTCATCCTTTCCATGCTCACTCTGGCTCAGTTCTGCATCACACACATGTTTAGGCTGCCATTGTCTGTGTGGGGCACAGGCCTCCCCCTGTTGCAGGCCCCCTGACTCTGTTCAACTGGTGTAGTGCCTTCTTCACGAATGGGTGCACTACTGAGGGTTCATCATGTGTCCTGCTTACTGTCCCATTCTCATCTGCTGTGGTGTCAGTTGACTGAGATGATGCAACTGACGCTAGGCAACACTGTCTGCAAATACACAGTTCTCTGGTCAACCTTTCATTGCCATGCAATGCCTCCCTGCATTTTCAGTAAGGGGGGGTGTGTTGCCTGTAGCCATGCAACCCATTGCATGCACATTGCACATGATGGCTGAACTTGCCCTTACACTGCCTTCATGTTTATTGATTGACATCATTATGTACTTGTTGATGTAGATAGTTGGTAACGTACACATGTTCTACACTGCACCCACGCACTTCTGAGCCATGTCACACCATTCTACATGCCTACTCACTGTTGCAATGTCAAAGTGACCTGGCATGTATGTTCAGATTGACATCCCTTCTCTGTTATGAAACGCACGGGCACAGGTGCATCCTGTGACACATGTACTCTGTAATGGAACACCCTAGCGGGTGTTTAGCAAAGTTGAACCCTGCCAATCGGGTTGTAATGACTGTGGAGCTGCCTGCATGTGTGTATGTGTACACTTTCACAAACATCAAATCAAGCAGCGTTGTAGCTGCTTGCTTTGTTGTATAGGATGCTGTACATATTCACCATATGGGTGTATATGGATGCGGGTGTATTTGAAAACTTTCACATATACATATGCAAGAAGCTTCAACGTTGTGTAGTGCAACATTGCAGCTACTTACTTGTGTATGTGTGAAAGTGTTAATTTACATGTGTTCTCTGGAGCTTTTTTGTTGAATGACTAATATGTAACGTAAATGCTGCTGAGATTTCAGCTTTGCGCCCGTTATGTTCAACTGGCACAATCCTGAAGGTGCACTGTCATGCAGTACGTGTACACCCAGGCACACTCAGCAAATCTGGTGGAGTCTGGGCGTGATGATTTGACACACTGAATTATGTTTTCTAGCGCATTCCATGCACAATGTGCTGAATCAGGCCCTGAGGGGTGTTCTGGAGGCTTCATGGACTGGCAGCTCAGACCGTACTGGGCATTATGGTCCCTTATGCCTCGTTGCAGGCCCTGGCTTTGCTCGGGACATTCACTATGTCTACATGGCCCATGACGCCCAGTACGGGCCGAGCTGCAGATGGATGAAGCTATATTGGTGATGATGATTTAGTGATGCATGTGTACATGCATATTACGTGTGTCATGGTGTGTTTTGATTCACTTGCAGCTGTGGCCATGTGGCTGTTCAGACATGCATATGGTACGTGCCATCTCTTTGTTGCCATCTGTCATTTCTGCCTGTGATATGTGCCTGACAGAGGTGGTGTGTGATGGAGGTGATATACTACATTCAGTACATGTGTAGGCTTCGCAATTTGCACACATCCATTTCTGCTTTCGGGATGCGATTGCACATCAATGCCACTGGATGCATGCCGGAATTTCAGTTGTGTGGGACATGTCTGCTTCATGTGTTGGCTGTCAATGTGATGCCTATGTGTGTGTGTGGGTTATGTGCTTCTGACATGTGTACTCATGTTTCTTTTTTTCACATTACAGGTGATGATGCAATGGAACCAGAGGATGGTGATGTCATTCCAGACATGGGGTTGCTATTACATCAGCAACCCGGCACAAGTGGGGGTCGTGGGGTGGTAGACCGCGAGAACCCACTTGTGGTCCAGACTATCGTGTCCAGGGCTGGCAATCAGTCAAGCTATGATGATCAACCTGAGCAAAATATTGAGTTGGATGTGCGTCATGTCCATTAATCGCTGGTGAGTGATCCTGATGTGGACGATCTTCTGTCTGCGACACCTGCACTGAGAGGCCAGACACTATTGGAACCTCCGCCTGTGGTGGTTTGGGATGCACGGTCACACTCCACAACAGTTGCTGATGTAACTGGGGCATCATGTCAACGGAGGGATGTAGTCCTGCAGCCGCGGGCGGTGCAATCCAGCGAGGACCACGGCTCCTCGAGCCCCACGGGTGTCATGTCCGGCAACGTGGTGGCCGTGCGCCACCGGGGTATACTGAGTGGGAGCAATCCATGTATTCCAGTTCAGAGCAACAGGGGGCAGCTATTGAAAAGATCGCTCAGAGCATGGAACGTGTGGCCCAATCCGTGCTTCCCCCTGCTAAGCAGGTGGAGCTCCAGCAGCAGGCAGCGCAGTCCACAGGCCGCTCAGTCAGGCTGGGCATGGCGGCCTCAGACAGGGTACGCTGGGCTGAAATGATGTCTCTGCATTAAGCACTTGCTTCTCACGCTAAGGCACACATGGAGGCCCTGAGGGATGACCATCAATCCCTCAGATCTACTCTGGGTTTGCTCAACATGTCCAAGAGGCAGCGGTCAGAGGAGAGGATGGAGCTATGTGCATTCCGGGAGGTGCTCCAGATGTCTTGTGAGGCCATGCAGGCAGAACTCTGTTTTACACATGCTACCTAGCAAGAGGAAGCACGCGTATCATGTGAAGTGCTGCATGCTGACCTACATGCCATCGCCACTCAGGACCAGGCTTACTAGACCTGCATGCTTGCTGCCGTCGAGGGGCAAGCTGCGCATAGGGGTGGTCAGAGAACCGTGCCATATCCTCCTTCTGATTTCCATTCAGAGGGTGAGCAGGTCGACGACTTATCTCCCACACAGGTCGGGCCATGCAGGCGTTGAGCCCATGGAGTTTTTTTTTTATCTCAGCATCATCGCATGTGGGCTTTGAGGTGCACCCTGTACCTCCTCATCCTGGGTGATTTCCTAACCCCCCCCAGGTCGTATGTGGCCATTTTTATTAATGATATTGTTTGTCTATTGTGCATTCATGTGACGGTGTGGTGCTTTGTGGCTTTTGAAAGCATCCACTGTCTGTTCCAGCTGGGCTCATTCAAGCTTGTCTCGTATATGTGTTTGTGGCATGGGGTCCAGACACATATGCCACTCCTGCTTCCCCTTTCCATGGGCTTGCAAGGATGGTTCGGTGTGACAGCAATTTACACAAAGGCATTGGACTGTCCTCATATCTGTGGCCGGTCTGCTGCTGTACTACTTGTGTTTACACCCTATTGGGGATAATGGATGTTTTCTCCACGGCACGTCTACAATCAATTTTGGTGAGTACATTTTTAAACTGTGCATTTATTGAAGTTGATTGTGATGTTTTTTCTTTTCTTGCCTGTATACGTACTTGATGCACTTTGTGCTGTAGACGGTAGCCTGCACCCTTTAGCTGTCAAAGTCAGACTGATGGTGGGAGGGGGCCGGGTGGTGACAATGTGAAGTTGGTACTTGTTAAGTTCAGCCCCTGGGAGTTGTGGCAAAGGAGGATGCATTAGGAATGTGACCCAAGAACCACAACTCATGGTCCAGTCCTCACCTGAGATGTCTGTCTAGACTCCTTCTCAGCTGCATTCCGTTTGGACGGCATGTTGTATCTGTCTTCCCTCTTGGACCTCGCTGCTGCCTGACGATGCAGTTTTCTTACAGGACTACAGCTCTTTTACTCATTTTTTACACTCCGGTGCCTTTAGTGCCTGTTTTTTTTCTTGCTACTGTCCTTGTTGCAGATCTGTCTGCCCGTCTCTCGGGAAGTTATTTCCACGTACTCTTATGCTGCCTCGGTTTGCCTCGGTACACTTCTGTGCCTCAGCATCTCTCTCTCTCTCTCACTCCTCCTGTCTTTCATCTATCACATCCATACCTTTATGTTGACTTTGACCTTTTACCAATGCTATTCAACTGTTCTGGCTCTTAACTTGCTTTCAGCTGTTTCCGGCTATCTCACATTCACTGTGCCTTTCCAGACTTGAGCTGTCTCTGCCTTTCTTTGTTCACGCTATCAAAGGTTGATTGGGTTTCAGCTCAATCACCCAGTTGTGCAAGCTTCCTTGGTTATTTTCTACTCAAGTTTCAGCTCTGCCCATCAGTTGTCGCATCCTCATTGATTATTGTGTATTCCTACCCATCTTGTTGAACTTTTGTACAACTGTGCAACCTTGGAAGTTATTCTATCATTCAGCTGGGAAATATACTTGGCCATATTCTATGACTTCAAGTCACCTACTGGAGACTTATCCAGGGTTTTTTGGTGCCTAGAGGCTTTTTCCCTGGTTTGGGGGTGTGGCTCGTTGGAGTTCTCTGCGATTTGGTATTTTTCCCAGTCGTAGTGGCCTCTGAGGGGGCTAGACCCTATTTACGTGAAAGAAAGAACAGGGAAACCAAGGGGAAGGGGGATCCTGAAGCCAGGTAGACTAGAAGGAAGGAGCCGATGGACCCCAGAGACAGTTCTTCGGAAGGTCAAGGTGATGAGGAAATGAGGGAGGGGCTTTTGTTGTCGGACAGTACGCTTGAGCTACAGTGATTGGGCACTCTCTGACATTGTCAATGTGGGGTACTATGTACATGATGTGTTCTGCTTCTCAATGGCTGTTCCTGTGTTGGGTTTACTTTTCAGGTGTCAGGGGATTGGTGTGGTTTGACACACTGGGGTGTCCTCATGGGCAATGTTCACATGTGATGTGTACAGGACACTGAGGGTCGCTTCATTTCACATGCATGTATTGAGTGCATGTCCCTACTGACACAGACACACTTACACAATGCACCACCACACATACAACCACCCGTCTATGCCCACTCGTGCACACAGATTGCCTTCTCTGCCATGCTGTCTCCCTGCAGCGCATGATCACTTACAATTTTGGGATTGTGTACATGCATCACTGGATAATTTTTGTTGCTTGTCCTTTTTTATATGATGCTCAAGGTGTATCACCAACACAGTGGCCGCTCACTATGCTGTATGCTGAGCGGTGTTTTGAAGGGGACACACACAACACACGGTTTTGGGATTTGTGGATTTGGATTGGCCAATGTGCATTCCAACAAGCATTCTGTCTTTTGTTGATGGTACCGCTGGAGGCATGCATTTGTGTATGACTTTGTATGTGTGGTAGGTTGTTGGTCAGTCATTTCATCTGATTCCATGTTAGGTGTGATTGTCTCAGGCCCCTTTCCATTTATCAGGTGGCACTTCGTATCTAATTTGTCATGTGTTGTGCTTTTGGTTTGCTCTTTTGCTGTTGCATGCCATGTCATGGTGTGGCCGACGAGGGTGATGGGAGTTGGGAGGTTTTGGGTGACATACCAGTGATTTTCATGGCCTGTATTGCAGGGGGGTGGTGTGATATGCACCTTGCATGTGTTCCTTTTGGTCACACCGGATTGGTTATGTTTAAGTAGCGAGGGATGCTCACAATGTAGTACTTCCGTGGAAACATTCTCAGTGTGGTAAGGTTGTGACAGTTGACTGTTTATTTGTCAACATCGATTGTCACCTGGTATGTGCCAGGCCTGTGTGCACTCTGCAGTGGTGGGATTCTAGGTGAAAAGTGTGGCCACAAGCTGGGTCCGGGCTGCCTTGCCACGTGCCCTGTCCCCTCCCATGAGGAGTGCCTGTACTTGTGGTTGGGTGTGTGGGGGCACCACCATGTCCACTGGTACGCCTCGCTGTGTTGCAACATTATGCAGGACACATGCTGCCACAATGATCCTGCACACTACTGGGGGTGTATATAGTAGCTGGCCACCAGAGCGGTCAAGGAAGCGGAAGCGTGACTTGAGCACTCCGAATGTGCGCTCCACTATGCCCTTGGTTGCAATATGGGCTGCGTTGTATCTTACCTGGGGTGGTGTGGTGGGGTTCCGTATTGGCATCTTCATGTGGGTGCTCAGAGTGTAGGCACTGTCCCCTGGGGAGGTGATGATGGTTGTCATTAGATGGGTTTGTGTATGTGTCTGTGTGTGACATGCATGCATGTGCACAGACATTTGTACTCACCAATGAGCCATGTGTCGCCATGCTTCCCAGCTTCCAGGTCCTGGCTCAGGGCGGACATTCTGTATATGAAACTGTCATGGGTAGACCCAGGATAGTTTGCATAGACAGAGGCGATGATTCCATCGGCATTACATACAACCTGTATGGTTGCAGTAGATGTTCTCAGTGGCCCTAGTTGGACGTAGGGCCACATGGGTACAATCTATGGCACTGAGCACGTTGGGGAAGTGTGCCACCCTCGCAAAGTCTTGGACCATGGCCTGCCTTTCTGCGGGTGTTCTGGGCATGTATATGTGCCTGCGGACTGAGGGGCGCGCAGTCATGATTGCCAACACCTGGTGTAGGCAGCCTGACTGCGTGGCCTGTGAGACACCCCCAACTATGTCAGTTGTCCGCTGAAATTACCCAGTGGCCAGAAAATGCAGGCCATTGAGCACCTTTTCCAAGGGACTCAGTGATTGGGTGCACAAGGTGGGTGATGTGAGCTTATCCTCCCACTCAATGACCAGGTCTAGGATGATATGAGGTGGAAACCTATACCTGCCATAGACCTGGTCATCAGGCATCCTAAAAAGGCTGTTCCTGGGCAAGAAAATGCAGGAGCTGGCTATTCTCCTCCTCCTGCGTTGTCCCACGATCACTGCTGCGAGAAATGGGACATTCACTGTAGCTGTATATACGTGTTTGTTGTTTGCACGCACTTTTATACTGCGCGGGTACGCTTCCACCTGCCTTCATGTGGCTGACGTGTTTACGCCTGTTCCTGTCTTTTGGTGTGTGCGGGTTTCCCCTATTCCATTCCATGAATACGTGTTGTTCGCACGCATGTGGGCCTTCCATGTATTTCCCAGCAGTACTTCCCCAGTTACGCCCTCATTTTCACACGTTGTTCCCCATTCTGCATGTTCTGCCCCCTTTTTGGTGTGTGCGCTACACGCGGTGACGTGTGCGCCCCTGTGTGCAACGCGCGGTTTCAGCGCAGCTCCCTGGAAAAACATGTGCACAGACTTCCATGAATCGCTTGTGTGCAATTTGCACGCGTGCGCTGGATTTTTCTCGTTTGCACCACCGATCTCGGCGCACAATTATTCCATGAATCTGCCTATAAATGTACAAGGTGGGATATATATGTTTTATTATTAGTTATTGGCTGTGAAATTCAGGGAGAACATGTACATGAAAATAATATGAAAAACCAAGAGTATCAATTTCAACTCACTATTAGTTTCTGCTCATTGTGGCAGCTTGAAATGTGGTGCCAGAAATCCTCTCCTCGCTGGTCTCTTCACCTTGTTCTAGGAGAATTCTAAACCTTCTAGCTAGCTGGTGTGCCAGCATCCTTCCAAATTTGTCAAGGGTTTGTCAAGGGTTTCAACATTCCTCATCATGTTGCTGAGAAAATCACTTTTATTGCTGAAGTCCATGAACAACTAGCAAAGCAAAGCCAAGCAAAGACAAATGTCTTAGGTTGGAGTAGGCATGAGCCATAATGGTACTTCATAGTTATAAGGTCAGCTGTGAAATGATGTGCGCCCCTGGGCATCTGATAGCAGTGCATGGCAGGTGTCTACCTAACACCTACACACATGCCAAAAATGATGTTTTTTTCAATTATTGTTTTTAACAGGACTTTGGTGCAAGGAACAGGTGCACGGATACAGATTATGTTATAAATCAAGTGAGTAAAGGCTCTCTTGTTTAAGACTTGTGTATTACAGCAGTATCATGTGTACATTTCCAACTAAGACATTTGTTCTAAAAAAACTGCTTTGAAATTACACTGTCAGGCTATTTACAGCACAACGGTTGATGTTACTGCATGATAGAGCTAGCTCATAAAAGAGTGTTTGGTAGGGGACGGCAGTTTAGGGTGGTAATTGCTATAGGGATTTGCATGGCCGTGGCTAATCAATGGATGAGTAAATAAACAACATCCACAAGCTTTGTGTCTGCCTCACATCCCATCTTGCTTCTCTCCTATTCCAATGTTATAAATTTGGTTTATAGGTGGCCCGTGCGCACCACCTAATAGCCCAAACAAATAAGTGCAGTGACAAATTACTGTAAGGACTGTAGAATACCTCTGGAAGTGACATAGGAAGACACAAACACACAGTAACATAATACCTATCTCTTATAGGACATAGGTGTGTATTCAACCAAAACGTTTCATTCACTTGATTGGCAGTAGAACATGTTTCTATTCTGCCATGGAGTAATAATCTACTTGTACGATTAGTTTCCTTTTATAGGCATTTCAGTACTAGAATGCAAAGTGTTGTAAACTTCATAAACAAAGCTAGCTGAACACCATGCGCCTAAAAAGGAGCAACTTGAGATCTCTGCAAACTGGCTACTGTCTAAAACAAGTTTTAAAGATACCATTGTTTTTAATCATTATTAATCACAAGGGTGCACCTTGCTGTTATTCCTGATGAGATTAAATGTGCATTTCAAAAGCAGTTAAAAAGAAAGTTATCATACAAATGAAATAAAACTCTCTGAACCATTCACTTATTTTACTTAGTGTTGTTTTCTTGATTTCAGGTAAACATTGAGAAGTTGGTTGTGGGCATTGAGGGGTTTGCCTTTGTTATTCATATGTGCAAGTGCAAAAAATGCACTGCAAAGCAAATAGGACCCAGATAATAAAATGCATGTGCAACCCAACACAATTCTGTGTTGGGGTCCTCAGCTCCACAGGCTCTCACTCCAGTCATTGTTCCTAGGGAGACTTGTCTCCTCTTTAAAATGAATAAGTGCCTTGAATTTTCCACCAAAGATGCAAGCTCCAGTAACATAACATAACATAACAACCCACTGTGCCAAGTGACAGTTTAACATTCATCTTCGTGTTGCTGCTGAGCACCCAAAGCTACTAGTACAAGCCCCATAAGTTACATACACACCCTCTATTGTCTCCACAAGATGTCTATCAGATTTGCAAAGTGCACAGCTTCACTTAGACTTAAAACGGTATGCCTTATTACACCACATTTATGACATGCTCCAGTTTCCTGCATGGTATATAGGAGTGCCTGGCAAAAGCTTAAAACACATGCACAAGCCAGGAACGTTGGCTTTCCAATGCTTTTTTTTAAGCAGGACTACATTGGCTTTGCCAATGCTTGTTTTTAACAGGATTTCAGTGAAGGACATGCAGAGTGCTTATAAATCAGTGTGGCTGAAGACAGGCCTGTAAGCGAGAGTGTTTACAACTCCAAATAAGTCATTAACTCTTAGAAGACTGCTTTGAACAAACACTGGCATGCACTTTGAATGTTAAGTCTGACAGACCGGGCTTGAATAAAGTGAGCTCAAAGAGTTCCCATGA
Source organism: Ambystoma mexicanum (assembly GCF_040938575.1). Lineage (NCBI taxonomy): Eukaryota > Metazoa > Chordata > Amphibia > Caudata > Ambystomatidae > Ambystoma > Ambystoma mexicanum. The sequence goes on from NC_090931.1 coordinate 1,254,625,006, forward strand.
GCAGGTGTTTTGGGCTGGCAGACGCAGGAGTGGGTGGGAATGTCCATAGTGATTTGCATGGCCATGGGCACGCAATGGGTGGGCACATAACCAAACAACACCAACTGACTCTGTGTGACAATAAAAACCCATGTGATGGTGTGAATTATGCTAATTACTGAGATGATTTGGGCCTTCCTGTCAGATGCCAAAATCAGGGCTTTTGTGATGACTCCGAAGCACCACCCAAGTCACAAGACTATGGAGAGTAAGAAATAATGGAGTGCTCGTTATATAAGCTTTATAGCTCTGCACTTTATCTCTGACTGCCTTAAGTCTCATTTTTCGCGTTGTTTTTCATCTTTAAAGAGAATATAGAGGAGGCGGCTTCTAGTCAGAAGTGTCACATGTCATAACAATCCCATTTGAGCAGCAAACGATAAGAACTGCTCTTCCCCTAATAAAGAGGCCCAGGAGAGAGCAGCGGCAGCGGCAGTTTCAGGAACTGCAGTAAAAGCCGCACAGTTATTTTCCGAGGCCATTTTGTGGGCAACCGCCATTAGCGTTTTATCTTCCAGGATCCTGTGCACTCACGCATACGATGCTAGGATGTCACTCATTTTTTTTTTCCTTTGGGAAGTAATGTATTAATCTGTTTCTGTTGCATGCCCTTCTATGACCCTTTCTAGCATTAAATGAACCAACCAGCTGAGCTTTCTTGTGCAGCATAACAAAAGGTCAATGGACTGTATATGAATCCTGCATTATGTTCAATATTGGGTTTCCCTTCGCCCCAATCCTTATTTGCTGCTATTTGCTGCATTATAAAAAACAAACTAATTTCATATTCCACTTTTGAATTTAGTGGACACACTTTCCAAACTGCTGTAGATATATCAGCCTTTAAATCTGGCATTCTGTATTTTGTACATTCTTTAGTCGGTCATCTCTGCTTAGAAGACAGAAGTCAGTTTAAAAGTGTTCAAAGCCGCTAGCACGAGACAGTCTCATCTGCATAGATACAACGAGACATCCATTTGAATCGGTGGCTATGCAATGAGTTTTCTAAGGTTCACCCCCCTGGGAAGCAACAGAGCATTGACCCATCTCCGGTTCCGGTAGCACCTCAAAACCTTTCTCTTTGCTTCTGCTTTTTCTCCTCCTATCCCCTGCTGACCTCCTGGCTGAAACTGCACTGGTTACCTGGACACCCTCTGCTCTTGGGTCACGGTCCCTCCCCCGTCAGGGACGCACTCCAGCACTGCCAGCTTGGCAACCCTCTCACTTGGGACTGTTCCTGTATCCCTACAGTCCCACCACCAGCACTTGACACCTGATTTCTGCACTTACCTTTGCACTTGCCACCATCTGGCCGTTACTTACTTTTGGAATTACTTATTCCCTTGTACTGCACTGTCGCTTACCCTCCCCCCTGCACTTTTCCGTTCCCCCATCCCATGCACTTGCGTGATCTGAATGACACCTCGCCTAGTAGGATCATTGTCTGTCCTCCCTTTATTACCTCCCCCCCGTGCCTTGAAACACTTGTGTATAAGGGCGTTATAAATGCCATATCATATCATATCATAGAAGAGGGTCTTGGGAATGCTCGAGTCTAACCTTCTGTTCCTTCCTACAATATGTGAACAAGGAAGCCGCCCTCATATGGTGGGCATGTTGTTCCCGAGTAACCACGTGTAGCGCAGAGAAATCTTGGTTTCGCTATTTCTATCTATATTTCTTTCTGTTACAGTCTGCCAAAGGTGGGGGTTCTTGTGTGCTTACCCTCTGCAGATGCATAGGTTTTCGAGCCAGGTGAATGGATGGCATGCTTGCAACTGCGATGGAGGTGATGCAAGAGATAGTGAATGCAATCCATGCCTGAAGAGGAAACTAGTGTTGGTAATTGGAACATAGTTATAATGTGGTCAAACTTCATTGCACCCATGACGAGGCAGGATATGCGGGGATGTCATTTAGGGGTCGCCAGGGGTCGCAACTGCAACCCCTGAATTCTCCCATGCTACCCATGTGGTCTCCCTTCCTACCTTAAACAAAATAAAACCTGCGTTTTAATGCTGGTTCCTGGACTGTGGCCAGCGTCATGTGGCTTCTTGTTCAGGCCTCTGTAAAAAAAGAAAGAAAAAAAACTGGGGTTCCGCAAGTCTAACACTTTCAGCAGTGACCCTAAATAAGAAAGAATAGGAATGACAAATAATTTGTCTTTCTGGAATTCTATACAATAATTGCTAGACTCCTTAAAGGTTTATTTCAGGCACACTTCAGGGGTGAGTCACTGATTTAGTTTTTCTTGAACACCTCAACTCAGCCTCTCATCCTTATGAGGTCGATAAATGGGTACCAATACAGGTCGGGTGATATTGTATCTATATTTGTTCTATATAAAGCGCTTAAGCGTAAGTGCTTTATAATAACACATCATTATCATTTGGCCATGGACGTCTGCTTGCATTCACAGTAATTTGGCAATATAGGCCTATACACACTGATCTTAACAATACATATGGCGATTATTTCTGTATGAAATGTATATCACATTATAGTGATATTGTAACTATATTGTTCGTAGTGTACTTAGGAACAATGCTATGTGATGCCACTTCCTGTTTTGTCAAGGGGTGAAAGGTCGTGTTCCATCGCTTTCCGTGATATCACTTCGGGGTGGAGTCAAATGACAATATTTCATGTGATCTCATCAGAGCTAAAGGGTCATGTGATGTCACTTCCGCTACCTGGGACATTTTGATAAATGTACGTCCCTTAGGATATGCTGCGTGTCTCTCAGTCTGGCTAAAGCGGAGGCACCCGCAAGGAAGGCACTGCCACGATCTAGGTAGGAGAGGACCAGGGCCTGTCTGATGATTGTGAAATCTGTGAATGGAGTGAAGAAATTCTTCTTGTATCAAAGGGTGAGCTGCCATTGGCCTATTTTTGTTTCCTTGGAGATGTGAGCTCAGGTGACAAGTGATGAATCAAACTGTTCTAACGCTTGGAGCAGGCTGTGCAGTGAATCTGTCATGTTTCTGTTCATTCTGCCACTACTGGCCTTGGGTGTGCTTGGTGGAATCTCAGAGTAGGATACAGTCAGTGTTTATGGGTATCAAATTAAAGTCGTCACTTGACACGCAGTTGTTGAAATCAATGGTTCTCATCATAACGTATCTTTGTACCTTCAGAAAACAAGTGTTTTTTCCTTAGTTTTTTTTGGTTTGTCATAGATTGGCCAAGTAATCCAATGTACCTGTTTAAGATGATGAACTATTTGAGGATACATCCTACTGGAACAACTTCAGTGACATCGCATGCGAGGAATGTGTGCGTTCCTATCTGGATGAAATGGTGTCTGTTAGTGAGATAGGAAACACACCAAAGCAGGACCTCCTCATGCAATCCACTGTTGGAGGGCGATATATTGAGAAATTTCTGGGGGTCGAGCTTGTCAAAGTGGATTGAGTTGGAATGTGTCCAGAGTATAGGCCTCCATATTGAGGATGACAAGAATGCTGCTAATAATTTTCATTGATGTGGTCTCAGTGCTGCACCGTCTCTGTGAATGAGACTGGCATCTTTTTTTTTTTAAACAGTTATGTTGGGCAAATCTTTCATGTAGCTGCGGAATGACGTTTATCATTGAATTCCATGATGGGGCTTGGTGTGTGGTGAGTTTGCAGTTGGCAAAGATTTCAGGGCTGAATGTCTGTTTTTACTAATCAGAGAATCTGTTCAACATATCATTAACGATGCCTTGCCAAATGGAGGCATTGACAATGTTTCGAAGTGTGTGAATGCTTCACCAGTGATCCCTGTTACCATGGAGGTAAAGGAGCGTAGAAGTCCTCTTTATAGGAATTAGTGTTGATCAGTATATCTTCGGTCTTGGCCTTGCACTTGGTCCAGTTTAAAGTACTTCTTGAGAAGATGGGTGGGAAAACATTACCCAAGGCAGCTGCTGTGGGAACACCCAGGCAATGAAATACTTGCATTCAAACGTATCGTTCGCTCTGGAATTCAACTTGAAAGTTGTTGAGTCTCTTTCAGCAAGGATTATTCGTATCAAGTGGGGCCTTGAGGTCTTTCCTTTGTTGGAATGTATACGATGTAACATGGGAGCACAGACACATGTCTCTTTGTAGCCAATGGTGCAATTATGTAGGCAACTCTCCTTTGTTATGCTCCCTTAACAATGAACGTAGGGGTGTTTGGCTGAAACCCGTGCTTTAAAACCCTTGGGATGCAAAACATGAACGAAGTAATATTCGACCGGAATACCTCTGTATCTAGTACGTGTACCGGTGTCGTGTTGGGCCTCGACATAGCTGTGTTCAGATGCGTGCAGTCACGCCAGTTATTGCAATTCTTGATTGCTAAATGTGTTTTGGTGTTGCTCATGCTTCCAGGAGCCCTTTGTGTTTAATTATAACAGAAATGAAAGTGGCTTGTGTCTTACCTAGAGTCATGTTGTGGTTGCATTCTCTATTTAGAGAGAGCAGGGCAACATAGGAAAAAGGTTATAGCTACAATGGCCTCTGCTGTGTCTTTTTTTTATATTTTATTGTATGTTAGGAAAGCATCTCTAGCAGTGCACCTAAATCCCCAAGAGCACCCACTATACGAGGTGGGTACAGATATCTTTGATTGTTTTGAGACGCTGGTGCCTGCTTCAACGTTCACAATGTGGAAGGAGAGTTGTGGGTTGCAGACCTTTTAAGCTGTTTGCCGATGGCTGGAACTTATTTATATATGCATTTATTTTTGCTTTTGTAGCAGCGCACAAAACCCTTATGTATCTAGCCGTTGGATAAAGAAAGTGCGAAGTGACAGTTAATAAAGTGCAAGGGCATGCATGGTGGTATGGGGGGGCTACTTGTGGTGTACGGGTAAGCAAATCATCAAGATAATGTAGGTGCCCAATCTGGCAAAGCCACGCCTCATAGTACTGAGGGCTACATCAGGTGTACAGGAAATCAAAACATCAAAATTAGGTAGGGGCACAATCTGGCAAAGCTATGCCTCATGGTACTGGGGGCTACACCAGGTGTACAGATAATCAAAACATCAAGATCAGGTAGGTGCACAATCTGGCAAAGCCATGCCTCATGGTACTGGGGGCTACACCAGGTGTACAGGCAATCAAAACATCAAGATCAGGTAGGTGCACAATCTGGCAAAGCCATGCCTCATGGTACTGGGGGCTACAGCAGCACAGCTCGTCCTCTCAGTAGCCACCCGGACACATGCCCTTCCAGCAAGCAGCATCCAGCGACTGCGTAACGCATCCTGCGTATGCCTACTCTGCCTCTTGTTTGCCATCTCGGGCATTCATCGTGTCTGCATCGCCCAATGCCCACCATCACCCAATAGCTGTTTTCTGCAGAGCTGCGAAGCCGCTATTAACCACGCGGCACCCGAAAACAGCTGATCATCGGAAAATGGCCGCTGCACCCAGATGCGCCTTTGTTTACAGGTGTCACTAGGCAACCATCAGGTACATCAGCCAATACGAGCCGCTGGCAGGCGAACGCCAGCCCTTCCACCGAAGGCCCACAACCTAAGGCCCTGTTTACCCCAGTGAGCCTCATTCTTTCTTTGGGGCTGGAGCCCAGCACAGCTCCTCCTCTCAATAGCCACCCGGACACGAGCCATTCCAGCAAGCAGCATCTAGCGACTGCGTAACGCATCCTGCGTACGCCTACCCTGCCTCCTGTTTGCCATCTCGGGCATGCATCCTGTCTGCATCTGCCCAATGCCCACCATCACCCAATAGCTGTTTTCTGCAGAGCTGCGAAGCCGCCATTAACCACGCGGCAACCGAAAACAGCTGATCATTGGAAAATGGCCGCCACACCCAGACGCGCCTTTGTTTACAGGCGTCACTAGGCAACCATCAGGTACATCAGCCAATACGAGCCGCTGGCAGGCAAACGCCAGCCCTTCTGCCGAAGGCCCGCAACCTAAGGCCCTGTTTACCCCAGTGAACCTCATTCTTTCGTTGGGGCTGGAGCCCAGCACAGCTCCTCCTCTCAGTAGCCACCCGTACACCAGCCCTTCCAGCAAGCAGCATCCAGCGACTGCGTAACGCATCCTGCATACGCCAACCCTGCCTCCTGTTTGCCATCTCGGGCATGCATCCTGTCTGCATCGGCCCAATGCCCACCATCACCCAATAGCTGTTTTCTGCAGAGCTGCGAAGCCGTTATTAACCACGCGGCAACCAAAAACATCTGTTCACCCCGGGGCGTCCTGGCAACTGCACCCGACCACTGACCCACTCGCCTGTTATTACAAAACCTCTGTGCTGTTCTGCAAGTGAGTAATCTGCCCCTACCACCGACTCTTGCTCGCGCACGTATGAGTACACTCCTGCTATAAACTATATCACAAGCACAATGATTCTGGGCCCACACCAGCGTGTGTGCTTCCGTATATCTATCCCCTATAGCAAATACCACCAATACTGCCTCGTTCCTTTTTTACTGTAACTCTGCATATTGCGCCACGCCTGCACAGCTCCCAAGACTTTCTATGCTTTAGATTCATAGTTATTGCTGTTGTTATGTGCTGAGCCACACCGAAACAACCAGTCTGGGCTGTTAACTCAGACCCTTTACCTGTATTGTATCTAACTCACCTGCAGTACTCAGGTGATTTTGACATCACTCCCACGTGACCTGTTATGCTCTTGCACTGTTGAGAAGCACTTACATTGTTTGGGTTTAGTCTTGTGCTCCCTGTTCTTGCTAAATACTGCTAATGTTTAACCTGTGAAATCAGCACCTTAATGCTCTGCCTGTTGCACCTCCCATCCACACCACACATCTAGGCATGGTACCTGCACTGTATCCTCTTTACTAAGCATTGCATTGGTTGAACTGCTAGCTATCGTGCCCTGCCACCATTTAGCCTCTGCCTGCCCCACTTAGAAAATCGAATCTAGGCATTGTACTTTGTTGAACTGCTACTATTGTGCCCTGCCACCATTTAGCCTCTGCCTGCCCCAATTAGAAAATCGAATCTAGGCATTGTATTTTGTTGAACTGCTACCTACTGTGCCCTGCCACCATTTAGCCTCTGCCTGCCCCACTTAGAAAATCGAATCTAGACACTGTACTCTGTTGAATTGTGATCCACTTGTGACCTGCCTCTACCCAGCACTAGTCGTACAATCTCCCTGTCATTCCCTGTCACATACCAGCTGCACACACCAGCTGCACACACACACACACACACACAGACACTCTCCACTATCATGATGCCCAAGAGCGCACCTCCCAATCATAGCACAGATTCCCTCTCCCGCACGCTCCCTGCCACACTCCGCTCAGCCAGCCTAACAGCCCTCTTGATAGCCTTCACTATAATGGCCTCTACGCCTCCCCACATATACCCAGCACACCTCACGCAGCGCCTGGCACTAAATTCACATGCTGCAACACCAGACTATAACATCACACAGTCTCAGCCACCTAGTCTAGCCACCAGACTTCGCAATCTCAGAAATCAATCACTTCCTAGGTATTTACTTTGATCACGCACTCCCATCACGACTAGAAACACCAGATTAGGCACCCGCACTGCACCATTACCCTACACAAAGATGAGCAAAGGTACTGCCCCTCCCTCCACCACCCCAACCTGCCTCTACACTACCTTGCACTAAGCCCCTCAATACCACACATCACAACAAGCACACTTCACCTAATACTAGTACAAACAAAAACATCAAAGGCACACAATACCCACCTCTTAAATGTGCACTACTGAACGTACGCTCCCTACCTGCACATGCCCTCGAGATAAATGATCTACTATCCACACTTAATCTGGACTTACTATGCATCACCGAAACCTGGCTCAATGATGCCTCCTGCCCAGCCATTGCATTAGCCCTACCCACAGGCTACACCATCCTTAGGCAAGATAGATGTGATAAGATTGGAGGGGGAGTCGCCCTTATCCACAAAGACTCACTGTACGTTAGACTAGAAGACCATATTACATGGCGCTCTCCCCCATTAATCTAATCAATATCCACATCCTATACAGACCTCCCGGACTCCTAGCTGACTTCCAAGAGCACCTCTCCCACCGGCTCAGCAACAACATTAAAAAGTCCTTCAAAATCCTTCTATTAAGAGACCTAAATTTAGGATACAATGATCCTAAGGATAAATCTGCCACAACCCTAGCTAAAGAACTCGCAGACTTAGGTTTCTCCCAGGGAGTCCTAAACCCCACTCACTCCAAAGGCCACACACTTGACTGGGTCTTGGATCACAACTGTGCATCCGACATTACCTCAAACACCGCCCTTCCATGGACGGACCACACGTGCATCGAATTCCTTATCCAACCAACCCCAAACCTAAGACTCTCACCCACGTACCACCTGCCACAACATGAAGTTCTAAATCAACGCAGACAACTTACGTCCCCACCTTAAAAGCCCTTGCCTAGCACCACCTTTCTCTCAGGACCAAAATATACTATCAGCTATCTACAATGATACTCTCACCAATGCCATAAACTCTATAGCCCTACTTGAAAGCAAGAAGGAAAAAAAATAATTTCACTGCAACTCTTGGTTCTCGGAAGAACTCCAAACCCTCCGAGCTCAAAAGCCTCAGTCGCTTAAAAACTGGCAAATGGATCCCAGTGACCTAAATAAGAGCATCTTCAAACAAATAGCCCTCCAATATAAAAAAGCCATTTTAGCAGCAAAATCCAACTCCTTCAATGATAGGATTTCAAAGGCCAATTCCCAAGCTAAAGAACTATTTGCAATCTTTAATGAATTAGTTACTCCTCTGGCTACAGCTGACGAGATAATTAAAGACAAATGGCCTCATCACGAGTCTGGCGGTAACCCTTAAATGAGGCGGTAGCGCTATTACTGCTGCATTTAAGGGTCCACCAGATCATGGCTTTGGCGGATTTCCGCCCAGATATGAGTTGGGGGGAAATCTGCGGCAAAATTGCAGATTTTCAGCGCGATTTTCGCCAGCGCTAATAGCGCAAATTTTCCCCATTGGGCCCAATAGAGAATGAGGAATTCCCGAATGAGCCTAATAAGGAATGGGCAATAACCCTTCCGCCAAACCTGTGATCTGGCGCAAACAGCGCCAGAGGTTTGGCGGTAGGGCTATTAGCGCCGGCGCTAATAGCGCCAGTGTTACCGCCCAACTCGTGATGAGGCCCAGAGCCTGGTGTACTAGCATTCAGTCCGCCATGCTCAACAAAATAAAGCTCCTCCAGAACAAAATCCAAAACCACTGCAAAGCCCTCCCAAACCAAAAAACCAACCGCCCTACACAAGAAAAGCCTAGTAATTTCAATCACGCTCAATTCTCCTTCAGAGACATCACTGAACCTGAAGTCCTTAATCTCAACATAAACCTCAAACCATCCCTCTGCAAAGTAGACATTTGCCCTCCCAAAATCATCAAGGAATGCGCTAATGACCTAGCACCCCTGATTACTGCCTTCATTAATGCATCTTTCCAAACAGGAATTGTCCTAACCAATCTCAAGGAAGCCTGGGTGCGGCCACTTCTAAAAAAGGCCACTCTTGACCCAGCGCAACCCAACAACTACAGACCAATAACGACAGTCCCGTTCCTCCTAAAAATCCTGGACAAAGCAGCTCACATCCAGATCCAATCATACATAGAAGCTAACTCCATACTAGGCAAAAGACAATCTGGCTTCCGTGTCGGGCATGGAACAGAATCCGCCTTATTAGACCTAAAAAATCAAATCTCACAGATCATGGACAAAGGCAAACCTGCCCTGCTCCTCCTTCTCGATCTATCAGCTGCTTTTGACCTGGTAGATCACCAAACACTTACCACCCACCTCACCCATGCAGCCCATTTATCTAATCAAGCAGCATCCTGGATCACTTCCTTCCTTGAAGGAAGAGCCATGAAGGTCTACTCCGACACAGCAAACGCAGATCTTACCACTATAAACTGCGGTGTCCCCCAAGAATCTTGTACAGCCCCAACCCTCTATAACCTCTTCACAAAACCCCTCTTCGACCTACTTGACTCCATGGGTGTTGCATACACAAACCTATGCAGATGTCACTCAAGTACTTATACCCCTATCTGGACTCTATCACCAAGATGCCACGGTCCTTCAAAACATCTATGCCACTATCCAAGCCTGGATGGCAATCAATGGCTTCTGTCTTAACGGGGAGAAGACTGAAATTCTCATCCTTGGCCAGACAAACACATTAACGAAACAAAGCCCCCTATACGACAACTTCAACATAGACAACTCAACCATCTCTGTATCATCCTCTGTCAAGACTCTAGGTGTTCACATTGAGGCAAATCTATCGATGAACAAACAAGTCAGCGCCATAGCCTCTGCATCAGCATTCAGCACCAAACTCATCAATGCCATTAAACCCTACCTATCCACCCCCAACGGCTTGGCCATAGCTAGAGCAACTATAGGAACCAAACTCGATTATTGCAACACTCTCCTAGCTGGCATCTCCGCCAAGAACATTCACAGACTGCAAACCACACAAAACAATGTCCTCAGAGCCACTATGAGCATCCCTAGAAGAGACCATATATCCCACGCCAGACATGAAGCACAGTGACTCCAGGTCAAAGACCGCATTACTCTGAAAATCCTCACCATCACACACAGATGCATCAACAAAACCACTCCAGCATACCTATCTGAAGCAATATCAAGGACCACATCCACTTGCCCCACCAGAGCTCAATACACCAACCAGCTACACATAACACGCATAAAGAGAGCCACAGCTGGAGGTCTAGGCTTCTCCTATATTGCACTGAAACTTTGGAACTCAGTCCCGGCCACCCTTAGAGCTGAAACTTCCATCTCTGTCTTCTGCAACAACCTCAAGCCACTCTTTTCAACTAGCATGCAACTGCCTCCTCCACTTCTGCCATGTATATTGTAATATAACACACATGTAATATAACTATATTGTAACCTGTGTATATATCGCTAATGACCATGTAACTAAGTAACTAAGCTTTGTACTGTAACAAGTGCCACGATGTCCACGGGATGTTGTGCGCTATATAAATACGAATAAAACAAAAAAAACAAACCAAACAAATACAGGCAATCAAAACATCAAGATCAGGTAGGTGCACAATCTGGCAAAGCCATGCCTCATGGTACTGGCGGCTACACCAGGTGTACAGGTAATCAAAACATCAAGATCAGGTAGGTGCACAATCTGGCACAACCATGCCTCATGGTACTGGGGGCTACACCAGATGTACAGGTAATCAAAACATCAAGATCAGGTAGGTGCACATCAAAACATCATGATCAGGTAGGTGCACAATCTTGCAAAGCTGGGCCACATGAGACGGGGGCTAAATCAGGATTACAGGCACATATGCAAGACAGGGATAGAGTGGGCATACAATCAGGCAAAGTCACGACTCATCCAATACATGGATTAAGAAGTAAACAGAGATGGCCATATGGATAGTGAGCAGGCAAAGGAAGGGCAAACACATTAGGTGAGAGTTGTAAAGGAAGGGTGTAAATAACCGTGTGAGCCACAAGAGAATCGACGAGATACCTCAACCACGCACGTTGTGAATGAAGCGAGTCAGTAAGTAACATGTGCAATTGGAAGTATGTATTTAGGTAGCACATTTGAGAAAAGCAGCAGATTTATGGGGATCAAACTATAAATCACTTGAACGCAGGCGAGGCCTCACCAGCAGGGCTGGGCTGCATTAGCTGAAGCTCTAATGAACGATAAGAGTATTTTAATTCCACCGTTAGCGAGAAGTGTATTTGGCAAAGTAGTTGTCGTTGTAGCTGCAGCACAGAAAACAGTGAATGGGCATAACGAGCATCTGCTCAGAGCATTATAGTCACGACATAGGATTAGAGTGTTTGGTGGATGGGGTCATCACCCCAGAAAACAAAGGCATAAATCAGAAGCAGAGTTGCACAGATTGGTAGACACCAGGGGGTGAAGAGGTTTCACTATTCTTACCTTCATAAGCAGGTGTGGTGACGACATGCTCATCGCGGGTGTAAAAATTAAGAATGAGTATTCTAGCAGGATGATGATCGGACTGCTCAGCATTTGTTGAGGGTTACTTTGCAGGTAACTGTAGTAAAGTGGGGCACACCGGCCATGCAAGGACAGGCAAAGACAGGAACATGAAGCCTTATAGTCGGGCCTTCGAACTGATGTTATTATTAAATTTGCTTATAAGGAGAGGCCTCTCCATCAGACAATGAAGGTCGCCATACTCAGAAAGTTCTGCAAGAACACTGCACATTATCTCAGTAGCTTTAGCGTGCTCACAAGGAAACAACGAAGGGAGGTCAAACTTCTGAAGCATTGTGCATCAATCTTTGAAACACCTAAGTGGCTAGTTTACAGGTAACAAAGAGGCCACTTTTGATGGCATGTACAATTAGACAGCATGTGCAAGAATATCCTTGTGCGATGAAGTTCCTCCAGAATTTAGTGGAAAAGTGTATTACATACCCAAGAGAGCTTTTGATGGCTGCTGACAGGTGTCTGAGTACTGTAGTCCAGAAAAACATTCAGGCAACCACATCTAAAAAAGAAGTGTAAGGGCAGAGACCCTCTCCCTCCTTCCAATAAAGGGCCACAAAGGCATAATAGGAAATCCCTACCATGTGGCACATCAACTCCTACAGAATGAGGAAGTAAAGGTACTCCTCACAATAGGGCACTAGCTTCCACTGCCCCAAGAGGCTGCTTTCTATGTGTAGATATGACCCATAAAAGAGGAGATCCAGATTATAAGGGTAGACCCACACACTCCATAGTTGGTGCAACCCTCATGGAAGAGGAAGCTTTTGTCAGTGCGAGCATGCATCTTAGATGAGGAATTATCACTAAGCCAGGGGCTGGCCGAATGTACCGTTATATCTCTAGATGTGTAACGCACTGGGTCTCCAACAGAGGCCCTAGTTGCTGCTGATAAAGAGATATTTTTAGAATATGTATTCAGAAATGTGAAGAAATCCAGAGCACTTTGTGATACGTCTGAGAGTATCACCACTGTCCAACGATGGTGGGTACAAGAGGAACATATCATCAATGGTTAGGTGGTTTGATGGCCGTACCCTATGCCCACTGGCTACCACGGAGTTCAGTATGAGAGGGGAATATTCTCTACCCTGTGTCACCAACAAAGCCTCAATTCCAGTGGGCTCTGTCTGGGAATTTGCTGCAATAATGAAATCTTTGCTGCAGTAACCGGATCTAGGGCTAACAAAGCAGCACAGATTGAAACCCTTTTGGCCCTAGGTGCAGGGGAATTCGCAGCTGGAAATGGTTACAAACTGGTGCTGCCAGTACTACCCAGTCCAGATTCAGAGTTCACAGAGGCATCTGCTTCTGCAAGAGAGTGTCTAGTCGCCACTGACATGCCTACTGTGGCTGCACCAGACTCAGTAATCCCAAAACACAGGAGCTTAAGATCTTAAGGGACTGCTAGAACTAAGTGATTTGGACCTAGCTAGAGGTCTCAGTCAAGCTGACATTTGCAAAGCACAATGTGACTGCCCCGCCCAGGCAGATCTACGTGAGCAGGCTGAGAAACAAGCTCAGAGGAATCTCCTAGTATGTTCTTACTGGGAGAATAGTCTCCTGTACAGTGAGCCTAAGAATTCTGATTCAGGGTCCAAGCAGAGGTTGGTTCTGCCCCAATGACACAAGAGGTTCAATCTGCACTTGGCTCAGAAAAAAGGCCGTTGGAGGGTCACTAAGGAGTAACAAAGACATCTGAGAGGTTGTCTGCCCATTTTCACTGGCCACAGATGGGTGTAAAAATAAGTGAGTTTTCCAGTTCAGTTCTCTCATACTCGCCAAGCTTCTGGTAAGTCTGCCATGGCAACAAAGGCCCCCTTAATTCCATTAGCAGTGATTACGCAACCTTTTAAGAGAATATTCATGGACATTGGTTGTCCTTTGAATCCTCAGACCTCGTCAAGGAAACAGTACATCTTGGTCGTGGTAGAACATGCCACCTGGTAACAATAGGTTGTACCCTTGAGACGCATCAAATTCCCTGTGGTGACAAAGGCCTTGATAGTGATACTATCTTGTATGGGATTGTTAAATGGTTCCACATGACCCTGAAAGGCAATAAAGGAAGAGCACTTGAAGAGAAGATGGGATATTCTCCTGCCATGTCTGCTGTTTGCCTTCTGGTTGGTGTCTCAGAACAGCGTAGGGTTCTGTCCCTTTATGCACCTGTTTGGCCATCCTGGTTCAGGGATTCACTAAGTGTTAGGCAGAATTATATGCAGTACCCTTTGGGAACACCACACACAATTAGGACTACAAGTGACAGTACAAATTCACCTTTGGTACAAGCCTGTACTACACAGTAAAGTGGTAGTGATGGCTGAGCAGCCAGACTTATTTCAACAGTAAAGTGAGCAGTATCAATAGTTACACAAAGGAAAGTAATTACTATGATTCAAACAAACACTGACTCAAGGTTTCCAAGTAAAATAATTTACATTTCTTTACACATCAGTTATTAAACATTTCACTATTATCAAGCAGTTGCAAAATCACGATTCTAATACAATAGACCACACCCAATAGATTCTGGACAAGTTAGGCTCAAAATGAAGTGTGAGCAAAATGGCACTCCAGTAATTTAAAAGGGAGGGAAAGACAAAGTTAGACAGAAATTGAGCAGCACCAACAAGTACGTAAGCAGGATAATCTATAAAAAGGAACTACAGTAAGGAAATCAAATCAAGAGCCCGGGCCAAAGTCAATAAACCAAAGTCTTTGCAGAGGATCACACAGTTCAGGGTAGTTCGCGGTTAAGTGTTTGCCAAGAGTTCAGAACGAAGTTGGTCGGACGAAAAGTTACTTTAAAGAATGGAGAAGGACAATCCCTCGGATTTGTAAAAGATTTCAAACACTTTCACTGCGGCTGGATGAAACAAATAACCGGGTTACCACAGTACCTTTAGAGCAGAAGAATGCTGTACCTGAGGCAGATGTTCTTGGCAGGTGCTGCAGGCTCACGGTTCCTGAAGTGACTGTCGGACTGACAAGAAGGAGGAAGACTGGAGGGTCCGGCACTGCCCAGGGAAGAAACCAGCAGCAGAGCAAAGTGACGAATAAAAGGTGCGCTCCTTAAAATGCAAGCAGGGTCCGTTCCTCCTGGCTATCCGGTTCACTGTAGCTGTGCACAGCAAATTCGACCAGAGGAGCGAGGCCTGGCTAGCAGTTTGGCGAACTGGTTGTTCCCACTAGATAAAGGGGAGAAGATTCCTTGCAGATCTTCCCTGTCGTCGAAGTTTGGAGATTCGGACCCGCAGCAGGGCTTCACCCGGAGGTTCAGTCCTGGTAGAGGTCCTTTTCTGTCAGATGCTCTTTGGTTCTCCCGATCCAGTGGCAACTTTGCCTTCTCAGTCCCAGAGACCTGCTTTTTATCCAGTTTTCCCCCATTCACACAGCCTGGTTGTCAATCACACAGCAGGGGGGCTGTCCTGGCAGGACAGTCACCTAGCCAATCAAACATGAGTTATGTCTTGGGTTACCAAGGGAACCCATGGCAGGGGTCCTAAAACCCCTCCCTCACATCCTGCCTACCCAGACTTCCAGGCGCCTAAAGCGGGCTTCTGTACAGAAGCCCGCTAAAGGTCGGCGAACAAAGGGACCAAACCTGGTTTGGCATGCAGAGTAAAACACAAGAAAGACCTTTACAAAAAGAAATGCTGAATAAACCCAGCTGGAACCATAGAAAAATGTATATGGTTCAACGAGTTTAAGTTCGAGGCTACCAAGATAGCCTAAAACAATACCAAGGCTATATAAAATAACTGCAGTAGAAAAAATAGGGTAGTTACCACTGCCACCAGCCAAATCTTAATGAAAAGGGAACAAAACAATGTTCCATGAGAAACATACACAAAGGGATAATTATTAACCCTCTCCAGAACTCTATGTAAGATAGTTTGTACTGGGTCTGTGAGTTTAAAAATACCAATAAAGTCAATGGCAACTTTATATGTTCTGGGAGACAGTAGTCAGTCCCAGAAAATGGAGTCAGAGTTGGGAAGTCTAAACAAGACAACCCTTTGTCACTGTACTGAAGGTGCTATGTAACATTTGTAACACAGTAAAGGAGGGCATCACACAACTGTATGTCATTAAAAAAGGCAGTATGGGAATCCCATTTAGAACATACCAGAGGCGCTACACAAAATAGTGGCCGAGGAGATGCAGGGTCGATTTTGAACGACAGCAGGCTAGAGGGGAAATCACTACATGTCCCTGAAATATCCCTAAAGGTGGGAAGAAACTTTCCTTAGAAAGCGCTGATGTGCCGCTTACAAAAACGAGGACAGAAAAAGAGGTCAAAGAGAAATCATTTTTGAAAAACAGTTAAAACATCAAGGTTGTTAGACTCCTGCATGCCCTAGGTCACTATAAGACCCCTTGGGGGGATAAAGGCAAAAGTGTATAAAAGTAAAGTGTACACTTTGGACTGGAATCTCATATAAAAAAGAAGAGAGTAACTAGTCTGAACTGTCTATTGTGGGTACATATTACATTTATTATCCCATAGACAGCACACAACTTCCCAGGGTGACTCTACATTTAAAATCAAGAAACAAAGACAAAAGTTTTTTTTGGAAGAGAAAGGCTTGAACCAATGTTGTTGTACTGCTGTAATATAGATTTTTTCATACGGCAGATTCTCCCAAATTGGGATAGGCCAACTTTCCAGAGAAGACAAATGAAAACTAACATGTAACCAACATAGCCCTGTCCAGTGGAGTGTTAGATAATAGGGCGGGACATGAGGCTACAGAACAAGGTATATAAAAGACATATATGGGGTTGTTCATGATAAAGTAGAACATATTTTAGTTCTCCATCATGTGACAACCGCTTTATCATGAACAAGTGGCCGAGGAGTGGCATCTCCTCGGCCACTATTTTGTGTAGCGCCTCTGGTATGTTCTAAATGGGATTCCCATACTGCCTTTTTTAATGACATACAGTTGTGTGATGCCCTCCTTTACTGTGTTACAAATTTAGCCTGTTAGGGCTTCACCCTGTCCACTGTACTTCCAGTGCCCTTTGGGTGCTGTGTAACACACAGTAAAAAGATGATGTCTATGGAGTAGGAGAAGCTCCATGGTCTATGAACACAAAAATGTTAAACACACACAGCAGAACACATTTAAGAGTCGGAAAAAGGGCTCACACTCTGACCAGGTGGAAAAAATAAATCCTAGAAATCCAGCAAAGCTGCTGAGGGACTCTGTAGGTAAGGGAAATTAGCCCTTCTGGAGAATTCTTCCTAACACTCCGCCCCCCCCGGGACTAAGGGCTAAGGGACAGGAGGATTTAATCCACTCCTGGATGAATCTCTTCACTCTAGTCGGTTAAGAACATCCTAGAGAGACCATCAGTATTTTGGTGGTGACATTATTTATTTGCAGACTAAATGACCTACAAACCTGTTGAGGTACATCACTCTTTTTTAATGTATAGGGGATCTGATCTACCAGTCCCTCAGAAGTTGTAAAAACTTCTGAACCTATGATAAGCTTTTTCAAGGGGTCCTTAGAAAGGAATTCCTTTGATCTAGAAGGGTATCCATGGTTCCTCTCCACCTCTCTCACAAGAGCAGGTTGGGTCTCAGGTATCTGGGTTGGAGGGGATGTGGTCAAGCAAGGTACATGCTTCCACTTCCTCTGATATCTGACCTTACCTTGTAGAAGTTTCTCTCCTAACATTAGGATTTATATTGGAGTCACCAGTAGAAGCGCCAATAGTCTTAAGGTGTTTAGCCCTAGAGCTAGTTTTCCTGGTTTTCCACCAGCTTTGAGAATTACCAGTTCTCCCAGGCCTAGAGAGGGGTCCAATTTGTCTATCCACCTTTTCTTCAGAAGTAGGGGGAGTCAAAGACTTTACAATTGGATGGGCAAGGATGGAGCAGGGTTGGGGCTCCCATTTCCCTACTATACTAGCCTCAGATTTGCTCGGTTAGAGGTCAACATACTAACACCAGGGCTTGCAGTGGGGTTCTCTGTAGAGGTTCCCACAGGCTCAGAGTGGTCTCTTAAGGTTGCCTCTCTAGCCAATTTGGTTTGGTTCTGTTTTCTCTCACTGTGAGGCCTGGGGGTACTGGGTACTACTCCAAGAGTTTTTAAATCATTCCCCAACAGGACTCTCCCAGGCACCTCATTCTGGACACTGACAGGAATCCTCACTGTCATATTATTGCACTGCATGAGAGCTGGAAGAATTGGAACCAACTGGACAGGGCCTCCAGAGAATTTAGTGGGACCTTTGGGTGCCTTAGCAACATCCTTAAGCTTGAAAAAGCTTTCATCCACTACTGTTCTGCTGGCCCCAGTGTCTCTCCTGGCAGGAGTATCCTGGCCATTGACAAGAACACTGTCCATATAATGCCCTCTAGAGTTTTCTGGAATGGAGTTGTACACATCCATGTTCTTTTTCTTACCCAGACCCATGGACTCTAAGGATACAGTTGCCTAAAGACCCACCGGTGCTCCAGAAAATAGTTCACAGTGGGAACTAGCCATTTGTACTTCTTCCTCTGGAGTGAAGGCCAAGGAGGCAGTGCTGATCCCTGCAGGTTTACCCTTGCATCTGGGATCTGCTTTGACATGGTCAGTTGACCCACAAACATAGCATTTACCAAATGCTCTCTGGAATGGGGGATTCTGCTGACCTCCCTCTGGTTTGGCACCAGAGGATTCACTAGCCCTATTTGGTTTCCCATGTGGATAACCCTGGTTATGTCTGGGGGCCTCTTCTGGATGGGAGTTATTTGAATTCTCCTAGTTATCTTTCTTTGGCTGGTTTCCCTCACCCTTCTTCTGAGTTGCCCCAGAATCCCTGTAAGTAGCCCTGTTGGCAACCCACAAGTTAGCAGCCTTAGCTAACTTCTTTGGATCTATCTCCTTAGGATCATCCAAGTGCTGTATGAGACCAGGAGAGCAGGCATCATAAACGGACTCCAACATAACAAGATTTATCATAACTTCATAAGTGTTCACCCTGTAACCCTTAACCTAACCATCTACATTTTTCAAACATTCACACACCCAGGTAGCCCAAGGAGTACCATCATACTTTTTGAGGGTCCTAAACCTTTTAAGGTACTGCAAAGGGGTCTTCCCAAATCTAGCAATTAAAGCTAGCTTCACACACTCATAATCCATCCTATCCACCTCCCCCAACTCCATCACAACATCAGATGCAACCGTGGGTAGCCTAGAGAAGAGCCAATGAAGCAACTGATTCCCTGTAATGTCTTGAATCCCATGGTTATATTCAAACATTGCCAACCAATCCAAAATATCAAGCTTAAGCTCATACATACCCACAATTTCTTTAGGCATACAGGGTCTCTTAGGACTGGAAGACCTAGAAGACTCTGGGAGAGAAGCATTTTCAATAGACAACTTTTTCATTTCTAAGGCATGGTTCATCTCCATTTCTCTGAGCTTAAGTTTTTGATGCGTTGGTTCAGTTTGAGCATCTAAATGTTTAAATTCCAATTCAAGCCTCATCTTTTCTAGACCAATGAATTCAGGACTGAGTGTAGGACCTGATGGGGTCCCAGTGGACAAAGGTTGAGGTTCTGAGCAGGTAAAGGAGCAGTGAGCGCCTACATTGTGGGACACACCTGTTTCATCTAACTCATCAATAATAGACACATTATCATCCTCATCATTTTCCACATTTGCTGAGGGGTTAGGTATTTCAGACCCATCCTCCAGACTGTGTTTCTCTAACAACCTTTCAATCAATTCAGACTTTTTGCCTTTAACAGATATATTCCTTTCTCTAAACAGATTTTTTAGATAATCCACAGTGTAACTAAGGAGGGTCTCCTAACTGTAGCTTTCCATATCAGACATGATTAATATTGCTTTTTAGTGATGTGTAGCCTTGTGGTTAGTTGATCCAAGGTAATAGCAGCACTCTAAGTGTAATCACTATACTTGATCCTCACCGCTGTACACCAGTGTTAAACAGAATTATATGTAGTACCTTTTGGGAACACCACACACAATTAGGACTACAAGTGACAGTACAAATTCACCTTTGATACAAGCCTTTACTACACAGTAAAGTGGTAGCGATAACTGAGCAGCCAGACTTATCTCAAGAGTGAAGTGAGCAATATCAATAGTTACACAAGGGACAGCAATTACTATGATTCAAACAAACACTCACTCAAGCTTTCTGAGTAAAAGAATATACATGTATTTACACATCAGTTATTAAAAATGTCACTATTATTAAGCAGTTTAAAAATCACTATTCTAATACACTACACCACACCCAATAGATTCTGGACAAGTTATGCTCAAAATGAAGTGTGAGCAAAATGGCACTCCCGTAATTTAATAGGGAGGGAAAGACAAAGTTAGACAGAAGTTGAGCAGCACCAACAAGTAAGTAAGCAGGGCAATCTAGAAAAAGTAACTACAGTGAGGAAATCAAATCAAGAGGACCGGGCCATAGTCAATGGACCAAGGTCTCTGCAGAGGATCACACAGTTCAGGGTAGTTTGCGGTTAAATCTTTGCCAAGAGTACAGATCGAAGTTCGTCGGACTAAAAAGTTACTTTAAAGAATGGCAGAAGGACAAGACCTTGGATTGGTGAAAGATTTCACACACTTTCACTGCAGTTGAAAGAAACGAACAACCAGGTTAGCACAGTACCTTTAGAGCAGAAGAAGGCTGTAGCTGAGGCAGATGTTCCTGGCAGGTCCTGCAGGCTCACAGTTCCTGTAGCGACTGTCGAACTGACAAGGAGGAAGACTGGAGGGTCCTGTACTGCCCAGGGAAGAAGAAACCAGCAGCGGAGCAAAGTGACAAATAAAAGGCGCGCTCCTTAAAACGCAAGCAGGGTTCGTTCCTCCGGGCTATCCGGTTCACTGTAGCTCTGCACAGCAAATTCGACCAGAGGAGGGAGGCCTGGCTAGCAGTT
Source organism: Ambystoma mexicanum (assembly GCF_040938575.1). Classification (NCBI taxonomy): domain Eukaryota; kingdom Metazoa; phylum Chordata; class Amphibia; order Caudata; family Ambystomatidae; genus Ambystoma; species Ambystoma mexicanum. Next base: position 1,254,646,023 of record NC_090931.1, read on the forward strand.
TGGCAAACTGGTTGTTCCCACCAGCTCCAGGGGAGAAGATTCCTTGCAGATCTTCCCTGTCGTCGAAGTTTGGAGATTCGAACCCGCAGCAGAGCTTCACTGGGAGGTTCAGTCATGGTAGAGGTCCTTTTCTGTCAGCTTCTCTTCGGTTGTCTCAATCCAGTGGCAACTCTGCCTTCTCAGTCCAAGAGATCTGCTTTTTATGCAGTTTTCCCCCACTCACACAGCCTGGCTGTCAATCACACAGCAATCACAGAGCAAGATGGCTGTCCTGGCTGGACAGTCACCTAGCCAATCAAACAGGAGTGTGACTTGGGTTAGCAAGGGAACGCATGGCAGGGGTCCTAAAACCCTCCCTCACATCCTGCCGACCCAGAATTTCAGGCACCTAAGAAGGGCTTCTGTGCAGAAACCCACCAAAGGTTGGCGAACAAAAGGACCAAACCTGGTTTGGCGCACAGAGTAAAACACGAGAAAAACCATTACAAAAATAAATGGCGAATAAACCCAGCCGGAACCATATAAAAACCTATATGGTCCAGCGGGTTTAAGTTCGAGTCTACCAAGATAGCCTAAAACAATACCAAGGCTATATAAAATAACTGCGGTAGGAAAAATAGGGTAGTTACCACTGCCACCAGCCAAATCTTAATGAAAAGGGAACAAAACAATTTCCCATGAGAAACAGACCAGTCCCAGAAAAAAATGGAGTTGAGTTGGGAAGTCTGAAAAAGACAACCCTATGTCACTGCACTGAAGTTGCTGTGTAACACACAGTAAAACGATGATGCCTCTGGAGTAGGTGAAGATCCACAGTCTATGAACACAAAAATGTTAAACACACACAGCAAAACACATGTAAGTGTGGGAAAGAATGGCTCACACTCTTACCAGGTGGAAAAAACTAAATCCTAGAAATCCAGCAAAGCTGCTGAGGGACTCAGTAGGTAACGGAAATCAGCCAGTCTGGAAAATTCTCCCTAACACTAAGCCCCTTTTTAATCCCCCAAATACTTCCAACAACATAGTGGAGTAAGTGCTTGGCCTCATATCCAAGATGGTCAAGTAAAGAAAACAAAGCAACCAGAACCTGAAGGTGTATGCCTCTGGCATGACCAGAGGCACATAGTGCTGGAATATACTCCAGGTTAGTTTGTCTGGATTATGGTACCTGTCAGGCCTAGTTCCCCTTCATGACAGACTGATTGGGCCTTATGTAGTGCTGCAAAAGATCAGTGAGGTTAACTACCTTATTGACACAAATGCTCTAAGTTAGACACACAGGATATTCCATATTAACCAGATGAAGCCCCACTAGAGCCAGGATGACTTGATAGTGGCCCTCATGATTGATGTCAAGCCTGAGGAGCAGGCATAACCCCTTCTGCACTTGCTACATGCAGAGTCCACAGATGGGTCCCTGGAGGATGTTCAGTTTTCCACAAACTGAAGTGAACAACAATTACAGGACTGCCGAGTGCTGTTGGTCCAATGTGCAAGTCAGATCGCACTGACTGTAGGTAAAATTGAAGGGTGCATCAATAACATGGACATTGGAGGCAGCAAGCAAGTGAAGAGTCTAATTCTCCAGATGTATGACAAGTTACAGGACACTACCAAGGAGGAGGTCTCCAAGATGTTAGACTTAGTGGTGATTGAGCTTTCCCACAGCCCCATGGCAAGCCATGTGGTACTGGTGCCTAAAAGGTTCACCAGTGCATAGGCAGAAGTATAATTTAGTGTGGACTTTGTAGTGCTCAATTCTATCACCAAGAGAAGCTCATACCCCATACCTAGGGAGACAGGCTCATTGACAGATTGGGCAATGCCAACTTCATGAGCACAGGGTACTAGCGGGACAGCCTAACTGAAAAATCAAAGGATAGGTCCACTTTTTCCACTCCAGAAAGGCACTAATGATGTACTAGTATGCTCTTTGGATTTCTAAATGCTCCTGCCACCCACCCTTTAGAGGATGGTTAATCAGGTCCTATATAGGTTAGAAGATGTCAGCGTTGCCTATCTAGATGATGTTGCTGTCTTCAGGCTTTGTCAAGGGTTTTGACCCATGTTGAATTATTAGACGGGGTAGATGTGGGGATGAGCTGTCGCCGCTCATCATTCTATCCCAGAACAAAACTAAATCAATAGACTGGGTGGATGTGGGGATGAGCTGTCGCCGCCCATCATTCCATCCCAGAACCAGGAGAAACCGCGCGGTTGTGCGCACACCAAAATGGTTGTCTAACCTGCCACCCACCAGTGCCAGCATGATGGACCGGAAGCGCCAGGGGTGAAAGGTGGTGTCAAAGGAAAAATAACAGTGTTGTTAGACCAAAAGCACCTTAAAATCACCTTTGTTTTCCTGAATGCAAGCTCAAAGTGCCTATTTCGAACATTGCAGGATATTCAAAAATCTTACTGAACACCAGCAGACATCTGGCAGAATGAAGTGTTGTGTGCATACAAAATCTGGGAAGATGAAGAGCCCAAAACAATGTTTATAACAAAACTGGCTGAGCTGTGGATGTCAGCAGCTTAATTGAAATTGAACTTAAAACCACTAAAATCGAAATGTTTAAATTAAATGAGTGACCTACTTTTGAGTGTCATATAGTTTGCAACTGTTAAATGTCATGGTTTTGAACTTAGAATCAGCATTCTAGCTGCATGTGTAAAAATTGTAAGTTTGATTTAAACTGGGAACAAACAGGACATTTAGCTGAAGCTTGACTTAAAGAAATTGAATTCTGCCTGACAACTACCCCTGACAGGAGTTGAACTGGCTCAACAACTCTACCCAGGCCTGGCTGCATCCTGCTGCCCCCACCAAAAGGAGATCACACCTCTCTGATTGAATTAAGGGAGGGGTAACCTGCAGACTGCAGGAAGTTGAACACAGCCCTGTCCTGGGCTCAGGCAAATGTTATATTGGGGGGGTTGTAAAATGGTTTCCTCTTGGGAGAAACTGGGAGGGGCAGTGCCTGTGAGAGCCAGCAGAGATTGGGGGAAGTGGATAAACCAGTTATTCCACCATGTGATGTGGGAAGCCACACCCCTTTTTGACCAGGGCATAATTTTAAAAAGATAGATAACTCATAGTGCGGACTGGTCACAATTATATAAATAACATCATTATTCTTGTGATTTTTCCGTGCACATTTTAAAAACCTACAGCATCACTCTGACTCACATTTCCTTCCCCCAATCAAGGGAGAGAGGAGGAATTGGCCAATGATAAGTGAGAGGGGCAGGTTTAGTTATGACCAACGCACACACCCACTTTCTAAAGACATCAAAAGGACCACTGAAAGACAGGCAGGAGATTCACTTTCCACTTTCTTGCGGGACGCTTTGCCGGGAGACTCCAGACTTCAAATCCATCAACCTCCAGAGACCAGAGATCCAGAGAGACCAGAGATCCAGAGAGACCAGAACTCTGCAGTGTTGTGAGCAGAACCGGTGCTTGACAGACCCAGAGAGCAGAGCTGACCCAGGTAGCCGGGACTTCAGAACCACCCGCCGGAAGTCCCGTCCAACCTGACCAGACCTTGACGGCTATTTTCAAAAATATAGTGTGAGTAGTCACTGTGCAAAACCAATCTGTTAGTGTAAAATAATCTAATTAAAAGTATTTTAACCTATTTAGAACTACCTCATAGGTATAGTGTGTGTCATTCTGTCCTTTTTAAAGCTGAAAACTGTCATCTGCCATTTTGAACTTTTAAATTTCAAATCTGAAAAACTACCTTCACGAAATCGTCCGTATCTCCGGAACCGTTTGTGCTAGGAGTGAAACTTTTATCTTAAAGCTAAGATTCTAGGCTTTCCTAGAACCTAGAACTGACCTGCTACTCCTTATAGGGCCTCTGTAATTACGCTCGAAGCACGCGAATAAATTTGCCGCGATTTGACATTTTGCACAATTTTAGCCACGTGTAAAAATCAGCAGCTCCTTGCTTTCCTTTGCTAAAATTCGTTTTAACCTGCTAGTTACTCATAGAGCCTTGCTAAAGTGAGCCTGAACTAATATAAACTAGATATCACCCACCCTGGACCTCTAGAGGGAATTAAAATCAATTTTAGCATCATTTCACTTCATTGCCACCACATTCAAAGCATTTTGGGCCTGTGTTTTAAAATCATACCTGTTTTTCCCTAAGCTTGCTAGGGGGGGACTGAATTTCGTATTGTATTTGATTGCATTCCTGAGAACTGTGTGCTCTCCTTTCCAACTCCTTGTATTGCATAAAGGGGGGGAGTGAATTGCCAGAGAAAAAGTGATTATATTATCTTTTGCTAAAATCATATCAAGTTATTTCCGTACTGCATTTTATTCCTCATTGCTTTCCCCTTGAAACCATAAAAGTATTTTCGCTGCCTTATCCATCCTATACCAACTCCTCATTGATTGTAAAGAAGTGTGCTAGTTTCAGATTACCCATTGTTGATCAACATTATATTCATAAGTGTGATATCAATTATTAATTTAGTATAAAAGTGATATATATATATATATATATATATATAATATATATATATATATATATTGTTTAATTTTTCAAATAAACCTTTTAAATTTGCAAAACAAGCCTACTTCTTGGCTCAGTGGGGTCAAGGGGGATTCTAAGAGAGGGGTGTTATACAAGGGTTCATCATCCAGATTATAACTTGCCATAACAATATATAAATAAGGGCTTCCCTTGGGCATCCCAGACAAGGCACTGACTTAGTGGGATTGCTTGATCGGAGTCACTTAGAGCTTAACTGGGAAGACCATCTATTTCACCTGAAAGAGGTGCTTGAATCCATGCAAGAGGCTGGCTTGTCTATCATAGCATCACGATAACTTCTTTTACTATTATTTACCTAGGACAGATACCAGGTGGGTGGAAGAAGGTGGACAGTCATAATTTCGAAAAAAAATGTCGACAGACAAAAATGTCGACAAAAAAATGTCGAAAAAAAAATTGTCGACTTTCGTTTTTTTTAATTATATATTTATTTTAGGGGTTCGGGAGTTAAAAAAAAGGGAAAAATTAAAAAAAAAAATTAAAAAAGGGGGGTTGGGGGGGGAACCCCCCCATTTAAAAAAAAAATGCATTGAAAAAAAAGTCGAAACTTTTTTTTTCGACATTTTTTTTTCGACATTTTGACTGTCGACATTTTTGTTGTCGACATTATGACTATAAACCGTGGAAGAAATAGCTTCTCCAGGACAAATTCCAGGCAATGCTGGATTGGGATGTTTCCATTACCCAGACACAGTTGAGAGCCTTCCTGGGCCTCATGGGTTATTATTGGCTTTTCATCAAGGGTTATGGGACACTTGCCCTTCCCCTCAATTATGTTACAAGTTGTCAAAGCGAATCACCTCAACCCCTGCCTGTCAGACAACCTTCGAGAGCTTGAAGGATGGATTGTGCAAGACGCCAGTTGTACATTTCCCAGATTATGGGCAGAAATGTATCATTTGGACAGACAGGTGTTAATTCAGAATTAGTACAGTGTTAGCACAGCTGAACTCTGAAGGGGTAGAACACAGTGTGCATATCTGAAAAGGCAGTTGACCAAGTGAGAGCGCACCTTGGCCACAATTTAGAAAAAGGCTTTTGTGGTGGATTGCACAGTGCTCAAGCTAAAACCCTGTATGTTTGTGTATCACTTCACTGTCCAACTGTCCACAAACCTCATAGGTGGCTAATGGCCATGCAAAGAGAGAATCCCAAGATGTTGCATTGGATCATTTCCCTACAGGGATTGGACATTGACAGCCAACTCAAACCTGGCTCCCAGCATTCCAGAGCAGATTGCCTCAGTAGATACATTTGACTTGAGGAAGAGCCAGACCCTTAGAAGGATGAGTCTCAAACTTGTTGGTTTGGGGAATTTCAGGAATTGCAATTTGGCAAGGAGATAGATGCCCTGTCATGTTTTGTTTGTTTTTTAACTAATGAAACGATACAGATAATTCAATCTCAGAAAAGGTGGCGTGCTAACCATGTTCCTCTTTCATAAACTCCATGCCAAAAGCCTAACATACACCTGGCCTTTGGTGCATCAGCCTCCTGAGTTGCAGATCATGCACGCCAGTGATACAGTGCCGATTCAGTGCTCAAAGGTGTCCTGCTTGAAAGCTTCTGTGACAAACAAGTCACTGGAGTACAAAGGATGTAATTAAGTGAGCACCTCTTTTTTAAATTGTCTTGTTTTTTTTTGTACCTCTCTCTCATTCCAGTCCCCTCCAATTCCTTCCACAGAAAACATTGTGGGTACGCAGTCACAATACAAAGATCACATGTCTCATGGACATGGATTGGACCCCTTAAAGCAGGCTTGCTGTTGACCAATCAACTGTGGACGTTTCCCTACAAAAAAGGGCCTCCCACTCATTCCTTCAAACAATGTGGTTACTGATTGCCTTTCACCCTGTTACATTACACAGAGTGCATCTTTCTGTCTTTTGCATATTCTTTGTCTTATTTGACCTTTGTCTTTTTTGACTGCAAAGATTATACTAAGGTTGCTTTGAGCCATCTATTGAGGAAATTGAAATGGCCACCCATTCTGCACTTAACAATTAAATGATATGTGTAGAGAAGGTGCATTTGAATCAATATGCACCTATGTCCACAAGAGGGCTTTTGTCCTAAGTGCTTGTGGAGTTCAGCAAAAAACAGTGACCTCTGTCATCACAGACTTCTGACAAAGTCGTCGCAAATTAGCCATTAGTACAAAACACTCAAGTACACATTTACTTGGACGGGGGGTGCTAAAATGGATCACATTTTAACTGGCCACGGCTATGGTGGCAGCAGGTTTGTGGGTGGATAATTGATCATGCCTCACACTGGAAGGAGGAAAACAAATTGAATCAGTGAGAATGCCACCAAAATGCAAATAACAAGGGAAAAGAAGCAGCGACTAAACCTCCATATAAAAAACATAATCTTCACTAGCTGCCAGGGTCAGTCTGGCAAACTCTGTAATATATAACACGTCCCAAATCGTCCATACAATATTTCTTCATTCAACATTATCCTTTGCATTTTTAAGAATCGTTGAAATTTGCAGGCACATTGTTCAATTGCAAGATATGTAAACTCATACTGTGAATTGTATCCTTTCACAGAGATGCAGGGCATGCAGTCACCCAAAAAGGGACACGTGAATTTCATGTACTATTTTGGAACCATCGATAGAGAAATACGATAATAGTTTACTCCTACAATATTTTGGGTATGTTGATTGACAGATGTCCTAGACATAAACCCTTTCACGGTCCTGTTTATCTATTAACAGGGTGTCAAACAAATCGATTTCAAACTACTATGGTTGCCTTGTGCATTAGGATTACCACAAATTGGCCTGTGTGAGCGACAAAGCAAGCAAGCATGAACCATGTAGCAAGCATCAACAATTTAGGGAGGTTACAGGGATTCTCCTTGTGATACATGTTGTAAAACAATGGCTTGACATAGTGCATTTTATAGTACAAATGTCATAAAGAAATGGGTAAAAAAGCCATACAATGTGCATTCAGATCATGAAAAACTGCATTAGATACCAAGTCAGCACCAGAACACAGGAGTATTTTGCAACAAACAAAGCTTGTAGGGCTTGTCTCAACAATACATAAATAGCAGCAGTGTGTTGTACAACCCATTTGCATGTTGCCCATGCCCATCAATATGTGCCATCATTGTCCTGAAAATGCATTATCATGGTGACAGTGAACAAAACACCTCATGAGGGCTCTCATTCCAATAATTCAGTGCTGCACCATATTCAGACTGGCAGTGCCCAACAGCATGTGCCAGCACTGCCCAGTAAATCATATGCCATAGTAGCAGTGTACAATGTATGCCTAAAATGCCAATCAAACACACACGTCCATGCTGGTTGCCATAATACCAGCATTAAACACAGAAATGCATGCTTACTGTTCCCAATACATGCCAGTCTTGCCACAGTTAAACACATGTTCATGCTGCCAAAATAGATACGATGGCTATTAACACAAAATGCAAGGGTTACAACACTCTCAAGATGCCAGTGTGGTGCCCAACAATATATGCTGCATTACCTGTTGAACATTATGGCTGTGTCCAATTTATAACAACATTGCTAATGTAAAATTGTGTGTTCATGCTGCTTTGCATTAATCAGATCAAGATGCTTGAGCAGCAACACAGTATCCCAATACTGCACCACTTTCACACTTCTTGTCCAGTGATCATCCATATTTGACATGCTAATTTCACACAATATATTCGAGCATTGCCTTGCAAATTACCATATTTTCCCTCTGCCAGTGTTTAGTATATACCAGCATTGGCCTATAAAACACATTTTCATGCTGCATGTGTAACCTGCTGCCAACCCTTCTGCCCCATATCACTCCACTGGTCCTGAAACCCAGTATTGTCCCTCCTCTCAACAAACATGCACACGAGCACCCATGCATACACAAACACTCACCACACAAGCATGCCTGCACTAACTCATTAAACACACTAACAAATTGGTGAATGCTTTAGTTCATTTTATGCTACTTTGTATATGGACGATATCGCTCCGTAGATGGATGATTTTGATAGATTTTTTGGGAACATTGTACTTCCGGTGCTTTCTGAAGAAGGCAGGACGTGTATGGATGCCCCGATTACCGTTTTGGAGGTTTTGTCAGTTATTGAGGGTATGAATAAGGGAAAATCTCCAGGGATGGATGGTTTGATGATGGAATTTTATCAGAAATTTAGGGAAGTGCTGTCACCAGTTTTGTGTGAATTGTATAATTGTTTTTTGAGGGAAGGGAGGCTGTGTGACTCGATGAAGGAGGCAATCATTACGGTGATCCCAAAACCTGGGAAGGATGCAGCTAGATGCAGTAGTTATCGACCTATCTCCTTGCATAATGTTGACTTGAAGATTTTTAGAAAAATACTGACAGTGAGGCTCAAGAGGCATACAGGTGAGCTGGTGGAGCGCTCCAAACAGGATTCATGGAAGGGAGATATGGTTACGACAATATTTGAACGCTGTTGGACATTTTGAGCTTGCCTGACGCGGAGGTGAAGGATATTTTGTTGATCTTTTTGGATGCCGAGAAGGCCTTTGATAGGGTGAATTGGGACTTCCTGAATTATACACTGTCTAAATTGGGTTTTGGTCCTTTCTTTCTAAAAGCTATTCGGGCACTTCAAGAGGGTATATCGGCAAAGGTGTGGGTGAATGAGGGGTTTTCAAAGTCATTCCCGTTGTTTAGGGGTGCACGCCAAGTCTGTCCTTTGTCGCCACTGTTATTTAATTTGGTGTTGGAGGCTTTGTTGGCGTATATACGCCAAATGAAGTGTATCCGAGGGTTTGCTGTTGGAGATATGGAAATTGAAACTTTGGCTTATGCTGATGATGTTGTGGTCATTTTTGATAATCCTGTTGTAGGGGGTTGTAAGAGGATTCAATTCAACACTACAGCTAAGTCAACGCCTAGTCTATAATACTGAATGAAAACCCTTATTGATATATCTTTATGTCCAGTTCATGCGTTCTGGATGACTACCCCTATATAACACCCCTCTCTTGGAATCCTCCTGACCCCACTGAGCCAAGAAGTAGTTCTGTTTTGCAAGTTTAAAGGTTTATTTGATAACTTAAACAATATATATTATATCACGCTTTATAATAAATTAATAATTGAATATCACACTTAATCTGATATGATAAAGATTAACAACGGAGAATCTGGCACTAGCACACTTCTTGATAATCACTAAGGAGTTGACATGAAATGGATAAGATAGCAACAATACTTTTATGGGTTCAAATGGATGCAATGTGGAATGAAATGCAGTACAGAAAATAACTTGATAGGATTTCAGTAAAACAATGTAATCACTTTCTTGGACAATTCACCCCCCCCTTTTATGCAATGCAAGGAAATAGAAGGAAGGCACACAGTTCTCAGAAATGCAATCAAATGTGATTCAGTTCACCCCAGCAACTTAGACTACGGAAGTTGAAAACACAGGCAAAATGCTTTTATATGTGCTGGCAATGGAGTGAAAAATATGCTGAAATTTGCTTTTAATTACCTCTAGAAGTTCAGGGTGAGAGGTATCTAGTTAATATTAGTCCAGGCTCATACTAGCAATGATTCAGGGATGATTAGCAGGTTAAACGAATTTCTGGCAAATGGAAGGCAAGCAGCAGCAGATTTTTACACATGAAGAAATTTGCAAATCGCGGCAAAATTCGTGAATGCGTGTTCCGCGATTGCGGTAAAACTATAAGGGGTAGGAATGTGGTTCTAGATGCGATTAGATTAAAAGCTAAGATTCTAAGCTTTCAGATGAAAGTTACTGCAAGTCTCTAAGACAAACGGTCGCGGAGATATGAGCGATTTAGTGAAGGTCGTTTTTGGTTTTGCAAATTTTAAACGCAACACTTTTTCAGCTTTAAAAATGATGGCAGAATAACACAATTGCTAAGCTGCAGTTCTACTTAGATTAAAAATGGATTGAATTATATGATTTTAACTAAGAGATGTGTTCTGAGTTTTGCTGAGTACTCACAAGAGATTTTGAACCGGAAAGCGACTTGGTCACGGACTTCAGTCTGGTCAGGTCTTCCCGAGTTCCGCTCACAGCGCCTGGCCTCTGGAACTGTTCACAGCATCGGGGTCAGCACTCTGGATACAATGGCCTGGTCTCTGCTAGGCACCGGTTCTCTGGGTCGGATCCTGCCTTCTCTTTGGATATTTCTGTCACCGGGTTCTTGCAAAAGTTCTTGGCAAAATTCAGACGGCGTCAGCCGGCTGTCTGAAGAGTTCAGTTGCAAAAAGATTTTCAGGCCTGTTGACAAATACTCTTGCTGGCAGTGGCCTTTTTGGTTAAGGTTCTGTAGTCTCTGTTTGTCTTGGAGTCTAAGTGTTGGCTCCTTGAAGGTTGATGGAGGTAAGTATGGATTTTTCCGGCAGAGCGTCCCGCTGCAGATGGAAATGAATGTCTCTACCTAAGTTTCAGTGGTCCATTTATATGTTCTGCAAGTGGGTGTGTGTGTTGGTCATAACTAAACTTGCCCCTCTCACTTGTAATTGGTCCAGCTTTCATTTCTCCCTTGATTGGGGGAGCTAAGTTGTGTCAGAGTGATGTCAGCCATTTATGATCTCTTGAAAAAACTCCCCTGTCATCTGTGCACCCAACTCTATATATGATCAAAATACATATTTCACAGTTACACAGTTGTTTGAAATTACATACCCATGTCACATATCACATGAGGTATACTCTGTCCCAAATCTGCTGTTTCTAAGAGCTTGCATTCAAAAATGGCAACTTTTAGCACTTTTTAATGTGCTAAACAACATTGGATCTTCATTAAATTTTATACAACTGTTCCTCACATATCTACCCACATACCAATGCATTTTCGTTTGTCTAGCTGAAACAGGGAGTCTGTAATATTAATAAACAGCAGGGTTTTGTCCCAGAATATCCCACAATTTGGAGTTTGGGCTTGAATTAAAGGTACATTTTTTAAATTAAGTCTCTCAAAGTTATACATTTCTGTCATTTGATTACAAAGAGTTATCAGTGTTTTTGTAAAATATATATTTTACTTTCAATTCAGTCCTCAGAGTGTTGGAGTCCGCCTCCAAGACTTGGGTGGGTAAGTCACATGTGTCCTCCGGGCAGGCAGGCCTTTGTTGACATGAAACAGTAAAAATCAACATATTCCTTTCAGAGGAGAGGGGCCATTGTGTGGTCTCTGGGAAGCTGACATCAGGAGGCCAGGGAGCCACTTTGCATTTAATTAACAGAACCCTGTGATTTCCTGGCTTCTTGTGTTGAGTTCTGAAGTGTCAAGAGTTCTCAGGACAGGCAACCCCTTTGAACTTTTGATGAAATGAGACCTCTTTCTTTGCACTAGACAGTTTTGCAAGACAGCTCTCCTGTCAGAGTTTAGACCGCCAGCGCCACCCTCAGGATTTTGCGGTTACTGCATCCCTCCTTGGGATTTTTTTTAGATTGATTCATTTCAGCAAGTGATATTACATGGAGTATATTGTCCATGTTCAGGACATGGCATTGGTGTGTTTCTGCAGTAAAGTAATTCTGTGCCCATGATTTTGCCATATTTGACATTCAAGAAAAAAGAATTCCCAACAGTTATGGGTTTGCTTTTGGCAACCAGCATTGCCCCTCTGAACAATATAGGCAAAATGGGATTTTCCTGTGCATTTTCTGGGGAGCTCTGGCCATTATGATGTTTTCAATGCCAGTACTGCACAGTTTTGAGGTAGGGCTCGGATGCATGGGTAAATACATCCCACAAGCCCCCCTTCTTGCGGTGGCCATCTGATCCTTCACTGGTGGGACCCGCAAGATCTGGGATGTAGTTCTCATCTTCTTCCGGTAGATGGCACAGTTCAGCATCTTTTCCTCCATCCGGTACTGATCGATCGGTTCTCCTCGCCGGTCCTGATGGGAATATTGGGCGGTACCCCGGCCCATTGCGTCTCTGCTCCCGGTCTCCGGATCATCCTCCTTGGCCCGTCTCCAGGTTTTCTTTCTCCTAGGACGACAAAGGAAGAGCGGCAATACCTACTCATAGACGTTTTTCCACCACTGTTGAGATAGTGGGGCAGCATATGCATTTCATCATAACGAAACATTACATTCTTATTTTGATAAAAAACAGTATAACTAAGAGACAGTTTCATGCAAATCACAATATTTTAGAGACTAGATGTGGTATGTTTTATGATTGGAACTGAATTAGTCTGAGACAGTACCCGCTAGGATTCCAGAGGATTCCTCCAGTTGTTGCAGAGCGTGCCTGGGATGGCAACATTTCAACTGGTTTATATGGACCCACTTGTCTTCCCCCGCTGCCAAAGGACCTTTGGGGATGTGGATTTTGTAGGCCACAGGGGAGATCTTGTCGATGATCTCAAAGGGTCCCTTCCATGTAGGCAAGAATTTCCGCTGTTTTGCCTGGTTTCTTTGGAAGTTGTATAGATAGACCCGGTCCCCCACCTGATATTCCTTCCTGGAAGTCTTCAGGTCATAGTGGGTCTTCATGCTATCAGCCGATCTTTCTAGATTCCGCTGAGCGTAAGCAAAAGCATGTTGAAGGTGTTTCCTTAAATTCTCCACATACTCATGAGTAGTGGAGGCATTTATCAGTGTCTGCTCTTGGGTCCTGTAGAGCAAATGCTGAGGAAGCACCATCTTGCGCCCAGTCATCAACTCAAATGGTGACATTTTGGTTGCAGATGAAGGGGTAGATCTGATGGCCATTAGGACCAGAGGTAATCGGATATCCCAACTTGGCCCAGAATCTGCCACAAACTTTTTTAAGATGCTCACAATTGTCCGGTTATATCTCTCTACTGCCCCAGAAGAAGCTGGTCTGTAAGCAATGTGTAGCTTTCTCTTGACCCCCGGTATCTCCCACATCTTTGTCATTACTTCACTGGTGAAGTGGCTACCCCTGTCTGACTCAATCCTTTGAGGTAGACCAAAACGGGAAAAGATGTGGTTAATCATCAAGGCAGCTGCCGTTTCTGCCTTGCAATTTGGGGCTGGGAGACATTCCACCCACTTGGTGAACAAGCATGTGACGGTCAACATGTACTTATTCCCCCTAGCAGAGCGAATCACGGGGCCTACAAAGTCGATTTGTAAATCTGACCATGGCAGTGTCATCCCCCTCTTTTGGAGAGGCGCACGGTGCGTGAGGGATGATGGCTGAAATTGTGCACACACAAGACACCCCTTCAAGTATTGGTTGAGGTCCTGCCCCATGTGTGGCCAGTATGCAACCTCTCTTAAGATTTCCAATGTTGTGTGAAACCCCCTATGACCGGCGGTGGCCGCATCATGGGCGTGACTTAACATCAGGCTTCGGAATGAGGTAGGAACCACCCACTGATTGTGGCCAGCTTTGGATTTCCTTACCAACAAACCGTCTTGGATTCGGAACATTTTTGGACATTTCATCAACACTCTTAGGTCCTCTTTCCCAATGTAATCGGTATCCGTCAGGGGAAAGTTCTCAGGGTCCTCAAGGTGCTGGTAAAATTTACCAATTACTGGATCCCCCTTCTGAGCTGTAATCAAATCAGCATCAGGGGTCTCCTTACTCCATTGTGCAATTGAAAGGTCGTTGTGAGCATTTGTCTGGGACCTAGTGATAGCAGTGGCCTGGATTTCCCCCAGCAGGGACTCAATCTCAATTAGATCCCCTTGGATGGCCCCGGTTTTGGCCAGCTGATCAGCTAAGTCGTTTCCAGTTTTGTCTGGTCCCTCTACTTTGGAATGACCCTTGATCTTTTTCCAATAGATGGTCATCTCATTCGAGGTGACCAGATCGTCAATGTTTTGGATCAACTTCCCATGTTTCAAGGGTTTGTTGTTAGCACATAACATGCCTCTGGTTTTCCAATTAACCAGGTGCTCCACGAACCTGTTCCGTACATAATCCGAATCTGTGATTATGACCAGTTCGCGGAGTTGATGCTGGACAGCAGTGAGGATGGCTTGATGCACAGCCATCAATTCTGCCACCTGACTACTTCGGGACCAATTTTGTATCCAGCGGAGGGTTCTGGGGACTCATTCACCCATGCATTCCCTACGCCGGCCACCAGTTCTTTCTCCCCGTTGTTGTCAACATGGTAAGAGCATCCATCCACATAGACAGTGGGCATTCCCTCACACTTGTCTTCTTCAAAGACTTTGTGTGGGGAATTAAGGTATGCCTCCATGTTGTCCTTGATTTTTAGACTTTCGTCCTCGAGACAGTTTTCTCTGGCACAATCATGCAAGTCAGCCAGACCTTGCGCGAGGGGACTCTTCTTGTTTTGGCCATATCTGACCTCCACAGGAAAGCCTTGCATTGACAGAATCCAGGAAGTAATTCGGGAATTACTCACATTTCCGGCCCGGATTCTGTCACTTTGGAGATATTGCAGAGGCTGGTGTGGAGTCTCCACTATGATGTGTTCCCCCTGGATAAACGGGCGGTAGTTCTTCAATGCCCACACAGTTGCCAGGAGTGCCTTCTCACAATCGTTGAATTTTTCCTCCACAGAGGATAAAGTTTTGCTCGCATAGGAGATTACTTTATTGACCTTGTCATGCTTTTGGTATAATACTGCCGTCAAGCACCTATTAGAGAACCCTGTCTCCAGGAAGAACTCCTTGTTTCTGACAGGGTAAGCTAGGCAAGGCGCTTGTGAGAGGCTTCTCTTGAGTTGTCTTACTGCCTCGGCTTGTTCTAGACCCCATTCCCACTTGACCCCCCCCCTTCAGGAGATGAATCAGGGGTCTGGTGATCTCTGCGTAGCCCTCAATGAACTTTCTGCTGTAATTGGTCAGTCCAAGGAGGCTCCTTAGTTCCCGCAGAGTTGTGGGGTCTTTCAGTTTCTGAAGTGCTTCCACTTTCTTTTCCTGGGGACAGAGGCCCTGAGGAGTAATCTCATGCCCCAAGAAATTAACACGGGTTCTACACCACTGTGCTTTCTGAAAGGAAAGTTTTGCTCCGGCGACCCTCAACTGGGTCAGAACATAACGGATCTCCGCTATGTGTTCCTCCACAGATGAACTTTTGATGAGGACATCATCTACATAAGCCAGGTTACCCCTCGCACCCAGGTCTGGCATGGCCTTATGTAGGAAAATATTGAACTCATTACCGGAGTTAAGGTATCCGAAGGGAGTCCGGGTCCATGTGTACTGCTGGCCCCCAAAGGTAAAAGCCAGTTTGTATTGGTCCTCCCTGCTGACAGGCACAGTCCAGTATCCATTGGTCAGGTCTATTGCAGTGAATACCTGTGACCCCTGGATCTGGGCCAGCCCTTGGTCAATGTAGGGCAGAGGCCATCGGGAAGTATGGACCCGTTTGTTGAGCTCCCTAAGGTCAGCACAGAGTCTCCACTGGCCGTTCGGCTTCAATATTCCCAGCACCGGGTTATTGAAGGTGCTGTGGACTGGACGGATTATTCCCCTGGACTCAAGGTTCTTAATTATTTCAGTAAGGGACTCCATTGATGCGAGAGGCAAGCGATATTGCTTCACAAACACAGGAGTCATGCCAGGGTCCGTGGGGATTGTGGTTGTGTGGATGTCGGTGCGACCACAGTCATATGAGTCTACCGCAAAGAGATCTTGGAAATCCAAGAAAACTTGTTTCAACTTTTGCTTTTGTTCCAGAGTCACACAGGCGTCAGCTAGGTTGACTCTCTCTTCCACCATCTGCCTGAAGCCTGGAAAGACTTCTGGTTTGGCTATCTCCGCGGCCTCCTCCAGCTGGGTGGAGAAGTCCCTGGTCAGAGTGCTGATTTGGACCGGAGGCTTCAGTTGGGAAAGGCAGCCCTCATGGACCTGGAAAATCACCTCATCCCTCCTGAAGTCACAAGTCACATCTTCCTTACCATAGGGGCAGGAAGTGTACACCGGGAAGTTCCCCCCATGCCGGGTAAAAATCCTGTCTGGTGTTGTATTGTCATCACTGTCACTGTCAAAACAGTCCTTGGGGATTAGTCCTAACAGTTCATTTACAAGATCAATGGAGAAATGTCGATCATCAACCGCCATTCCAATAATGGTGCCTGCGGCTAGAGTAATACTCTTTAAGTCGCTGTTATCCACCTCTATTGGAATGGGGTCATGTTCTATGTTGACTAATGGAGTTGAGTTTACCCCCAACCCTTGCTGTTGGAGAGAAGCATTTAGATGTATGTAAGCATCAGGGTTTTGTAAATATTGTCTTCTTTTAACTTTCACTTCCAGGAAGAATTGTCGGGTCCTTTCTGGGATGGTGACTTCCTCTTTGATCTGAATTTCAACTGCATAAGGTAGCAATTGAGCTGACCTAAATGCTTTTTCTGGATCATCAAAGCCCATGGGATTATCCGCTAATCGGGACCAAGCTTTGAAGTTTATTAGGTCCAAACTAATGGCAAAGCGATTGAGAATGTCACTGCCTAAGTAAAAGGCGGCAGTGACGTCTCGCACGACCCAACAATTATGGACTATGCTCTTGTTGCCAATGGAGATTTTGAGCATACACCTGCTTGGCAGGAGATGTTTTGAATTGGGTGCTTCCAGGTCCATTTCCCATTTGTCTATCAGTTTGAAGGTGGGAATGGCTGGATCTTTTGGGAGTTGGCGAAACATGGCTTCGCTGATGAAGCTCTTACCATTGTTCACGCACACTCGAGCGAGAACAGAGTCCTTCCCATCATTTAATTGGACAGGGATGAACAGCTGCTCTCCAATTTGCTGAATATCAGCCGGGCTCTGAGCTGATTTCACATCTTTCTGGACTATAGGAGTGGGAGTTTCTGATTGTGGATTAGTATGGAATCTCAGAGTGTTTCCTTCCAGCGTGGAGTACCACTTTAGACTGGAAGGAAGGTTGATTTTCAGAAATAGAGAGGACCCTCCATCACCAGTCTGTTGTCCTACTGCTATTACTGTCACGTCTGGAATTTGGCTATTCTGGAAGTGAAATTCTACTTGGTCAGATTTTTGTTCAACCATGTGGCAGGTGCCATTTAAACTAACATGTTTGACACTCTGTTTTAATTTTATTGGTCGGCTAGTCTGGGTCCAGAGGACCTTGTTTACGCAATCTATTAGGGGTGACAACCTTCTCAGGAGGTCATTCCCTAGTAAACAAGGGGTGCCCTCTGGGGTCACAACTATGACCGGGTGTTTCAACTTGTGTCGCCCAATTTTAATGTCCAAGTCTGCCGTCCCCTCAACAGGAATTTCCTTCCCGTCAAAGTTCTGGAGTTGTCCAGGAAGTGAGGTGAGAGGAATTTGGTAATTCTCTCCCCTTCCTGCATTCAGTTCATCAAAGGCCCTTCTGGACAGAAGGGTAGCTTGAGATCCCGTGTCCACCAGCGCTGAAATTGTACCCTGCCCCTGTACTTGTACCGGGGCATAGTATCTTCCCTCCTTCTCCTCAAGGGGGCACAGATAATGCACATTTTTGGACAACTGGTGGGCTAACTTTCTGGTTTTGGACATCGCTAGCGAAGAGATTTGGGCAGAATTCTGTGGAGAGCCTTGGGAATCTGAAAGAAAAAGTTGGCAACTGGAGATCAGAGCCATTGTGGGTTCCCCTGGCTCCGGTTCCGGGCCGCCCCCCCCTTTTTGGAGGCAGTCACCAGGATGGGTTTGAACCAGGGGATTTTCTTGCTGTTGGTTCTGGGATGAGATGGTGGGCGGCGGTAGCTCAGTCTCCACATCTCCCCAGTCTGGATTTGCATCCCTAGGGACCCATTTTTCTTTGGGAGGAGTTCACCCCTCTCTGAAGGAGAAGATCCTTTTCCCAGGATCCTCTGAGGATCCCTCTCCCTCAAATTGGAAGATCTGTACCTCCTCCTCAAACTGAGTCTGTTTGGGTCTTTTGTTTCTCCTACCCCCCCTCTGCTCCTTAGGAGGCAGACTTTCAGGGGCAAGAGATTTTGTTTCCGGTTCCTGGGTTTCCAGGGGCTGCTTACAAGTGAGGAAGGAAGCTTCCTCCAAGGCTTTACACCCCCCTTCCCCTTGTGCCTCCTCCCTGGGAACCGGTGAGTTATCGGGGTGCTGCCCCGTCATTGTTCTGGGGCACCAGGTCCAGAGTTGGGTGCGTTCTGCACCGGCATGCCGATCTGAGGGTTCTGCTGAGCCCTCAGTATGTGACCCAGATCCCGCGCCATGTTTTGAACCTGGCGCTCTAACTGGGAAACCCGTTCAGGCTGATACGGGGCCCTGTTTTCTCCCCTGGGCTGATCCCGGGAAGAGTAGCTGTCCCTCCTCTGGTAATACCCCGGGTTGGGAAGATTTGGGTACCCCTCCACCCTTGGCCTCCCCTCTCCCGGATTCAGTGGTCTGGGCTCAGGGAATTGGGGAAAGAAGGATGGATGGTTTTGGGGCTGAAAGTCGGGTGGATATCTGGGGAAAAAGTTCTGCCCAGGATTTGGAGAGTTTCTGCCCTCCGGTGGGAAGTTAGGAGGGAAGTTCCCTGGGTTAGGTGCTTGTCTGGATCCCCCCCCTTGGGCTGGAGGAGTCCACACATAACCCAGGATGGGTCTGTTTCCCTTGTAACGGGGACTTACATAATCAGGAGAGCGAGGGACCCCATTTGTGGGCCTGCCTCCCTGGCTCCCTGTCTGTGACTGGCCCGAGGACCTTCTGGGCCTAGCATTATTAGGTGCAGGTAGGTTTTTAGGCCCCCCCATCTCCAAATCTAAAACGGGGGTGACCTTTACCTCTGCCACCTTGGCAGCAGCAGGGGTGCTGTTGGCTTTGGGGTTTTTCTGGGCATTACTTTTGCTATCTACCGGTTTCTGCACCTCATAGATCCGGGTAGCCTGTTCAATGACCCAGTCTAAAGACCTTTTCTCGTGAAAATCCCTCACGAGCTGGGTCATTATGTATTTGGGCAAGGCATGAAAAAATGTATTAATGAATTCTCTACTGTCTGTGCGCACCCTTCTGGTGGTCTGCGCAAAAGCACGTTTCAGTTCTTGCACAAATTCTTGTGGGGCCTGATCCTCCCCACATTGCAAATTGTAGGCTGCCTTGCGAGCCTCTTGAGGATTTCTATGAATGGAAAAATGTTTCAAGATGGCCGCCTTATAGGTGGACCATCTTAAATGATTTTGGTCCTCCAGCCCCGCAAAGAAACTGGAGTATTCCGGGGAGAAGGTCCACTTTACATATTGAATACAGCTTTGGCTGTCCTTCAAATGGAAAGTCTCCATCATTTGCTCAAACAACTCTAAGTGCTCCCAAACAGAATACTTAGCGTTCTTATGGTAAGGCGTGATGACGCTCCTGATCGCCTTAATCTGCTTTAAGGGGTCCGTAAGCAAGGCCCTTTTTGCCTTATTGGCCTTTTTGGTTCGGGTAACCCTTGTCCATTCATCCTCTGACTCAGAGGCACTGCTCCCAGAGGTTCCTGTCTGCTCTTCCAGGTTTTCCCGGATTCTGCGAGCCTGGGAATGGCTGGCAGAATGTGGGGACCTGGTCTCCTGTGTCCTGCGCAGTTCAGAGGAGTCTTCAGATTCCTCCTTGCTGCCAGGATTTGATGGGTACCCCCTCCACTGACCTAACTGGGCAGAGGTTTTCAGGATGCCCTTAATGGGCCTACTCTCCTGGGGTTCCCCACTGAACTGTACTGTACTTGGGTGCCCATACCCGGATGCCCACCCCTCCATTCCTGAGTGGTACTGGCCTACGAGCCCCATACTTTTAGCTGGATGGTAATCTGCCATCCCTGTGGCCCTGTGCTCATGTGCGCCAGGGGACATGGGGGTGGTAGAGTCCAGGGACTGGGAGAGATGAAGATCCCTGGTGTTAGGGCTCCTGAGGTTATGGTCAGGAGTCTCTCTTTCCCAGCGGACCTCATCTCTATCCGCCCCTGCTCCCTGTTGCAATGCAAGAGCCTGCATTTGTGCTTTCAGTTCCTCAGTCAAGGCCTTACTAGACTCTATCAGTCTCTCCTGCATCGCTACCTGTTGTTGGAGCCTATCATTGTGTTGACAGAGGGCCTCATTTTCCCTCTGTGCTTCCTGATTGGTCCTGGAGCACTGGGCCAGTCTTTGCTGCAGGAGGGTTACCTCCTGATTCCCATCCCTACTGGCCTGCTCCTTTCTTGCCAGAGCATCTTCCACCCTTCTGGTGTGCTCTAACAAGTTTGCATGCTCTTTTTGGAGATCACCCAGCCCCTGGAGGGCCAAGTGATTTTCTTCCGTTTTTCTTTTTAACTGGCAGACTTCCTGGCCTAAGGTGTCCCTTTCCTGACTAAGAGCCTGCATCTGTGCCGCCAGGTCATCCCTCTGCCTTTGAAGGGCACCAGCTTTCCGGCGCTCTTCATCAAACTCTGCCTGGGTATCCAGGTCTTTCAGAATCAGTTTATTGCTTTCTGCCTTTTCCCTATCTAGGTGGCCTTGCAGGGTGACTACCTGCTCAGCACATACCCTGTTGAAGTCCAGTTGTTGCTCCAGCTTTTTCTGGCTTTGCAGTAGGGAGTCCAAACCTTCTTGGTGTTCCTTCTGCAAGGCCAGAAATCTGGTATCCTGTTCTGACTTTTCCTTTTGCAGCACATCCATATCCTCCTTTATTTTAGTGATGTACTGTCTGGTCTCATTTTCTGACTCCTGGCTTCTGTGCAGCCTTTGCTCAGAAGAGTCCACATCAGATTGGGCCTTCTCTAACGCCATCTGTTGCCTTTTTGCCAGATCATGGCCTTCAGCACATTTATTCTGTATGGCTCCCATATATAAATATAAATATGCCGCTATCCTAACAATCTTGTCGTGTTCATCTTTGGCCTTAGGAGCCATATATAGTTCACTCAGGGCCACATGTAATGGACCCTGATCTCTCCATAAGTCTGACCCTGTTTCAGTGGCCTGTCGCGTGATGGCCTGCAACCAGGCATCCTGGCCCTGCTCAGCCCATTCACCTCTCACAAATAGATTATGTAAGAAGTGCTCTCTGGCTATTTTCATATCTACCAAGGTCGTCATTCTAGAGATTGGTCTCTGTCCTGACTTACAGAAGTTAGTATTTTATTTTTGCAGAACAGAACTTTTCTTGGAGTGTTCCTATGAGGAGTGCTTTACAGCGTAACACAGCGTGGTGATCCGACCGGATATGTGTATCTGGTCAGCTGGCACGCTGTATTAATCTGCACAAATGGTAGATCTAACCCAAACGTCCGGCACGAGCCCCCAATTTGTAAGAGGATTCAATTCAACACTACAGCTAAGTCAACGCCTAGTCTATAATACTGAATGAAAACCCTTATTGATATATCTTTATGTCCAGTTCATGCGTTCTGGATGACTACCCCTAGATAACACCCCTCTCTTGGAATCCTCCTGACCCCACTGAGCCAAGAAGTAGTTCTGTTTTGCAAGTTTAAAGGTTTATTTGATAACTTAAACAATATATATTATATCACGCTTTATAATAAATTAATAATTGAATATCACACTTAATCTGATATGATAAAGATTAACAACGGAGAATCTGGCACTAGCACACTTCTTGATAATCACTAAGGAGTTGACATGAAATGGATAAGATAGCAACAATACTTTTATGGGTTCAAATGGATGCAATGTGGAATGAAATGCAGTACAGAAAATAACTTGATAGGATTTCAGTAAAACAATGTAATCACTTTCTTGGACAATTCACCCCCCCCTTTTATGCAATGCAAGGAAATAGAAGGAAGGCACACAGTTCTCAGAAATGCAATCATATGTGATTCAGTTCACCCCAGCAACTTAGACTACGGAAGTTGAAAACACAGGCAAAATGCTTTTATATGTGCTGGCAATGGAGTGAAAAATATGCTAAATTTGCTTTTAATTCCCTCTAGAAGTTCAGGGTGAGTGGTATCTAGTTAATATTAGTCCAGGCTCACACTAGCAATGATTCAGGGATGATTAGCAGGTTAAACGAATTTCTGGCAAATGGAAGGCAAGCAGCAGCAGATTTTTACACATGAAGAAATTTGCAAATCGCGGCAAAATTCGCGAATGCGTGTTCCGCGATTGTGGCAAAACTATAAGGGGTAGGAATGTGGTTCTTGGTGCGAAAGAAAGCAAAGATTCTACGCTTTCAGATGAAAGTTACTGCAAGTCTCTAAGACAAACGATCGCGGAGATATGAGCGATTTAGTGAAGGTCGTTTTTGGTTTTGCAAATTTTAAACGCAACACTTTTTCAGCTTTAAAAATGATGGCAGAATAACACAATTGCTAAGCTGCAGTTCTACTTAGATTAAAAATGGATTGAATTATATGATTTTAACTAAGAGATGTGTTCTGAGTTTTGCTGAGTACTCACAAGAGATTTTGAACCGGAAAGCGACTTGGTCACGGACTTCAGTCTGGTCAGGTCTTCCCGAGTTCCGCTCACAGCGCCTGGCCTCTGGAACTGTTCACAGCATCGGGGTCAGCACTCTGGATACAATGGCCTGGTCTCTGCTAGGCACCGGTTCTCTGGGTCGGGTCCTGCCTTCTCTTTGGATATTTCTGTCACCGGGTTCTTGCAAAAGTTCTTGGCAAAATTCAGACGGCGTCAGCCGGCTGTCTGAAGAGTTCAGTTGCAAAAAGATTTTCAGGCCTGTTGACAAATACTCTTGCTGGCAGTGGCCTTTTTGGTTAAGGTTCTGTAGTCTCTGTTTGTCTTGGAGTCTAAGTGTTGGCTCCTTGAAGGTTGATGGAGGTAAGTATGGATTTTTCCGGCAGAGCGTCCCGCTGCAGATGGAAATGAATGTCTCTACCTAAGTTTCAGTGGTCCATTTATATGTTCTGCAAGTGGGTGTGTGTGTTGGTCATAACTAAACTTTCCCCTCTCACTTGTCATTGGTCCAGCTTTCATTTCTCCCCTGATTGGGGGAGCTAAGTTGTGTCAGAGTGATGTCAGCCATTTATGATCTCTTGAAAAAACTCCCCTGTCATCTGTGCACCCAACTCTATATATGATCAAAATACATATTTCACAGTTACAAAGTTGTTTGAAATTACATACCCATGTCACATATCACATGAGGTATACTCTGTCCCAAATCTGCTGTTTCTAAGAGCTTGCATTCAAAAATGGCAACTTTTAGCACTTTTTAATGTGCTAAACAACATTGGATCTTCATTAAATTTTATACAACTGTTTCTCACATATCTACCCACATACCAATGCATTTTCGTTTGTCTAGCTGAAACAGGGAGTCTGTAATATTAATAAACAGCAGGGTTTTGTCCCAGAATATCCCACAATTTGGAGTTTGGGCTTGAATTAAAGGTACATTTTTTAAATTAAGTCTCTCAAAGTTATACATTTCTGTCATTTGATTACAAAGAGTTATCAGTGTTTTTGTAAAATATATATTTTACTTTCAATTCAGTCCTCAGAGTGTTGGAGTCCGCCTCCAAGACTTGGGTGGGTAAGTCACATGTGTCCTCCGGGCAGGCAGGCCTTTGTTGACAGGAAACAGTAAAAATCAACATATTCCTTTCAGAGGAGAGGGGCCATTGTGTGGTCTCTGGGAAGCTGACATCAGGAGGCCAGGGAGCCACTTTGCATTTAATTAACAGAACCCTGTGATTTCCTGGCTTCTTGTGTTGAGTTCTGAAGTGTCAAGAGTTCTCAGGACAGGCAACCCCTTTGAACTTTTGATGAAATGAGACCCCTTTCTTTGCACTAGACAGTTTTGCAAGACAGCTCTCCTGTCAGAGTTTAGACCGCCAGCGCCACCCTAAGGATTTTGCGGTTACTGCATCCCTCCTTGGGATTTTTTTTAGATTGATTCATTTCAGCAAGTGATATTACATGGAGTATATTGTCCATGTTCAGGACATGGCATTGGTGTGTTTCTGCAGTAAAGTAATTCTGTGCCCATGATTTTGCCATATTTGACATTCAAGAAAAAAGAATTCCCAACAGTTATGGGTTTGCTTTTGGCAACCAGCATTGCCCCTCTGAACAATATAGGCAAAATGGGATTTTCCTGTGCATTTTCTGGGGAGCTCTGGCCATTATGATGTTTTCAATGCCAGTACTGCACAGTTTTGAGGTAGGGCTCGGATGCATGGGTAAATACATCCCACAGGGTTGTGTGTTGAGGGAGGTCTTGGAGGAAGTGGGTAAACTCTCTGAATATCGGATCAATTGGGATAAAACGGTGGTGTTTCCGGTGAAGTCTTCTCATGGCTGTGAGAACAGGTTGGGTGGCATTGTAAATTGGAATATCTTAGTGTGAAATATTTGGGTGTCTATATTACTCAAGATTTTAGGGAACTAGTGAGTTATAATGTTGATAAAAACATTGAGGTTCTGAGACGGGATATTATGAGATGGGGATGTATCAATCTGACTCTTTGGGGTAAAATTAATGCTATTAAGATGATTTTGCTGCCGAAGGTTCTGTATGTTGTCCAGTCTCTTCCTGTGCATTTTACGATCGGAGCGTTTGCGCGTATAGATAAGTTATTTCAGGAATTGTTGTGGGGGCCTGGGAAGAGGGCCATGATACCACGGTATATCATGGTCCGGAAGGTTAAAGATGGGGGTTTTGAGTACCCGGTGTTAAAGAATTATAGTAGTGTTTTTTTATTAAAGAAAGTGTCTGATTACACTGGTGAAGTCCTGGATAGGGTGCCGTGGTGGGTACAAATTGAGACACAGGGTTCCTGCCATATGATATTAAATGTTTGTTTTCTTTTGGGAAGTTGCCTAGGAAAGTGCAATGTTTGAAGTCAGTCTTGGCTACTAAAGAGGCTTTGTCGTCATGGATACTGGGTACTGGGTTCAGAGGGGTGTTTTGGTAATTGGTAATTGGTGATTTGTGGAATGCCGCAGGGGTAGTGCCTTTTGCAGGTTTGGTTGAGAAATCTGTTTAAGGAACAGGGAATTGAGAAGATATGGTATGTTGGTGCCTCTCCTCTCAGAGCGTAGAGACATGTTGGGCGCGTCATTTTTGAGGAAGCCAGAGAATTTTGTTTTTTTGGAAATTGGACGTCAAAGAGTGTCTGCTTTTCTGCAGTTTATGCAGCCTGATGATAAATGGTTGGACTCGTGGGACAAACTGAGGTTGTGTTGGACTGAGGAGTTGGGCAGGGAACTCACGCCCATGGAATGGGATAAGATTTGGAGGGTTCCGACGACTGCCAAAGTGGATTTGCAATTGCGCTTTATACATCAGAAGATATTGGGCAGAATATATTGGACCCCCGGTGCGTATGTGTAAGTTGGGATTGGTGGATGGTGATCGGTGTTGGGGTTGTGGGAAGGAAAAAGGTACTATAACACATATGTTATGGTATTGTGAAAGAGTGGAACGTTTTTGGAGAGATGTAATTGACAGGATAGATCAGATCTGGAATATTGTTTATCCACGCAGTTCTTTGGCGGTTATCTTATTATTGTATAATGGCGGACGGGATGTGAGTTGGGTGATATCGTGTGGAGTAGTCAAGGTTCTGTTGATGGTGGCTAAACAGGTGTTGAGGGTTTGGAAGACACGGAAGAAGCCGAGGGTGGAGGAATGGCTTTCGGACGTTCGAATTTTATCCGGATTTGAGAAAATGATGTATTGCAAACAAAACAAGGAATCCCTTTATGAGGATATGTGGGGAAGTTTTAATGACCTTTATGGTTGAAGCTGGACTTGGTTCAAGAGTATAGTGCATTTGTTTTCTTGTTTTTTTCGGGTTCTATTGATATTTTATGGGGAGGGGGTCTGTGCTGTCTCTGTTGTTGTTTTGTGTGGTCTTGTTTGTCTGTTGTCGTTGGTTTGGTACATTTGCTTTTGTTTGGAATCGGTATACATTTTCATGTGGTAAATTACAGGGTTATGGGTTGGATCTTTGTTTTGATTAGTTTTATGCTGTTCTGTATTTTGCAATTCAAAATCCTGAGTTGTTGCTTCTGTTCTTATTGTATGTACCTTGTTGAAAATGAGAAATAAAGTGTTTAAAAAAAAAACACACTAGCACAATGAAAGTTTATTTGTGCTTGTGTGTCCTCTCTCCTGAACTAGCTTTCACGGTGATTCCACTCACTCACCATTTCCTTTCGCTACTTCTGAATGACGCTGGGGGTTGAATCCGCATTGTGGCCACAGCCTGAGACAGGCAGAGAGGGAGAGAGAGAAAGAGAAAGAGAGAGGGAGCGAGAGAGAAAGAGAGAAAGAGAGCGAGGTTGACAACCTTCATTGTGTCCCAAAGGACTGAATTCTTTGGTGCCCGTTAAACCCAATGAAGGCATTAACCTCATTGGGCTTCAAATCCCCTTTATGCTCTGCGTAGTGAAGTGAAAGTCTTAGGGCTTTGCTATTTTTAAGTGGACTTGCCCATGTACAGCAAAATGCAGAGTTACAAGAAACACAAGCCTTTGCAATGGATTCAGATAGGTTTAGATTCGTTGAAAATGCAAAGACTCCTATGCATTTTTGAGTGATTGAAAAACACTAATTCCATAATGCAAATACATTTGTTCTTGTGGGACACAAATGGACCAGAAAGGGAAATGGTTGTACCCAGCTGACCATTATTTGCAAGCGCCACTGGATTCTGATGTCTTCACAGAATGGCAGTAGACACACATCACAGCGTCCATGTGCATATGCTTAGCCATTCTCAACATGTTTACCTAGTGCAGTGTAGCCTCTGTTAACATCCTTAAGATGTTCTGGCACTTACAAATGTCAAGCTTGGAAGCAGGACATCACGTATGATTGCTAGAAGGACCACAATAACTTTCAAGAGACAAACCTCAGGTTCAATTTATTGGCACTACTTGACTACTTTTAGTCCTTAGTGTGAAGTGGGTGTGATGTACTTTATATCAGACTTTTGTTCCTCTCCCCCTATTCTCAAGATGATGTCCTCAAGCATGGGATTCAGGCTTCAGCTCCTCACTGTAATTTGAAAGTGGCAAATAGGGAGTGCACAGGTGGTTTACCTTTCCTACATCGGAAGAGGAAAATGGGTGTTAAAGGGAAATACTATCCCACAAAGCTAAAGATCAACTAATCCCTGGAGGTTAATCATGTGATGAAGTAGAAATCACACAGACGAGTCCGTTCTTCACTCTGGAAGACAAAAGAGCATATCTAGAGGTTACTTCATCCGTGGACGCCTCCTTTCAACTCATCCTAACTGGTGAATCCTGTGCTAACGTCCAAAAGCATCACTCATTTGTTATGTTGGGACATCTGTTTTGATTGGGTTGGAAACCTGCTTCATGACATCCCGTGATTGAAGAGGACCTTCTCCAATGATATAAAAAAAGTTGAGTTTATGTCGGTGAGTAGGAATTACTTGGCGATGATCCACCTTTTATCCCCGACTGACTACTGCCATGCTACTGGAAGAAGCATCCTCTTTCTTATCCATGTGGTAGGATATTTACAGACTTATGACTATATAAAAAACCCATCCCAGCAATTAACCCAACATCTAAACGGCGAGATGCAAGAACAACTAGATAGATAAAACACCAGCTATCAGCAGGTTTCCACGACCTGCCTGACCTCTTTGACTTTGCCTCATGATGAGAAGGACTGGTCAGGGATCACATCCATCATACATGGCGCTGGGACTCATATAAGGAGGCCTTATGAGCTGAGTCAGCAAAATCAGTATTGTTTCTGTTTTGGAACTCAAGAGATCATTTAAATCTTTGTAAAATTGATACATCTATTCATTTGAGTGACTTTGACATTCTTCTACTTTGAGAGCCTGGCTGGTTGTTTGGGAGCCATTTTGTCATCCTGCTGAAAAGGGATCTGAAAGGACGTCCATATGGGGCTCTCCTTACAGCTATTCAATTTTGTCTCAATGCGAGCTGCGAAGAATGGGCATCTAATGGATCTGACCTTTTAGCTGTTAAACATATCTTGGATAGATGCTATTACCCATACAAATATATATATATATATATATATATATATATTACATGGCCACGGTAGTGGCCATGTAGTTATGGTTAAGTTGCTGTTTCCATAGGAAGAGCACTTTTTGGGCGGCTTATAACTTCGCTCTCCCTGGACGGATCCTCACCAAACTTTGCAAAAAAAGTAGTTGGGTCACTCTGAATTGTTTTGCAAAGTTTGGTGAGGATTCGTATAGGGGGGGAAAAGTTAGAGGGGGGGTCCCAAAACTTTTTTTTTCCCATAGACTGAATGGGAAAAAACTTTGCGCACGGCTACAGCCCGAACCGCTGGACGGATTTACACCAAATTTGCGGCAGGAGTGGCGGCCTGGTCCCAAAAGCGTGCTTTTGTAAATTTGGTGTAAATCTGTCCAGTAGTTTTTTTAAAAATGACGAAAATGTAAGGCAAAAAAATTAGTGATATCTGCGTTCGCTTCGCGGACAGACTTCCCTGTTCGCTCCGCGGACAGCACCCCGATTGGCCCATGGGCTTGCGTCATGTCCGCGGACATGCGACGTGTTCGCTGATTGGACGGCGAGGGGCGTGGAGCGCGTCAGATTTTCTGTGGCGCCCGCCATCTTGTATTCGCAGACGACCGCGTACAGCGCAGTGAAACGTGGATAAAAAATTGTATTTAGTGCCGTGTGTTGGTGTGTAAGAGTGTTTGGGGAGGGTGGGGGAGTATGAGATAGGTTCAATGTTTTGTTTTTTTATGTGCTAGACCTTTTTGTTGCGTTCGATTTGTCCGCGGAGAACACGGCTGTTCTGACATTTTGTAAATAAACTAAATGGTGCGGTGTTTAGAGGACGGAGTATGTGTCATTTTTGTTCGCAAGGAAGGTAAAAATGAGCTATGAACACTCGCGGTGTACTTAATTGTTCGTAAATACACAAACTGGGGGTGTCCTCAGGACGCTGTCCGTATTGCCGTATTGTAATCTGTCTAGTTGAATGTGTTCTAAGAACACTCGCAGTGTCCCGAAATGCTTGCAATTACACAAAATGGGGGTGTTCTGAGAACGTTGTTTGTATTGTTCGTTGTCAGGGTGAAAGTGTTTTAAGAGCACTCCTTTTGTTCGCTAATAGTACAATTTCCTAGCGGCGTCAACCGACTTTTTGTCCACTAAAGAAACGATAAATCCGGCTGGTGTGCGCCGACATTATGTGATAATCCTATGACTGGCGCTATTGACCTGGCTGACTTGCTTTTGCGACACTAAATCATATCTCCCGCCCCTAAGCCTGATATTATCAAAGCATTCATATTCCCCGCCTCTCTCCGTGACGTTACAGGGTGCGTAATCAAACGCGCCCAGTCGTCTCCAGTACTACGCGACTTTACACAGAACCCGGAAGACAACACACATTATGTCACAACACAGCGTGCCACAATTCGGAATATGAAACTGTAATTTAAAAGCAAAGAGCAAGATTGTAAATGTTGTAAAGTACATTTATTTGACATCAAATGTTTAGAGAATATTCAGCAATTTGCATTTGTCTTTGTTGTCGATCCGCAAAAGTTCATGTTGAGACACGCGATGTTCCTTTGCGGTACAGAGGGTGTTAGATCAGCTTACAACTCAGTGCGCCACAATTCGGAATATGAAACTGTGGTTTAAAAGTAAAGAGCAGGATTGTACATTTGGTAAAGTACATTTATTTCACATGAAATATTTAGTGAATATTCAGCGATTTGCTATTGTCTCTGCTGTCGATCAGGAAAAGTTTATTTGGAGCCACGCGTTGTTCCTTTGCGGTAGATAGGCTGTTGGTTTATGATAAAAGCAGTAAATAATCGCTCTGATAATCGGAAGGTTGCTCCAACAACGAGCCATTAGACCACTCTATTGGTTGGTATGTTGTTTGTAGCCGCTAGTACTGCGTAAGGGCATATTGGTCCTTGGCGATTGTCCCATAAAATGGTGAGGGTCATGAAGTTGCATATTTGGATTTGCACCTGGCAGTTGAAGACCCCATCCGCTGGAGTCTGTAAATCGTGACATAGACAAAATTGGGCCACGTACCTGTGTTAAAAAACATAAATTAGTCTCACCAGCCGATCTTCATAAAAAGTCATCATTTTATTTATTAGGGCGTGAAACTATTTGCTATCGAAGATAGTGCAACAGAGTATGTTAATAATAAAATCATAATATTTTCCCATTCATATAGCGCTGAGAACTGTGAGGTATGTAAGCAGTGCTTATTATTAACCACGGTGTGTGGTGCTCATTTATCGACCATGGAAGGATGAAAGGCTGAGTTTCGCCTTGCCGGGATTCAAACTTGCATTAGCAAGCTGTGCACGGATGTCAAAGCGAGCGCTGTACTCGCTGTGCCACTTGACAGGCTACAGTGAAGTGGCACAGCGAGTAGAGCGCTTGACCGCCTATAGACCGGTTAAATTATTTCTATTAACCCACCCTGTGTCGTCTGCCTTTTTCAGAGCCCTCTAAACGACAGGGGATCAATTCGGCGGTGATAGTGCGCGGTAGAAAACATTATGCCACTTTCAACGAACAAGTTCAACTTCAGCGGTCTTTAATGCTACGCTATTGTAATTATATTTGGTATAAAGTAATCTAAATGGTTACTTACAGTACAATTGCAATTTCCATTGTCTACGAGTGGTGCAGTCCCAAAATACGACTCCGCGTGTGCCAACGAGCTTTCGCATAGTGATATAATATATGAAAGTGGTTTCGTTTCAGAAATTTCATCTTTATCTTCTCTTACGTTTTAGCAACACTCCTTCAAGAGAAGTCTTTCATCACAATCTCTGTCTGTCAAGGTCAAAACACAATACAACCTTATAGTCTGCTTCGTGAGCCTCTCCGGGGCCTGAGAAAAAAATGGAAGCAGCTGACCTTCACTGTGAACGAGCATAAATTCTTACTTTGCAACATTCTGTGTAAAGCCATCTGTAGAAGTTGGTTTTTGCACACCATGTTTGTATATTGTTTGTGTGATATTAAAAAAAGTTTGTTTAAAGGACGTTATGTTTCTAAGTACAGCCGAAAGACCCCTGAAAATAGCAAGTTATGGTAAGCTATGAAAAATAACTCACGCCACCACCATGCACTGCTAAGACTAACCCCCAGGACATCAAAGATGACATCGCAAATGTCATTGATGAAATCACTGATGACATCACATGTGTATGTACTTTTCATGGAATTTGTGTACTAGGGATTTTTATTATAATATTCCGAAAAAAGTGTCAAGGATATTGCAATAAATATCATACCGTTATTAGTGCTTTGAACGATGCATTGATATAAATAGCATTGTATTATGGGATTCTATGTAGTATACTGAGCTACTAATGGAGAAAGATAGCATTGTGTGCAGAGTACAAGATAAAAGTATAATATTTGTAATGTTAATATGTTGAATAATGAAATGATAATTGTCCTGAAATGTTCGAAAATTCACAAAATGGGGGTGTTCTGAGGACGTTATTCGTATTGTGTGATTGCTTAGCTGTATGCAATGAGGGAATGTCACAGAGAGTAAAGTGGACGCCCGGACACCGCGGCTGTTCGTGGACAGGGCGTGGTACATCCGGGTTTTTCCAGGAAATCCAACATGGAAAGAAGACTGTACGGATCAGCCAATCAGATGTCGAGGTTGTGGATTTGTGTTGAAAGAGACTGTGTGTGGTGAAGATGGCAGAAGTGGAGAAAGTTAGGGTGTTGGTGCTCGGAGATATTTTTGATCATGGTTTACAGCAGTACGCTGAATGCAGGCATGTTGCAAAGAACTTTGATGTGAAAGGAGGGGAGGTGGTGTGGAGCACTGTGCCTGATTGCAATGTACAGGGAATTGTACAAGTTTGTGCAGATATGGCCACGATGAACAGTCCGCATGTGGTAGTTTTGCACTATGGTGCTTTCCATTTGGGCAACGTCAGTGCCCCTACTTTGTTGGCTGATTTGGAACGCTTGGTTCAAGCCGTAATGAAGATCCTTCCAAATGCGAAAGTAATTTTTTCTGCATTACTACCTAGGGCAATATGGGACAATAGTTCAGTTTTTTGTCCTCAGCAAAACATTGCTAGGTGTGTCATCAACCGAGGCATGTGTGCCTTCATGCTTAGAGCTAGTATGTTCTTCTGTAACAATGAGAATATTGATGCCAGTAATGCTGTTAATTTTAAAGAAGATGGCATTTCTTTATCTTTTACTGGAAATGCCTTTCTATTTTGGAATGTAAGGGTTGCTTTGGAGAAGGTTATGTGAAGATTTTAGGAGTAAAGTAAGAAATAAAAACAAGAAAAAAAATATAAAATAACAGGTGTCTGTCAAGCATCTGTAAAAAAAAAAACGGCTCTTTTCAGAGCCAACTTCAAAGGGGAAATGGGGCACAATATTTAAATTTACATTCACCACGCTCAGATTTTCGATGTGTCCGCGGACATGGTGCTAGTCCGCGGACATGAAAATCACTACGAGGGGGTTAGTATGTTCTATGTTACATGTCAGGGATATTATGGTTAAGTTGTGCTACTAAAAACCTATGAAATTCAGTGAAAAAACTTTGTTAAAGGGACGTTATGGTTAAGTTGCGCTACTAAAAACCTATGAAATTCAGTGAAAAAAACTTTGTTAAAGGGACGTTATGGTTAAGTTGCGCTACTAAAAACCTATAAAATTCTGTGAAAAAACTTTGTTAAAGGGACGTTATGGTTCCAAGTAAAACCGAAAAACCCTTGAAATTCGCCAGTTATGGTAAGTTAAGCAACCATAACTCGCGCCACCACCGTGCACTGCTAAGACTAACACCCAGGACATCAAAGATGACATCACAAATGTCATTGATGACATCACTGATGACATCACATGTGTATGTACTTCTCATGAAATATGTGTAGAAGGGATTCTTATTATGTTGCGAAAAAAGTGTCAAGAATCATTGCAAGAAATATACCCTAATAAGTGCATTGAACGATGCATTGATATAAATAGCATCCTATTATGGGGTTCTATCTAGTATACTAAGCTACTCATACAGAAACATAACATTGTGTGCAGCGTACAAGATGAAGGTATGATATTCGTAATGTTAATATGTTGAATAATGAAATGATAATTGTTTTCTTAATAGATTTTTGTGTACTGTGAAATATGTAATAAGTAGCTAATAAAACTCATGTATTACATAATTACATTACTATAGACAAAACACAAAGACACAAGAACACATACCAATATGGGTATATACAGGGAAAGTGAAGTTAGCAAAAAAGCACAAGTAGCAGCAGAAACAATTCATAACTTAACTGATTAGTTTCATGCAAATAAATGATTTCTTTGTTTCAAAGCTGCTATTTACCCTATGTATATGTATCACTTGATGTGATTGGACCCTAAGGAAAGTAGTGTGAGTACAATGTATACAAATATGACCATATACAGGGAAAGGACAGCCATAAAAAAAAAAGAACTATCAGAACGTGCTCATAAGTCTACTGATTATCTTTATGCACAAAAAGGATTGCTGTCTTTCAAGCTTGTGTTTTCCCATATGTATATGTTTCATATGATGTGACTGTACTCTAAGGGAATTACTGTAAGAACCTACTAGAAGGATATGTCTACAAATAAAATAAAATTCTTAGTTTCTGACTATTACTGAAGAAAACCATGTGGCCTAGATATGTCAGCAAAAGAAAACATAGTGAGACAGACATGTGATGTCATCAGTGATGTCATCAATGACATTTGTGATGTCATCTTTGATGTCATGGGTGTTAGTCTTAGCAGTGCATGGTGGTGGCGCGAGTTATGGTTGCTTAGCTTACCATAACTGGCGAATTTCAAGGGTTCTTCGGTTTTACTTGGAACCATAACGTCCCTTTAACAAAGTTTTTTCACTGAATTTCATAGGTTTTTAGTAGCGCAACTTAACCATTACGTCCCTTTAACAAAGTTTTTTTCACTGAATTTCATAGGTTTTTAGTAGCGCAACTTAACCATAACGTCCCTTTAACAAAGTTTTTTCACTGATATATATATACTTTAACAGAAAAAGAGAGGTAAATATAAAAACCGCCATTGAAATGGACAGTTCAACCTGCACTCCAAGTCATGGTCCCCTCGTACAAAAAAATTAGCCAGAAACTTGAAACAATTTACTTTCAAGTTGATTAAAGATATAAAAAGTGTATCATGTTTAAAAACAATGTCATAGACCCCAAAACAGAGGCAGGACACCCAGAGAGCAGTCCTGTATGGACGTGTTTCACACCATACACAGTGCTTGTTCACCAATGGTGAGGACAGGATCAGCATAATATAAATAGCAGGGTAAGTCCCTTCATGGTTTCTACAAATCGACAAGTGGATACATGTAGAGGTAAAACAATGGCAGACATCTTGTAACGTAATGGCAAAGTGCTTGTGCCTGAAAACAAATGCATGACATTAGAACACAACCCGATCACAAAAAGACAGGGGTAACAAAGTAAAAAAAATGACCCGAGCTAAAATGTGTAAAAGAGTCCACATTTTCATACAGTTGCATAGGTTATCAGACATGCAGCACTAAATCGACCCAAACTGTACGAATGCTGAGTAGCAATGACATAATGGTAGAGATTGCAACAGCTTCAATATGACATGATTAAAAATATTAGAATCAGCTAAAATCATCAACCAATTGTGTTGATCACAGTATAACCAGCACAGGATAAAATCAAAGTGCAAGTACTTAATAGCAGCATGATGTTAGCAAAGTGCAAGTGCTTAATAGCAGCATGATATTAGCAAGGTGCAAAGCCTTGATAGCAGCATAAGTATAGGAATAAAGTGCAAGTGCATATAAATGACTGAAAAGATTCATCAGTCAAAATAGCAACATGAAGCAACAGTTAAAGCGCAAGTGCTTGAATACAAAACAGTAATCGATAACATTGAGGGATGATAAAAAGATCAATAGGCTCAAAAAGTGCAAATGTCAATACAAAATTTAAAACCTTGAAAAGCGAAATTGCAAATGCACTGCAGCAACCGGAGAAGATATGCAAAAAGAAATGACGGGAGTGTCCAATGTCAAAAATGGATAGCTATTCAACAGCAAGCAGAAATATGATGCTGTCATAGGATTACAGATGTTACTGAGCATCAAAGAAGATGTTAGGCCAAAACAAGATAAATAAACAAAATATTCAGACCATAAAGGAAAGAACACTCCATGTACCAAAAGAAACCTATAAATAATGACCACAAACCATCCCCAAACTCCCCCATTAACACAGAACCCAAAACAGCAAATCAATGTATACAAACAAAGATTATAAATGTGAAAAAAATGACCTCATGCTGGCAATTGGAGATCCAATACAAGTGCCAGTCTAATGAGCAAAAAAAAAGGTAACTAAAGCAGACACTGCCAATGGACAACAACTATATATAACTTGTGTGTAAATTCAGAAAAAAACATGTATGATACTTAATTTAAACTCCCAGAAAGGTATATAACTCCTCGTCAATATTGTGACCATTTGGTGTCTTGGTGTCAAAATCCAGTATATATTTAGTTTCGAGCTGTCGTAAATTTAAGACACTGTCGCCACCTCTGGGGTTCTTGGTCACATGTGCCACTGCAAAGAAAGTGAGCAGCCGAAAGTCATGATCATGTTTCTCTTTAAAATGCTTGGCCATTGGATAGGCTGGGTCTGCATTTTTTATGGCCCTTAGGTGATACTCTCAGCTTTAATTTACAGGTGGTGCTGACCACATACCATTTCTGGCAAGGGCAGCATAGGACATATACCACAAATGATGTATCACAGGTCATAAGAGGCTTAATGTCATGATGAATGGAAGTAACTGGGTGAATAAAGAATTTCTGTATAATAGCATGCACACAAACTTTGCATTTAGAACATTTTGTAAACCCCATCGGGGGAGCAGCAAACCAGCTAGGAGTCTTGGAGGTACTCGGTAAGGGTGATAAAAAACTGGATACAAGTTTGTCCTTTTGTATGTGAGAGTAGGTCGCACAGACAATAAAGGAAGAAGATGCTTGTCCAATCTTAAAACGCGCCAATGTTTTTGGATAATTTTTCTCACTTGACCAGATGAACCGTCATAAGTGATGATAAGACGTGGATCATCATTGGAGATAGACTTACATGTAACAATTCATCCCTTGATAGGGCATGTGCCTTGTTGTAGGCAGTCTCAATAACTATTTTGGCATACCCTTGTCTTAAAAAGTCTGTGGCTGCTAAGGCACAAAAATGATCGAATTGTGCTATATCACTGCAATTATGATGATACCGAATGAACTCCCC
This sequence comes from Ambystoma mexicanum, assembly GCF_040938575.1. NCBI lineage: Eukaryota > Metazoa > Chordata > Amphibia > Caudata > Ambystomatidae > Ambystoma > Ambystoma mexicanum. The sequence goes on from NC_090931.1 coordinate 1,254,682,776, forward strand.
ATACGGAATACTTTTTTTACAGCTTGGTGGATGGCTGCCGCTAGCATGCAAAGGAAGACCAGTGTTCGAAGATTTTCTATAAAGAGAAGTATGTAAACCTGAGATAACATTGACATCCAGGTACACAATTTCAGTCACACTGTGTGCTTCTGTAAAAATCAAATTCACCCGATTGATGTTGATGAGCTTAACAAAATATAACCAATCCTTTTCAGTGCCCTTCCAAATAAAAAAAACATCATCTATATACCTCCACCAAGAAATAATCTGTGTGGGAAAATAAACAGAAATCAAATCAGACAATGATGTGACCTCCCACCATCCCATCATGAGATTGGCATACAAGGGCGCGAGTGTACTGCCCATCGCAGTGCCTCTCATCTGGCGGAAAAAAGTGCCCTCAAACAAAAAAACATTATTGGTCAGACAGAAAAGTAACATTTACAAAATCATGGTGGTGTGACTCAATACATTTAAAGATTCTGAATCCATAACATGCTTGCAGGCCCTCATTCCAATGTCATGATCAATAGAGGTGTATAAAGAAACAACATCCGAAGTGGCCAGAATAAGACCCTCTTCCCATGGAATGTCACTAATATGTTGCAGAAAATCCTTGGTATCACGTACATAAGATGGTAAAACTGAAACAAATAAAATCAGAGTCTCATCTATAAACTGTGCCAAGTGTTCTAACAGTGAATCGCATAAAGTGACGACATATAAACTTTATTGTGATTAGTTCAGTGACGAACTTTACACAAATAAACAATTAACAATTCAAAATTCATTATCATGTCACATTTCACACTTCTCATATATCAAGTGTATCAAATGTATGAAATATGTCACACCCATCATATATCATACATCATCTTTATCAAAATTAGTTGGACAGACAGTCTCTACTCATAAAAGTGTTAAAACTGATCCATATAAAATGATAAAAGGATTGACAATAATAAGCATGATACTAGTTATATCCATCGTAATTGGGACATACTGACCAAGTGCTAGATCTAACAATTGCTAAAGGGTATATGACCTAGAATCTCTAAAACCTCAAAACTCCAAATTAAAATTAAAATACTACTGACTTTTGTCATTTGTACTTTACAATATCGATGTACCACATGGGATACTTCCTCATAACCCTTCAGATTGGCTAGATGGGTATACTTATTACACCAGTCCCATCTATCAAATATTTTTCGAAAGGCTTTCCTCATATGGATGTAACGTTTAGATGTTTTGGCTGTAGTCGATTCGTAGTTCCAACCAATATCTTTAAAAAGGTCTTCATTCAACTCATGATACTTTCTACCCAGGAAAACTCTTTCACTAGCCATATTGAGACCCACTGTTTCCAATAGCGCACAGGATGGTTCAGAGCATGCTTTAGGGTAGAAACACCCTTGTGCCTGCCTCGCCATCACCCCTAATGATATTAGACCAAGCTCTAATCTCAAATATTGCATGGAGCAAGAAGGTCCCATACACAGTAATGATCACCAGAACAGTCCCTCTAGCACATCCAACCACAAAAAATCTTGCATTGCCAGTGCATCCGAACCATAAAGCATTACAGGAACAAAACATTGCTTATATTACAGTCGAATGCCAACCAAAGAAAACCTGGCATGTTCTCCTATGTATTTGTGCGCTTGTAAGATTAATTGCTTAGCTCTGCAGGTTTTTTTTTATTTCTAATGGCGTCATAATCACCCATATAGCAAAAATCCAGGCCCAAATATGGATAGGTCTCAATGTAATCAATGAAACCAAATGCTGTATCCATAAGGGTCCGGTTTACTGTGTTCCTGGTGACCAACATCAAATTTGTCTTCTCCAAGTTGATGGTCAAATCCAGTTCCTTGGCATAAGCATTCAACTCACCCAGCAATATCTTCATACCTTTGTACGTACCGTCGAAAAGAACTAAATCGTCAGTGTACAACATTCCTGCAATAGATAAGTTGCCAATGCTAGGTGGGCAGTACGCCACTCCCGAGATGCGATGCAGCAAATCGGCTGTATACAGATTATGGGGTCGATTCATGGAATTAATGTGCGCCGAAAATTTCCGCGCAGAGGTGCCAAAACGTGCGATTCGCAGTAAAAGTGCGAAAATCGCTGTGCAAGTGCGAAAATCGCAGGGAAACCAGCGCACATCGATTCATGGAAGTCCGTGCGTGAGAAAAACATTGGATATGCGCTAAAAATGTGCGCCGCGCATGCAGGCGCACAGATCATCCAACAGCGTGCGCCACGACCACTGGCGAAATCGCACATAGCGCGGCGCACATCACAAAAGTAGGCGGAACACGGGGCGTAACACTCGGAATGGGGAACAACGCGTGAAAATATGGGCGTCACGGGGGAAGTACAGGAGGCAAGTGCGTGGAACGCCCACACGCTCGCTTACAACCCGTATTCATGGAATCGAATAGGGCAAACCAGCGCACGATCAAAGACGTGCACAGGGCCAAACAAGTACGCCACAAGAAAGCAGGCGGTAGTGCCCCTGCGCCTGAAAAAAATGTGCGCCAAAATGTGCGCTAACAAAAAGCACCCATATACAGCCATGATGAATGGTCCATGCAGTGGCCCTCTAGGACAAATGAGGTGCAAAGGGGTACCGACAAACACGGACACCCGCTGTGTGAATAATAGCGTGTGCGTGTGTTCCTGGGTGCGCGGGAAGTTCCACACGCGATTAGCCTGGGTACGTGTGTTTTGGGGTGCGCAGGAAGTTCCACACGCAATTGGCCTGGGTACGTATACTTCGGGGTGCACGGGAAGTTCCACAGGCGATTAGCCTGGGTATGTGTACTACGGGGTGCGCGGGAAGTTCCACACGCGATTAGCCTGGCTATGTGTGTTTCGGGGTGCGCGGGAAGTTCCACACGCGATTGGCCTGGGTACGTGTACTTCGGGGTGCGTGAGAAGTTCCACACGCGATTGGCCTGGGTACGTGTACTTCGGGGTGCGAGGGAAGTTCCACACGCGATTGGCCTGGGTACGTGTATTCCGAGGTGCGTGGGAAGATTCACACGTGATTTCAGCAGGGTACGTGTATTTCGGTGGTGCCGGGGAATGTTACACGTGATTTGGCCGTGTGGGTCCTGCCAGGCATTCCCTCTACACCCTCCACGCCCCCTGCAGGCAGCCCACACCACAGGGGACTACCCTGCACCCCTCCTCATGTCCCACAGGCAACCCATCCACCATGGCCATGCCCACCAGCAAACCCACATGTCACCTTGCACTACTGATCACCAACACATGTCTCCCAGCACCCCCACCCCCCAGCATCCAGGGGCACCCTCCACCAGGCCCCCACTCATGTCTACCACCACCCCCATCCCCCAGCATCCAGGGGCACCCTCCACCAGGCCCCCACTCATGTCTCCCTGCACCCCCACTCCCCAGCCACCAGGGGCACCCTCCACCAGGCCCCCACTCATGTCCCCTATCACCGCCACCCCCAGCAGTGCAGGGGTAGCCTCCACCAGGCCCCCACTCATGTCTCCCACCACCCCCACCCCCCAGACACCAGGGGCACCCTCCACCAGGCCCCCACTCATGTCCAACTCATGTCTCCCACCACCCCCACCCCCCAGCCACCAGGGGCACCCTCCACCAGGCCCCCACTCATGTCTACCATCACCCCCACCCCCCAGCAGTGCAGGGGCACCCTCCACCAGGCCCCCACTCATGTCTACCATCACCCCCACCCCCCCAGCAGTGCAGGGGCAGCCTCCACCAGGCCCCCACTCATGTCCCCTATCACACCCACTCCCCAGCAGTGCAGGGGCAGCCTCCACCAGGCCCCCACTCATGTCCAACTCATGTCTCCCACCACCCCCACCCCTCAGCAACCAGGGACACCCTCCACCAGGCCCCCACTCATGTCTACCATCACCCCCACCCCCCAGCAGTGCAGGGGCAGCCTCCACCAGGCCCCCACTCATGTCTACCACCACCCCCAACCCCGAGCATCCAGGGGCACCCTCCACCTGGCCCCCACTCATGTCTCCCACCACCCCCACCCCCAGCAGTGCAGGGGCAGCCTCCACCAGGCCCCCACTCATGTCTCCCACCACCCCCACCCCCCAGCATCCAGGGACACCCTCCACCAGGCCCCCACTCATGTCCAACTCATGTCTCCCACCACCCCCACCCCCCAGCAGTGCAGGGGCAGCCTCCACCAGGCCCCCACTCATGTCTCCCAACACCCCCACCCCCCAGCATCCAGGGGCACCCTCCACCAGGCCCCCACTCATGTCTACCATCACCCCCTAGCAGTGTAGGGGCAGCCTCCACCAGGCCCTCACTCATGTCCAACTCATGTCTCCCACCACCCCCACCCCCCAGCCACCAGGGGCACCCTCCACCAGGCCCCCACTCATGTCTACCATCACCCCCACCCCCCAGCAGTGCAGGGGCAGCCTCCACCAGGACCCCACTCATGTCTACCACCATCCCCAGCATCCAGGGGCACCCTCCACCAGGCCCCCACTCATGTCTCCCACTACCCTCACCCGCCAGCAGTGCAGGGGCAGCCTCCACCAGCCCCCCACTCATGTCCCCTATCACCCCCACCCCCAGCAGTGCAGGGGCAGCCTCCACCAGGCCCCCACTCATGTCTACCATCACCCCCACCCCCCAGCCACCAGGGGCACCCTCCACCAGGCCCCCACTCATGTCCCCTATCACCCCCGTCCCCCAGCAGTGCAGGGGCAGCCTCCACCAGGCCCCCACTCACCCTCCACCAGGCCCCCACTCATGTCTCCCACCACCCCCACCCCCCAGCAGTGCAGGGGCAGCCTCCACCAGGCCCCCACTCATGTCCACCACCACCCCCACCCCCCAGCATCCAGGGGCACCCTCCATCAGGCCCCCACTCATGTCTCCCTGCACCCCCACCCCCCAGCCACCAGGGGCACCCTCCGCCAGGCCCCCACTCATGGCCCCTATCACCCCCACCCCCCAGCAGTGCAGGGGCAGCCTCCACCAGGCCCCCACTCATGTCTACCATCACCCCCACCCCGCAGCATCCAGGGGCACCCTCCACCAGGCCCCCACTCATGTCTACCACCACCCCCACCCCCCAGCAGTACAGGGGCAGCCTCCACCAGGCCCCCACTCATGTTCCCTATGACCCTCACCCTCAAGCAGTGCAGGGGCAGCCTCCACCAGGCCCCCACTCATGTCCAACTCATGTTTCCCACCACCCCCACCCCCAGCCACCAGGGGCACCCTCCACCAGGCCCCCACTCATGTCTACCATCACCCCCACCCCCCAACAGTGCAGGGGCACCCTCCACCAGGCCCCCACTCATGTCTCCCACCACCCCCACCCCCAGCCACCAGGGGCACCCTCCACCAGGCCCCCACTCATGTCCCCTATCACCCCCACCCCCTAGCAGTGCAGGGGCAGCCTCCACCAGGCCCCCACTCATGTGCAACTCATGTCTCCCACCACCCCCACCCCCCAGCCACCAGGGGCACCCTCCACCAGGCCCCCACTCATGTCCAACTCATGTAACCCACCACCCCCACCCCCCAGCCACCAGGGGCACCCTCCACCAGGCCCCCACTCATGTCTACCATCACCCCCACTCCCTAGCAGTGCAGGGGCACCGTCCACCAGGCCCCCACTCATGTCTACCATCACCCCCACCCCCCAGCGTTGCAGCGGCACCCTCCACCAGGCCCCCACTCATGTCCCCTATCACCCCACCCCCCAGTAGTGCAGGGGCAGCCTCTACCAGGCCCCCACTCATATCTACCACCACCCCCACCCCCCAGCATCCAGGGGCACCCTCCACCAGGCACCCACTCATGTCTCCCACCACCCCCACCCCCCAGCAGTGCAGGGGCAGCCTCCACCAGACCCCCACTCATGTCTCCCACCACCCCCACCCCCCAGCATCCAGGGGCACCCTCCACCAGGCCCCCACTCATGTCCAACTCATGTCTCCCACCACCCCCACCCCCCAGCAGTGCAGGGGCAGCCTCCACCTGGCCCCCACTCATGTCTCCCAACACCCCCACCCCCCAGCATCCAGAGGCACCCTCCACCAGGCCCCCACTCATGTCTACCATCACCCCCCAGCAGTGCAGGGGCAGCCTCCACCAGGCCCCCACTCATGTCCAACTCATGTCTCCCACCACCCCCACCCCCAGCCACCAGGGGCACCCTCCACCAGGCCCCCACTCATGTCTACCATCACCCCCACCCCCCAGCAATGCAGGGGCAGCCTCCACCAGGCCCCCACTCATGTCTACCACCATCCCCACCATCCAGGGGCACCCTCCACCAGGCCCCCACTCATGTCTCCCACTACCCTCACCCGCCAGCAGTGCAGGGGCAGCCTCCACCAGTCCCCCACTCATGTCCCCTATCACCCCCACCCCCAGCAGTGCAGGGGCAGCCTCCACCAGGCCCCCACTCATGTCTACCATCACCCCCACCCCCCAACAGTGCAGGGGCACCCTCCACCAGGCCCCCACTCATGTCTACCATCACCCCCACCCCCCAGCCACCAGGGGCACCCTCCACCAGGCCCCCACTCATGTCCCCTATCACCCCCACCCCCAGCAGTGCAGGGGCAGCCTCCACCAGGCCCCCACTTATGTCTACCATCACCCCCACCCCCCAGCCACCAGGGGCACCCTCCACCAGGCCTCCACTCATGTCTCCCACCACCTCCACCCCCCAGCAGTGCAGGGGCAGCCTCCACCAGGCCCCCACTCATGTCCACCACCACCCCCACCCCCCAGCATCCAGGGGCACCCTCCACCAGGCCCCCACTCATGTCTCCCTGCACCCCCACCCCCCAGCCACCAGGGGCACCCTCCGCCAGGCCCGCACTCATGGCCCCTATCACCCCCACCCCCCAGCAGTGCAGGGGCAGCCTCCAACAGGCCCCCACTCATGTCTACCATCACCCCCACCCCACAGCATCCAGGGGCACCCTCCACCAGGCCCCCACTCATGTCTACCACCACCCCCACCCCCCAGCAGTGCAGGGGCAGCCTCCAACAGGCCCCCACTCATGTCCCCTATGACCCCCACCCTCAAGCAGTGCAGGGGCAGCCTCCACCAGGCCCCCACTCATGTCCAACTCATGTTTCCCACCACCCCCACCCCCAGCCACCAGGGGCACCCTCCACCAGGCCCCCACTCATGTCTACCATCACCCCCACCCCCCAGCAGTGCAGGGGCACCCTCCACCAGGCCCCCACTCATGTCTCCCACCACCCCCACCCCCAGCCACAAGGGGCACCCTCCACCAGGCCCCCACTCATGTCCAACTCATGTATCTCACCACCCCCACCCCCCAGCCACCAGGGGCACCCTCCACCAGGCCCCCACTCATGTCTACCGTCACCCCCACCCCCTAGCAGTGCAGGGGCAGCCTCCACCAGGCCCCCACTCATGTGCAACTCATGTCTCCCACCACCCCCACCCCCCAGCCACCAGGGGCACCCTCCACCAGGCCCCCACTCATGTCTACCGTCACCCCCACTCCCTAGCAGTGCAGGGGCACCCTCCACCAGGCCCCCACTCATGTCTACCATCACCCCCACCCCCCAGCGTTGCAGCGGCACCCTCCACCAGGCCCCCACTCATGTCCCCTATCACCCCACCCCCCAGTAGTGCAGGGGCAGCCTCTACCAGGCCCCCACTCATATCTACCACCACCCCCACCCCCCAGCATCCAGGGGCACCCTCCACCAGGCACCCACTCATGTCTCCCACCACCCCCACCCCCCAGCAGTGCAGGGGCAGCCTCCACCAGACCCCCACTCATGTCTCCCACCACCCCCACCCCCCAGCATCCAGGGGCACCCTCCACCAGGCCCCCACTCATGTCCAACTCATGTCTCCCACCACCCCCACCCCCCAGCAGTGCAGGGGCAGCCTCAACCAGGCCCCCACTCATGTCTCCCACCACCCCCAACCCCCTTCATCCAGGGGCACCCTCCACCAGGCCCCCACTCATGTCTACCATCACCCCCACCCCCAGCAGTGCAGGAGCAGCCTCCACCAGGCCCCCACTCATGGCCAACTCATGTCTCCCACCACCCCCACCCCCCAGCCACCAGGGGTACCCTCCACCAGGCCCCCACGCATGTCTATCATCACCCCCACCCCCCAGCAGTGCAGGGGCAGCCTCCACCAGGCCCCCACTCATGTCTACCACCACCCCCACCCCCCAGCATCCAGGGGCACCCTCCACCAGGCCCCCACTCATGTCTCCCACCACCCCCACCCCCCAGCAGTGCAGGGGCAGCCTCCACCATGCCCCCACTCATGTCCCCTATCACACCCACCCCCCAGCAGTGCAGGGGCAGCCTCCACCAGGCCCCCACTCATGTCTACCATCACCCCCACCCCCCAGCAGTGCAGGGGCACCATCCACCAGGCCCCCACTCATGTCTACCATCACCCCACCCCCCAGCAGTGCAGGGGCAGCCTCCACCAGGCCCCCACTCATGTCTCCCACCACCCCCGCCCTCCAGCATCCAGGGGCACCCTCCACCAGGCCCCCACTCATGTCTCCCACCGCCCCCACCCCCCAGCAGTGCAGGGGCAGCCTCCACCAGGTTCCCACTCATGTCTCCCACCACCCCCACCCCCCAGCATACAGGGGCACCCTCCACCTTGCCCACACTCATGTCCAACTCATGTCTCCCACCACCCCCACCCCCCAGCAGTGCAGGGGCAGCCTCCACCAGGCCCCCACTCATGTCATCCCACCACCCACACCCCCCAGCATCCAGGGGCACCCTCCACCAGGCCCCCACTCATATCTACTGTTAGGTGGAAACCTGTGCAGTTCCCTCTGGGACCACTGCAAAAGATTTAGGACTACAGGTGTTGGCGGTGAACCCACTTGGTAGCAGTCTGCACCACACAGATTCACTTGGTAGCTCTGGCTGAGCAGTCAGACTTCTCTCAAGAAAAGTTGGTCAGTATGTGGAGTATACAACATAGGGCAATTCTTCACAGCAAGACAAGCAAACACGCAACGAGGCTTAGTGTAAAGATATTAAGGTATTTATTTATAACACAACATCTATGGAAAACACTAAAGCAAATCACGGCAAACAAATCAAACACAATTACTCTACGGAGTAGAAAACGATCAATCCCCCTAGCAAGATATCGACAACTCTAGGTTCTACCGGTACCACTTATTTCCAGACAGAGGTGTATACCTCAACCTAGATGACACTCGAATATTAGTTAGGACGGGAGAGAAAAAAAGATAGGCAGGTTATGAAATCAACACAGTTCAATCCTATGCGGATAAAATGCAAGGTAAGAAGGCAAGAATCACAATAGATTGTAAAGTTCAGAGGCCAGGCCCTCTCGGAGAGAGGCAAGGCGCGATGTCCCAAAAAGTCTCTAGTGGAGATGCATTCAAGTCTTTATAGCAAATTGTTATCGGCAGATTGAACCAGTTCAGAACAAAGAATGAGTAAAGCTTGGAGGCGACCCAGCGGAACGGAGAGGATTAAGACACCTCACTCGAACCGAAAGAAAAGGAAGCCAGGCGGACACAGTACCTTGTTGTGGAGGGCAGCTCCGGCGGGGGCAGTTGTTCCTGGTGGTGGATGCACGTCGGGTCTTGGCCAAGAGTAGAGATGATCTCGTCGTCGAAGGAAAGTGAAGTCCGGTGCACCACCAGGGAAGAGACCAGCCGCGGAGTGCTCCATCACAAGGCACCACCTTTTGGTCGCGGTACAGGGTTAGTGGCTATCCGGTTGCCGAGGTGCTCTGCACGGGCAATTCGACCACTGCGTCCTGAGGCGAATAAAAAGCAAAGGGGACTGGTTGTTCCCACCAGTCAGGGGAAGAGACTCTCCGGCAGGGAGATCTCCTCTGTTGTCGGGAAGTGGTGAGTCGGTTCCGCAGGGCTCCACCGGAGGTGTCGTCGTGCAGGTCGGCTCAGCGTTACCCTCGTCGGATTCTTAGGTCCTGTGGCGACTTCTGAAGATCCAGTCCCAAAAGCCCTGCTTTTATGCAGAAGACCCCCATTCATTCAGCCTAGCTGTCAATCAACACATGCTAAGTGGTGAGCGGGAAGGCTCACCACCTGGGCCAATCACTCCAGAGTGCGACCTGAGTTGGCAAGGCAACTCGGTCCAGGGTGCCTAAACACCCTCCCACACCCCTGAGGTAACCCAGACAGAATGGCACCACTTTGGAGGGCCTCTGTACAGAGGCCCGCCAAAAGTGGAACAAAGGGCTCAACCTTTGGTTTAGGAGTCACAGAGACGAAAACAGACGCCATTTTAAAACCGAGTTCTGGCAGAAAATACCACTCGATCAACTTATTTAAGATAAGTAGATCGGTGGTACGTCAGAGATAAATGAGAAAAAGTATCAATCTCCAACAATGGGACGAATCCCATAGGGTTATGTTCGGGATCGAATCATAACAAGTAGTTTCCACTGCCACCAGCCAAAACTCGGCAAGGGGAGACGGGACAGTGCCCCCTCGAGTAACAGATCCAGGAGTAATCGAATTACCCCTACTAGTACGTCCACAATAAGATGGTTGGTACTAGTTCTGTTAGTAAATTTAGGTCTAGTAAAGCCAATGGTGAGTTTACATGCCCGGGGAGACAGTAGTCAGTCCCCGGGTATGGAGGCTATGGTGGGGGACCCGCTAGGGCGCCCCCGTGTTACGACACGTAGGGTGCGGTGTAACACACATAGAAAAACATATGAGACCCTATGGAGTAAAAGACCCCATAGCCCATCGAACACATTGACATTTCAAAGGAATTACACGCATACATGTCCAAGAGTGGGAGAAAAGAGTCTCACTCTTGGCAGGATGGAAAAAAAACAAACTCCAGAAATCCAGCAAAGCTGCTGGGGGACTCACTAAGTTAGGAAATTCAGCCTAAACAGAGAATTCTCCCTAACAACTACCATCACCCCCACCCCCCAGCATTGCAGGGCAGCCTCCACCAGGCCCCCACTCATGTCTCCCACCACCCCCACCCCCCAGCATCCAGGGGCACCCTCCACCAGGCCCCCAATCATGTCTCCCACCACCCCCACCCCCCAGCAGTGCAGGGGCAGCCTCCACCAGGCCCCCACTCATGTCTCCCACCACCCCCACCCCCCAGCATCCAGGGGCACCCTCCACCAGGCCCCCACTCATGTCCAACTCATGTCTCCCACCACCCCCACCCCCCAGCAGTGCAGGGGCAGCCTCCACCAGGCCCCCACTCATGTCTCCCACCACCCCCACCCCCCAGCATCCAGGGGCACCCTCTACCAGGCCCCCACTCATGTCTACCATCACCCCCACCCCCCAGCAGTGCAGGGGCAGCCTCCACCAGGCCCCCACTCATGTCCAACTCATGTCTCCCACCACCCCCACCCCCCAGCCACCAGGGGCACCCTCCACCAGGCCCCCACTCATGTCTACCATCACCCCCACCCACCAGCAGTGCAGGGGCAGCCTCCACCAGGCCCCCACTCATGTCTACCATCACCCCCACCCCCCAGCATCCAGGGGCACCCTCCACCAGGCCCCCACTCATGTCTCCCACCACCCCCACCCCCCAGCAGTGCAGGGAAAGCCTCCACCAGGCCCCCACTCATGTCCCCTATCATCCCCACCCCCCAGCAGTACATGGGCAGCCTCCACCAGGCCCCCACTCATGTCTACCATCACCCCCACCCCCCAGCAGTGCAGGGGCCCCCTCCACCAGGCCCCCACTCATGTCCAACTCATGTCTCCCACCACCCCCACCCCCCAGCCACCAGGGGCACCCTCCACCAGGCCCCCACTCATGTCTACTCCCACCCCCACCCCCCAGCCACCAGGGGCACCCTCCACCAGGCCCCCACTCATGTCTCCCACCACCCCCACCGCCCAGCATCCAGGGGCACCCTCCACCAGGCCCCCACTCATGTCTACCATCACCCCCACCCCCCAGCAGTGCAGGGGCAGCCTCCACCAGGCCCCCACTCATGTCCAACTCATGTCGCCACCACCCCCACCCCCCAGCCACCAGGGGCACCCTCCACCAGGCCCCCACTCATGTCTACCATCACCCCCACCCACCAGCAGTGCAGGGGCACCCTCCACCAGGCCCCCACTCATGTCTCCCACCACCCCCACCCCCCAGCAGTGCAGGGGCAGCCTCCACCAGGCCCCCACTCATGTCCCCTATCACCCCCACCCCCCAGCAGTACATGGGCAGCCTCTGCCAGGCCCCCACTCATGTCTACCATCACCCCCACCCCCCAGCAGTACATGGGCAGCCTCCACCAGGCCCCCACTCATGTCTACCATCACCCCCACCCCCAGCCACCAGGGGCACCCTCCACCAAGCCCCTACTCATGTCTACCACCACCCCCACCCCCAGCCACCAGGGGCAGCCTCCACCAGGCCCCCACTCATGTCTACCACCACCGCCACCCCCCAGCCACCAGGGGCACCCTCCACCAGGCCCCCACTCATGTCCCCTATCACCCCCACCCCCCAGCAGTGCAGGGGCAGCCTCCACCAGGCCCCCACTCATGTCTATCATCACCCCCACCCCGCAGCCACTAGGGGCACCCTCCACCAGGCCCCCACTCATGTCTCCCACCACCCCCACCCCCCAGCAGTGCAGGGGCAGCCTCCACCAGGCCCCCACTCATGTCTACCACCCCCCCAGCCACCAGGGGCACCCTCCACCAGGCCCCCACTCATGTCTCCCACCCCCCCACCCCCCAGCAGTGCAGGGGCAGCCTCCACCAGGCCCCCACTCATGTCTACCGTCACCCCCACCCCCCAGCAGTGCAGGGGCACCCTCCACCAGGCCCCCACTCATGTCTACCATCACCCCCACCCCCCAGCAGTGCAGGGGCAGCCTCCACCAGGCCCCCACTCATGTCTCCCACCACCCCCACCCCCCAGCATCCAGGGGCACCCTCCACCAGGCCCCCACTCATGTCTCCCACCATCCCCACCCCCCAGCAGTGCAGGGGTAGCCTCCACCAGGCCCCCACTCATGTCTCCCACCACCCCCACCCCCCAGCACCCAGGGGCACCCTCCACCATGCCCTCACTCATGTCTCCCACCACCCCCACCCCCCAGCAGTGCAGGGGCAGCCTCCACCAGGCCCCCACTCAAGTCTCCCACCACCCCCACCCACCAGCATCCAGGGGCACCCTCCACCAGGCCCCCACTCATGTCCAACTCATGTCTCTCACCACCCCCACCCCCCGGCAGTGCAGGGGCAGCCTCCACCAGGCCCCCACTCATTTCTCCCACCACCCCCACCCCCAGCATCCAGGGGCACCCTCCACCAGGCCCCCACACATGTCTACCATCACCCCCACCCTCCAGCAGTGCAGTGGCATCCTCCACCAGGCCCCCACTCATGTCCAACTCATGTCTCCCACCACCCCCACCCCCCAGCCACCAGGGGCACCCTCCACCAGGCCCCCACTCATGTCCAACTCAGGTCTCCCACCACCCCCACCCCCCAGCAGTGCAGGGGCACCCTCCACCAGGCCCCCACTCATGTCCCCCTGCACCCCCACCCCCCAGTCATGCGATTTGCCTGGGTACGTGTATCCCTGGGCTGCGCGGGTAGTCTCCCATGCGATACCATCAGGGTACGTGTATTATGGGTCCGTGTGAACTTCCACACGCGATACCAGCAGGCTACGTGTTTTACAGGGTTCGCGGGAAGTTCCACACGCGATTGCCCTGGATACGTGTATTTCAGGGTGCGCGTGAACTTCCACACGCGACTGGGCCTGTGAGAGTGGGGTACGTGTATTCCAGGGGTGGGCGGGAATATTCACTCGCGACTGGTCCTGGGAGAGCGTGTTACGTGTATTCCTGGGGTGGGCGGGAAGATTCACACGTTCGCCTACGACGTGCCAAAAAATAAATGGTCCAATCCTGAAACACGTACGCCAGCATGAATCAGGCGTACGTCGACCCACGCATCATAAAAGTCTGCGCAAACAACAAACAAGCTCAGACGCCAGGATGAATATACCGTTCCTAGCAGCAGTGGCCGTGGGTTACCAAAGGAGTAGGAGGAGGATAGTGAGGGTCCGAATTTTCACTCCCAGAACCAGCCTTTTTGGGATGCCTGATGACCAGGTGTATGGGAGGTACAGGTTTCCACCACACATAATACTGGACCTGGTCAGTGAGTGGGAGGATGACCTCACATCACCCACCCTGTGCTCCCAAGCACGCAGCCCCCTGGAGAAGGTCCTCAATGTACTGCACTTCTTGGCCATTAGATCATTTCAGCGGACAAGTGCCATAGTGGGTGGGGTGTCACAGGCCACGCAGTCACGCTGCCTACACCAGGTCTTGAACATCATCACTGCACACCCATCAGTCCGTAGGCACATATACCTGCCCAGGACACCTGCAGAAAGGCAGGCTGCCGCCCCCGATTTCTACGGTGTGGCACAATTCCCCAAAGTGCTAGGTGCCATTGACTGCACCCATGTGGCACTACGTCCCCCCAGGGCATCTGAGCACATCTATAGGAACCGCAAGCACTGGCATTCCATCAATGTGCAGGTAGTATATAATGCCAAGGGAATCATCACCTCAGTATATGCCAACTATCCAGGGTCCACCCACAACAGCTTCATTTACCGAATGTCTACCCTAAGCCGGGACCTAGAAGCTGGGCGGCATGGCGATACATGGCTGCTTGGTGAGTATGAATGCCACTGCACATGCATGCATGTCAGATGCAGAGTTATGTCACTATCCCACTAATGATACCCATCACCTCCTCACCAGGGGACAGTGCCTACCCTCTGAGCACCCACATGATGATGCCAATTCGGAACCCCATCACGCCTCCCGAGGTCAGATACAACACAGCCCATATTGCAACCCGGGGCATAGTGGAGCACACATTCGGAGTGCTCAAGTCACGCTTTCGCTCTCTTGACCGTTCTGGCGGGCAGCTGTTATATGTGCCCCCAGTAGTGCGCAGAATCATAGTGGCAGCATGTGTCCTGTACAACGTTGCAACACGCCGGGGCCTGACTCTGGACATTGTGGTGCCCCCACATCCCCAACCACATGCACGCCCGCTGCGCATGGGAGGGGAGAGGTCACGGTGTGAGGCAGCCCATACGCAGCTGGTGGCTAATTACTTCACATAGAAATCACACCCCTGTGGAGTGCACACAGCCCTGGCACATACCATCTGATAAGCAATGATGACTCGACCTGACAATTATGACCAACAAAGGGACAGTCAACTGTCAGAACCATAGCAGCCTGAGATTGTTTATGTGGAAGTGTCACAATGTGTGCATCCTACCTACACAAACACCACCAATGCAGTGTCATCAAAAGACACACTTCCATGCTGCAGAAATGAATACCCACTTGCAAAATACTACATGAAAACAGTGCCATGTCACCCAACCCCTCCCGGGCACGGCCACACAACACACCATGGCATGTCATGCAATGTGAGAGCAAACAATGTAATCCCCACAACATGCCCCAAGTGTCACCAGCTACAGTGTCCCTAATGGAAACATGGCCACAAATGAAATGCTCACAGTAATGCAGGACCTACAACCCACATTACCAAATACTTACCAAGAATACCAATCACCTACACAACCTCCAACCTACCTTAAACATGACATTACAGACTTAAAAATGTGCTAGCCTCACTACCTGATGATGCCAGCACTTCGAACACTTCCAAGTATACAGTGTTAGCGCCATGCAAGAGTGTAGGTGCACTGCTTACAACATGGACTCCAGTTCCAAGGTGGACCGCCTTGTGAAGACATGAGAAATGGACCTGCAATTCGGAGGATGAGATGGATGCAGAGGCACATATCAATACACCATGCAGTGTACAATACAACAACAATATGCACTATGAATGTATACACAGTATTGACTACAGACTGCCCACACATCGAATGGGAGTCCAATGTCACCATGTACGTCAATGTCACTTGGGCACACCCTTTGCAAGCCCATGGAAACGGGAAGCAGGAGGGGTGTGTGTCACAAAAACCCAAGCATCTGAACCAAATTCATGACAAGCCTGCATGTGCCCAGCCACAATGCAGCATATGCCCACGGGTGCCACACAAGGCTACACACTGTCCCAAAAAAAACAAAAAAAAATATCAAAAATGGCCATTGATGGGCCCAGGGGGGTGGGGGAGGCCACCCAGGAGGTCCGAGGACAGGGTGCACACCAAAACCCACCTGTGTGGATCTTGTGAAAAAAACACCTCCATGGGCTCATGTCCCACACGGCTACCCTATTGTGGTAGAATCACTGCTGTCGCTCTCCTCACCCTCTGCAGCTGCATTAGGAGGTGGTGGCACTATGGGAGGCAGCCCACGCAAAGCCCTAGTCTGTTCCTCCATGGCAGCAAGCATGCGGGTGTGGTAGGTCTCGTTCTGGAGTATAATTGTGCGGAGGTCCCCATGCAACAACTCACGGGATGCCCGGACCTCCGCCCTAGTTGCCTGCATCTCAGCTGAGAGCGTACGTGTGAGACGCTCCAGCTGCTGTTCTGTCCTTCTGTTTTTTGAAGCCTCAAGCTCAACAAGAGTCATCCTGAGGTGAAGTAGTTCCACCCTCAGGGCTTCCCTGTGGCCCTGGGACTCTATGGAAATGGCTTCCCGCAGAGTCACCAGTGCCGCCCGCCTGTCCCTGTCAGACGCCAACATGTCCTCCCTGTGTGACTGGCAGATTGAGTCTGTTGCCTGCTGTAGTCGCTCCATCAGCCTTTCGGGGGGACAATGGAAGTGGCCACCCTATCCATGGCCTGAGCCATCATCTCTGATGATGCAGCCTGTTGGGTTGCCATACCGTATATGGATTGCTCCCATGCGGTAATGCCAGGTGGCGGACGGCCACCACGTCGGCGGGCACCACACCTGTCTGGGGCAAGGCGAACTGCGCCTTGCTGTGCCGGCACTGCCTGAGGCTGCAGGACTGCATTCCCCCTCTGATCTGCTGGCCCAGGAACAGGATCAGATGTCGCGTAGTGTGACCCTGCATCCGTAACCACCAAAGGCGTACCTGCCAACACTGACATCCTCATTGAGGGTTCTAACCCTGGTGCAGGTGGGTCGGACAGAACAGAATCCCTCCCAGGAATACTCACCTGCGACAGTCCATAGGTCTCATCATCCGAATCGACACCTGAATACAGCTCGGGGGAGGTGCAGCCAGAGACACCCCTTGAGAGCACGACCTGCAGCAGTTGTGGGTTCTCACCCACCACCACACCACGTCCCTCACTGGTGGTCGGTCGGCCCTCAGACCCCTCCTGGGTCTGCACCATCTCCACAACCCCAGCAGTATCAAGTGCGTCATCCCCTGCAAAGACATAAAAGAAAGCAAATGGAAACAGGCATTAGCACTATGGCACACAATTAGGGCTGAGAGGCTACAGAAACAGTACTTGATTGACACATGTCCCACATGACTAAAACCCTCCCATGCATGCACCGTCACTGCGTGTGAAGGGTAGGCAGATGGCACACATTGATGACACCAAGATGGAAGATGAACACATTTGCAGCATGCTGCCTAGCAGTGGCATCACACATTGGCCAGTGATTGGCAGGTCAAATACACATGCCATCACACAGATGGCATGTACCCTAGCCATAAAGTGAAGAGGGAGAGGAGGTCACCAATTGTTCATTCAGTCCAGTTTGCTCATGAAATTGATTTTTTCATTGAAATGGTTCAAATGTTTAACCTGGAGCTGCCAGTCCAAAATGGTCCTATAGCACAGGGACATGTCTGAACAAATCATGTCCAGGAAACAAAGCCAGTCCACTGTACCATAGCCATGTCAGACATGTGACAATAGGACTGAGAAATCCCGAGTAAAAGTGGTGGTATGCAAACAATCTGCCTGAATAAACAGAGGTAAATAAGCAACAATGTTGTGGCAAGATGACACTTCAAGGGCAACTGGCGTGGTGTTGGGCTGGATGTCTAATGTTGGCAGAAGGGATGCTGCTATACCCAAATGCTGGTGCGCAGAATGTATAGGATGAGGGACATGGGTGACCCAAACCACTCAGGCACACACACCCTCACCTGGCACCCAAACAGAAGCCCTCCCACACACACCATGCACATGGATGACACACACATGCATGTGCACTCACCGGACAATGCCTCGTAATCTGCCAGTTCTCCCACGCCTTGGATCTGTTCCTCTGTGACATAGGTCCCAGCAACCTGCTCATGTGGAGTGAGTTCTATGTCCTCTGCTGGAGACCCACCTCCAGTCACTAGAGTTGGGGCATGACTTGAGGCCAGATTATTCTTTGCCCTGCGCTTCAGGTCATTCCAGCGCTTGTAGCATTCAGTAGCTGTGCGCCTCAGGATTCCAAGGGCACTTATGATGTCCGCAATGGTCTGCCAGTGTGCCTGACGTTGTGCAGGTGTGGTCTTGGATCCTGCAACAATCACCATTTTGCGGTCATGTGCGGACACATACTCTACAAGTGCATTCAGTTCGGCCTCATTGAAGCTGGGCTTCCTTGATGGTCCGGACTGTGTAGCCGTGTCTGGGGCATCAGCCTCTACTGGGCGAGCACTCTTCCTCTTCCTCTTGGAAGGTGGTGGGGATCCTGAGTGTCCTACGCCGCTCTGGACACTAGGGGCAGGAGCCCCAGTGGACTCTGTACTAGGAGTGTGGGATTGCACACTCAGCATGGGAGTTGGTGCAGGCATTAGCTCAAGTGTGATGGTGTCAGGGGGAATGTCAGCATGATGGACTTGGACTGACACAGTCCTGGCTGGGTGTGTGAGAGGTGGGGTGGATGGAGCCGAAGCTGCCCCTGCAGCCTCCCCAGCCTGCCTACGCAGGGCAGCAGATGACCTAGCTGCCCCTGATCCACGTGGCCTGATGATACCAACGTTCACAAGAATACGTGGCCTAGACCTGCTGACCTGGAAGTCAGCCATGGAGTCACCCTGTGCCAGGTCTGGTTCCACAGTGGGCTGGTCCAACAAGGGCTGAGCATGGATGGTGTCAGCCACGTTAACCTCAACCAGGGGGGGGGCATGGGTGTCCCTGACTGCTCCTCCACACATGGGGGGCTAGGGGCACCCTGAAAGTCACGGCCACGTCCCCTACCGGATCCACCACGGCCACCACATGGGGCTCGGCCACCTTTGCCACCCTTACAGCTTGTTCGCCTCCCAGCCATGGCACTGATGTTATTGTGCGTATGGGAGTCGATGTGAACTATTGTCCTGGGCAATTGGGGGTCAAAGGGGTTGGGTACCAGATGGTAATCGTACCCTAGTGCTCTAGCAAGGCTGTTTGTCACCCCTGGGGAAAGATGACGGGTCACGCAACGCACAGGCACCCCAAAAAAGGGAAGTAAGGTGCACGCAACCCCTCCTAGACCACGTGCGTGGAAAAATAAACCTGCACTACGCTGTGGCACCCAGAAACACAAGAATGAACGTATGTGCGTCACACGCAGCCTAGAATGACCTCTGAAGGGGTACGCGACACACGGGGCAAGCACAGATGTTAAATACGTGCACGACTCACCGTCTGCCAGGAACAAAAGCGTGAAAAATATGCACGTGTGCGCGTTGGCAACACCCCCGCCAAAAGAAGAATTGTACGCTGTCTGAGGAGACAGGACAACAGTAGAAGGAAACGCTGTTTGAGGAAACAGGCCCAGGAAAAAGAGGAAAAGAGAAAAAGCTGTCAGAGGTAAAACAGGGAGTACGAACTTGAAACGCTGTGAAGTAAATCGCGTGTGAACCGACAAGAAGTACAGATTTCACCCACTCGCTCTCCACGAAAAGCACATACAAGGAAATGGCGTTCTACACGTACCTTTCATACACACGTCACAGATGTGCATACGCGATGAGGCCATTTCCACCAATTACATGCTTTGACACTCGGATGTGTATCTTTTTTTTTACACGCGCCATTCTCTACGGCCATGCGCGTGACGTCATAGCTGCGCATGGGGGCCTTTGGGCCAATGAAATCGCGTATGCGTGCAGACGCGCTTACGCGCTAAGGGCCTTTCCTCGAATTACACACAGACGTGCAGGACTTGTCACGTGCCAAATCACTCCGTAACAAGCTGGCCACACGTAAGCACACGGAAGACCACGCTCCTGCCCAGAAAGCCGATTTACTGCCCCCCAGAGCCCTGAGCACGCTCCCACCTGCCAACTGCTGCTGACTGACTGCCTGCTGCCCACGTGCCCTGCCATTTGCTGCCTGCACATCAGCCAGGGGTGCTGTTGCTGTGACCACCCCTGCTGCAACCGAAGACTCCCGACTGGGATTCCATCGCTCCACAGCCCAGCCCCAGGACCCAGTTGCCCACCGACTCCTGCCTCTGGGGTTGTCATTTCGGGCACTGCAACATCTGGCACCACTGACAACCCCCGGCCAGAGAGGCAGAGGGGCACCAGCTTCAGTGCCAGGGAAGTTGGTGTCCTGGTGGAGCAAGTCCTGGGGCAGTATGATGCCCTCTACGGAAGGTTGTGCGCCGACAAGGAAGGACGGACTCGGATCTGGACGGACATCGTGACTGCCATCAACGCGGAGGGGGTGGCAGTCCGCGACTTCCAACATGTCAAGAAGCGCTGAGAGGACTACAGGTCCAGGACCCTGAACAAGGCCCGGCGCCTCTTGAAGGCAGCGGATGCTAAGGGGCACCGGGGCCACTTGTCGGAAGATCAGATGAGGGTCCTGGAACGCATATCCCCAGCACTCCACGTCCAGGTCCTTGAGAGGCAGACCCGTCTGGAGTCGAGCGGTAAGTGTACATGCATCATGATTGTAAGCTGTGCGTGTGGTGATGTGCCAGTAGTGTGCCAGTTGCACATCTGTTTGTATGGGGCCGAGTATGGGTAGGGGTGTACAGGACCGTGAGGCTAACACATGCAAGCGCTGTCATGTGTGAGACATGGATGGTGCTTGTGTGTGTAGGCTTACATGCCAAATGCAGTTGTGTGGGCACACATGTTTGGATGAATGTGTATGTAAGTAGGCATGTTTGTGATGTCACGCATGTATGTTGTTTTCAGCTGCATGTATCAGCACTGTGTACATGTGCATGTGTGTGTATTTGACAAGGGTGCAACAGTGATGCAACATGGATGCATGTGACAGCGGGATGTGGAAGCCTGATTGCCAGATGTGAGATGGATGCCCATCGGAACACTGCGACAGTTGGCTGAGGTGTACACATGCATGCAAGTGTGGTGGTGTGCGTGCTTGTGTAGTGCACTCCCTGTGTTGCATATGATGTCTGGCTCACCTTTGCCTGCTCATGCTGTTGTATGTGTATGGATGGTGCTGGCAGTTGCGATGTGGCTGTGTTATGGCTCATATGTGCATGTAGAAATGACATGTGTGTTGCCAATTGTGATGCCATGTCTGAGGTTTGCCAATGCCACTCATGTGCAACTGTCATGTGTGTATGTGTCCATTGTACAGTGCCCTGATGCCTCGGTTTTATTTCTCCCTGTCTGCAGCGTCAACTGATGAAGAGGGCGGAGAAGGTGCTGTGGAGCACAGCGGCAGGGATCGCACCGCCAGCCGGAGACGCAAGGCCCGGCTCCCCTCCCAGGTTGTGATCTCGTCGGGGAGTGAGGAGTCCGGTGCCGCGTCCCAGGCCGCAGCTGCCGGGGGGAGGTCCAAGAGGCAGAGGTCGGAGTTGGACTCCTCGGCAGCAGAAGGGGCAGCTGGGACCCCACAGGGCCCAACGGGGGAAGATGGCACAGAGTCATCCAGGTTGGTGGGGGGTTTGGTGGAGGAGGAGGCCGTGCAAGCAACAGAGACGGGGTCTGGAGGTGGGGATTCCACTGGTGCTAGTGGTGCAGTGCAGGACCAGGGACAGGAGGCAGCACAGGTCGCCACGGAGGTGCCTGCGTGCAATCATGTCCCTGATCCTGTCACTGCATCATCTTGCACCAGCAGGGATGCCTACGTCCAGACCCGTTTTCAGGCAGGGGATGAGCTCACGACAACTGGCCTTCCTCTGCCTGCGGACGTGGCTATCCGGGTCCGGGTTGAGCCTGTCCTGACTGGTGTGGCGTTGCGTCAACGGGCCATGCGAGGTGACCTGCAGTCTTTTCATGAGGAGACTGCACGTCATCTCGAATGGCTCGTTGACCGCGTCAGCCTACTGGGACAGGTCACCCAGGCCGGATTCCTCCGTTTGATGGGGCTTGCTCAGACCCCCTCCTCAACTGAACCCCCTATGCGCCAGTCGTCCTCCGTGCCATCTTCCCACCCATCAGTCACCTGGGTGCCCTGTGGAGCTGCCTCTGACGGTGCGGCCAGGCTGGTGGAGGAGGTATCCCTGCCACAGTCGGGAGTCGGACGTCCAGCAGGGGTGGCCACATCAATGACTGCATCCCAGCCAGCAGAGGATGTGCAGGCAGCAGGAGGCAGTGCACGGGCAGAGGCGCAGCAGCAGCAGCAACGTGGTGGGAGCCATGATGGCTCGGGGCCTTCGACATTGGAGGGGCAGGCATCGGCCAGAGGGCAGGAGGACCCAGGACGGGAAGTGTCTTCCGTGTGGCAGCAGTTGGGCCACGCCATAGATGCGGAGCGGGCGGAAGAGGCACGGCTCACGATGGTCAGGGCGGAGAACTCCATGCAGAGGGCCCTGAGGCGGGCCGAGTGCCTCGAGGCAATCCGCAGGGAGTTTGGGGGGAACATGTGGATGGCCCTGCGGACCCTCGGGGCCATGGAGGAGGAGCGCCTCTGGGACATTGAGCAGGAGTTCGATGATGCCCTGGCCCGGAACATCCCGAAGTGAGCCGTCGGACTAGCCCGCTGCCCTTGTAAATAGTTCTGTAGTTAGTGTTAGGTTTAGCATTTTTTTTGGACCTTTTGGACAATGGGCCACATTTTTGTATATAGTTTTTTTTTGTTAGGTAGTGTTATTCGATAGGTTTCATTTCTTCGTTTGTGATCATGGACCCTGGATTGTTTATCTGTATATAGTTGACTTTTGGATTTTCATTTTTTTTTATGATTTCACCATGGAGCAATGGTTTTCGATTTTAATTTTCCATTGGATTTACTTTTGTGGACTGTGACTTTGGACACCTTTCGTTTGCATGCATTATGATTTGTGGTTTTGCATTATTTCACGTACCTGCTGTTTTTTTTAAAAAAAATCCATTATTGTTTGTTTATTTTTGATTCAATTTATGCTGCGTTTAATACATATTTGTTCTTCAAACTTCAATGTGTAGTATCATCTCATTGGTTTCATGCATATCATGATATGAGTTTTGACATTCACTGACACCCATTGGGTGTATGTGAGGGACATGTGTTCATTTCCAAACTTGCAATTGGGGTTCTATCATGTTTTTGCCATTTCTAAGTGGGTGGATGCAATACTCAGGTGGGTGTTTGGCATTTGGAGGCTGTCCATAAGGGCCAGGGATCTAGATTGTGGTGATATGTTGGCTGGGGGACATGAGTGGGGGCCTGGTGGAGGCTGCCCCTGCACTGCTGGGGGGTGGGGTGATGGTAGACATGAGTGGGGGCCTGGTGGAGGCTGCCCCTGTACTGCTGGGGGGTGGTGGTGGTGGGAGACATGAGTGGGGGCCTGGTGAAGGCTGCCCCTGCACTGTTGGGGGGTGGGGGTGATGGTAGACATGAGTGGGGGCCTGGTGGAGGGTGCCCCTGCACTGCTGGGGGTGGGGGTGATAGGGGACATGAGTGGGGGACTGGTGGAGGGTGCCCCTGGTGGCTGTGGGGTGGGGGTGGTGGTAGACATGAGTGGGGGCCTTGTGTAGTCTGCCCCTGGTGGCTGGGG
Source organism: Ambystoma mexicanum (assembly GCF_040938575.1). NCBI lineage: Eukaryota > Metazoa > Chordata > Amphibia > Caudata > Ambystomatidae > Ambystoma > Ambystoma mexicanum. Next base: position 1,254,706,639 of record NC_090931.1, read on the forward strand.
TGTGGGGATGGTGGTAGACATGAGTGGGGGCCTGGTGGAGGCTGCCCCTGCACTGCTGGGGGTGGGGGTGATGGGAGACATGAGTGGGGGCCTGGTGGAGGCTGCCCCTGCACTGCTGGGGGGTGGGGGTGGTGGGAGACATGAGTGGGGGCCTGGTGGAGGCTGCCCCTGCACTGCTGGGGGGTGGGTGTGATGGTAGACATGGGTGGGGGCCTGGTGGAGGGTGCCCCTGCACTGCTGGGGGGTGGGGGTGATAGGGGACATGAGGCGGGCCTGGTGGAGGCTGCTCCTGCACTGCTGGGGGGTGGGGTGGTGAGAGACATGAGTGGGGGCATGGTGGAGGGTGCCCCTGCACTGCTGGGGGGGTGGGGGTGATGGTAGACATGAGTGGGGGCCTTGTGGAGGCTTCCCCTGCACTGCTGGGGGGTGGGGGTGGTGGGAGACATGAGTGGGGGCCTGGTGGAGGCTGCCCCTGCACTGCCGGGGGGTGGGGGTGATGGTAGACATGATTTGAGGCCTGGTGGAGGGTGCCCCTGCGCTGCTGGGGGGTGGGGGTGATAGGGGACATGAGTGGGGGCCTGGTGGAGGCTGCTCCTGCACTGCTGGGGGGTGGGGTGGTGGGAGACATGAGTGGGGGCCTGGTGGAGGGTGCCCCTGGTGGCTGGGGGGTGGGGGTGATGGTAGACATGAGTGGGGTCCTGGTGGAGGGTGCCCCTGGTGGCTGGGGGGTGGGGGTGGTGGGAGACATGAGTTGGACATGAGTGGGGGCCTGGTGGAGGGTGCCCCTGCACTGTTGGGGGGTGGGGGTGATAGGGGACATGAGTGGGGGCCTGGTGAAGGCTCCTCCTGCACTGCTGGGGAATGGGGGTGGTGGGAGACATGAGTGGGGGCCTGGTGGAGAGTGCCCCTGCACTGCTGGGGGGTGGGGGTGATGGTAGACATGAGTGGGGGCCTGGTGGAGGGTGCCCCTGGTGGCTGGGGGGTGGGGCACATGAGTTGGACATGAGTGGGGGCCTGGTGGAGGCTGCCCCTGCACTGCTGGGGGGTGAGGGTGATAGGGGACATGAGTGGGGGCCTGGTGGAGGATGCCCCTGGATGCTGGGGGGTGGGGGTGGTGGGAGACATGAGTGGGGGCCTGGTGGAGGATGCCCCTGCACTGCTGGGGGTGGGGGTGATTGTAGGCATGAGTGGGGGCCTGGTGGAGGGTGCCCCTGCACTGCTGGGGGGTGGGGGTGATGGTAGACATGAGTGGGGGCCTGGTGGAGGCTGCCCCTGCACTGCCGGGGGGTGGGGGTGATAGGGGACATGAGTGGGGGCCTGGTGGAGGGTGCCCCTGGATGCTGGGGGGTGGGGGTGGTGGGAGACATGAGTGGGGGCCTGGTGGAGGGTGCCCCTGGTGGCTGGGGGGTGGGGGTGATGGTAGACATGAGTGGCGGCCTGGTGGAGGGTGCCCCTGGTGGCTGGGGGGTGGGGGTGGTGGTAGACATGAGTGGGGCCCTGGTGGAGGCTGACCCTGGTGGCTGGGGAGTGGGGGTGGTGGTAGACATGAGTGGGGGCCTGGTGGAGGCTGCCCCTGCACTGCTGGGGGGTGGGGGTGATGGTAGACATGAGTGGGGGCCTGGTGGAGGCTGCCCCTGCACTGCTGGGGGTGGGGGTGGTGGGAGACATGAGTGGGGGCCTGGTGGAGGCTGACCCTGTACTGCTGGGGGGTGGGGGTGATAGGGGACATGAGTGGGGGCCTGGTGGAGGGTGCCCCTGGATGCTGGGGGGTGGGGGTGGTGGGAGACATGAGTGGGGGCCTGGTGGAGGGTGCCCCTGGTGGCTGGGGGTGCAGGGGGACATACGTTGGTGGGCAGTAGTGCAAGGTGACATGTGGGTTGGCTGGGGGGCATGGCCATGGTGGATGGGGTGCCTGCGGGACATGTGCAGGGTAGGCCCCTGTGGTGTGGGCCACCTGCAGGGGCTGTGGAGGGTGTAGAGGGAACACCTGGGAGGACCCACACGTGCACTTCACGTGTGGTGCTCCCCACGCACCCCTGGAATACACGTACCCTGATGGAATCGAGTGTGATACTTCCTGCGCACCCCTGAAATACACGTACACTGCTGCTTTTGCGTGTGATACTTCCTGCGCACCCCTGGAATACACGTACCCTGCTGCTTTTGCGTGTGATACTTCCTACACACCCCTGGAATACACGTACCCTGATGGAATCGCGTGTGATACTTCCCGCGCACCCCTGAAATACACGTACCCTGCTGCTTTTGCGTGTGATATTTCCCGCGCACCCCTGAAATACACGTACCCTTCTGCTTTTGCGTGTGATACTTCCCGCGCACCCCTGGAATACACGTATCCTGCTGTTTTTGCGTGTGATACTTCCCGCGCACCCCTGGAATACACGTGCCCTGATGGAATCGCGTGTGTTACTTCCCACGCACCCCTGATGTACACGTACCCAGGACAATCGCGTGTGGAACTTCCCACGAATCACTGAAATACACGTTCCCCGCTTGGCGTTTGCTGTTTGGCAGCCCTGTGAACTGGTCCAGGGTTAGCGCAGCCCTTTGCGATGATTTGGGGATTTTGAAGGCTTTTCCTTGCGCGAGGGCTTTCTTGGGGGCGTAACTGGCGCTGCTGCAGGGTCGCTGCGGCACTCTGTGCCACGGCTGGTTTCGGAGGCTGAAATCCATGAATACGCTGTGCGATGGAAAGGATTTTTTCGCACGCGGCTGGCGCAGTGTATCGCACGGGGACACTGTGCGCCAGCCGCGTGCGCCTTTTTTGTGCGAATTTCTATGAATTACCCTGTAAATATGGTAGGTGCAGCTACACATCCCTGTTTCACCCCTTTGTTGATGAGTATATGATTAGTAACATTCCCTCCTTGATTCAGGTAGACTCTTGCATACTTATTACTGTGTAACAACCAAAGCACGTGCACTATCCACTCAGGGCAATTTAATGCTTGCAATTTGTTCCATAAAATATGCCGGTCAACTTGGTCAAATGCGCTCTTAAAGTCTACAAAAGCGATATATAGGGTCACATCTCTGCGACTTCGGGTAATCTGTATTAGATGGTCTAACACCCGAATGTTGTGAGTTGTTCCGGAGCCTGGACGAAAGCCTGTCTGGGCTGGGTGAAGAATGTTATTTTTAAACACCCATTTTTGCAGTTCTTTAAGAACCAGTGACATGAAAATCTTGCCCTACCTACCTGTATTTGTTTAGTGAGGGGTAATATCAATATGAATCTAGATGTGGGGGAAATGTATATTAGATTTCATGGGGTTTACGTATGGCAAATGCAAAATTGGGTAAAGATATCCGTGCATGTCCTACTTGGTTGAGGGGAGCCTCGAGATCTGTATTAGACTATATTTTTATGACCAAATCAATTTTTGATAAATGTGTGCAGTTTGAAGTTATATCCTCAAGGCTTAGCGATCTTTCAAATGTACAACTTCATTTAAACCTTGCAAGATTGGCTCCCTTTATAAAGATCTCCGTATTGCTGACAACCAGAAAGAATTTTGGGGATCCAGACAAATATTGCCAAATTGATTTCATCACTACATACTCGAGTAAGAATCAATCCTCAGAGCTTGAGATATATGACCATATTTCCTGAAGCTTTACAAGGTGTTATGAGACTTCATCAAAGATAATGTGCTCACTAAAATAATATCATGCCCCTTCTGAGATCACTGTTTTGATGAAGCAATCTTTCTTAAAAAAGAAATAACAAATGAAATGTGTGTTTTTACATAACAATTACAATCCTAGTTCCCTATTTTCACAAAAACACATAAAACAATTCTATAAGAGAGGGTTAAATTGTCACAAAAGTATACTGATTCATAGAGATGCCAAACCTATGTGAAGAGCTTTCAGACCTCGCAAGGCCATATGTTTTTGCCATTTAATTAATAAGGCAGAATAATTACTATTTCTTGCTCAAATTAATGCAGCTGCTGAATCCACTGGGAAAAAATCACTTCACAGAGATTTGTGCCAAGATGGATCTGGGTTGTCATTTGTCTACCCTTAGAATGACTCACCCTGGCACCTTAAATTTGAGAAGGACAACATACACCAGTTAGTTGTAAAAGCTAATCTATCTCATGCCCCCGGCCCTGATGACATTCCAATGATTATTTTCGAGGGGAATACAGTTTTGTGGTCTGTGATTTTGTAAAATCTATTTAACTCTATTCTATTGTTCCAGTGCACCCCGGTTTCTTGGAAAATGTCTTATTTAGTGCCAGTTTTCATGAAGAGGGTAAGTGAGTCCCTTCAAACTACAGATTTATCGCCCTCCTGCTTTAATCTAGTATGGTCTTCTATGCCTTAATCTTGAAGAACCTTGAGGAATGGACTAATCATTATGAGGCAAGAGACATGAATCAATCAGGTTTTAGGAAAGGCATAGACACTTCTTTAAATTGCTTCATACTATCCGTAGTCCAGCAACAAGCTTTAGCCCAGAACATGCCCATTTATCTGGCATTTGTGGGCCTTACCCAGGCATTTGATAGATACAATAAAGATGGATTATGTGGCAAACTGAACATCTGGGGTTGTCCTGAATCCTTAATTAATAATGAATCCTTAATTAATTTCTTGAGAAACCTACATACAGGTAAAATTGGTCTTGATTCTAAGGGCTCCCTTTTTGAGTTAGTGCCAACCTTTTGGTTGCTTATGTCAAGGATGTGTCTTTTCTACACCCCTTTTAAATTTCTACATGTCAGACTTAGGGAGGTCCTTGCCAACTGCATGGCTTTTCAATCCAAACTGGATCATGGGCATGTTCATCATTTGGTGTGTGCAGATTATATAGTTTTATTGGATCAAACACTGATCAGTCTGCACAGATTGGCAAATTCCCTCTGTAGCTATATTCAGGATCTGCACTTAGTGATCAATCCTGCTAAAACAAAAATACTGATCTTAATCCATCGGAAGAAAGACAGCCGAAGTACAGTTGGAATGTAGGTATTTCACTGTTGGAACTAGTGAGTAGTTGGAATTATTTGAGATCTGACATTTAACAAAAGTCTTCATTGGTAGGGATCCTCAGTGATTTCCAATAGTCACTTTTTCGACCACCCACATGTGTCCTATATTTGTGCCCCAAGTAGTAGCCACACTCAGGGGAAAATAAGTGCACCAGGTCCAGGATTGCAAACTCTCTTGCCACATTGTGGGCAAATACTCATGAATTACTTGCCCTCTCATCATTTCTCCCCCTCACCCCCATGTATGCCTTTCAACAATAATCTGCTTTATAAAGATAACTTGAAAATTACACATACCATAGCGTCACTCAAATATATAAATCCTTAGAGAACTAAGTTAGGCAAAAAATTTACAATTATGGCATTACTCCCCCCGTCTTGGTTGGCAGGCTCGGACTGGCCTATAGGCCAATAGGGCAATGTCTGAACCAAAACCTTAAAATACTAGTTTGGGCCAGTTTTTGGGTTAAAGTGGGACACTTTTTTGACCAGTTTGATAAGTTACTTCACCATGCGGCTAGTAGTTGTTAGGGAGAATTCTCTGTTTAGGTTGAATTTCCTAACCTAGTGAGTCCCCCAGCAGCTTTGCTGGATTTCTGGAGTTTGTTTTTTTCCATCCTGCCAAGAGTGAGACTCTTTTTCTCCCACTCTTGGACATGAATATTTGTAATTCCTTTAATAATAATTTGGCATTTATATAGCGCTACGAACCCTCAGGTATCTGAGCGCTGCTTATTATTACCCACGGTGTGTGGTGCTAATTTATCGACCTCGGAAGGATGAAAGGCTGAGTTTGGCCCCGCCGGGATTCAAACCTGCATCAGCAGGCTCTGCACAGATGTCAAAGCGAGTGCTCTACTCGCTGTGCCACTTGACCGGCATCAATCCTTTGAATGTCAATGTGTTCTATGGGCTACGGGGTCTTTTACTCCATAGGGTCTCATATGTTTTGCTATGCGTGTTACACTGCACCCTCCGTGCCGTAGCACTGGGGCGTCCTAGCGGACCTCCCTCATAGACTTCATACCCGGGGACTGACTACCGTCTCCCCGGGCATGTAAAGTCACCATTGGCTTTACTAGACCTAAATTTACTAACAGAACTAGTACAAACCATCCTATTGTGGACGTACTAGTAGGGGTAATTCGATTCCTCCTGGGTCTGTTATTCGAGGGGGCACTGTCCCGTCCCCCCTCGTCGAGTTTTGGCTGGTGGCAGTGGAAACTACTTGTTATATTCGACCCCGAATGTAACCCTATGGGATTCTTCCCATTGTTGGAGATTGATACCTTTTCTCGTTAATCTCTAACATACCACCGGTTTACTTATCTTAAATAAGTCTATCGGATGGTATTTTCTGCCAGAACTCGGTTTTTAAAATGGCGTCTGTGTTCGTCTCTGTGACTCCTAAACCAAAGGTTGAGCCCTTTGTTCCACTTTTGGCGGGCTTCTGTACAGAGACCCTCCAAAGTGGTGCCATTCTGTCTGGGTTACCACGGGGGTCTGGGAGGGGGTTTAGGCACCCTGGGCCGAGTTGCCTTGCCAACTCCGGTCGCACTCTAGAGTGATTGGCCCAAGTGGTGAGCCACCCCGCTCACCACTTAGCATGTGTTGATTGACAGCTAGGCTGAATGAATGGGGGTTTTCTGCATAAAAGCAGGGCTTTTGGGACTGGATCTTCAGAAGTCGCCACAGGACCTAGGAATCCGACAAGGGTAAAGCTGAGCCGACCTGCAACGACGACACCTCCGGTGGAGCCCTGCAGAACCGACTCACCACTTCCCGACGACAGAGGAGATCTCCCTGCCGGAGAGTCTCTCCCCCTGACTGGTGGGAACAACCAGTCACCTTTGCTTTTTCTTCGCCCAGGACGCAGTGGTCGAATTGCCCGTGCAGAGCACCTCGGCAACCGGATAGCCACTACCCCTGGACCGCGACCAAAAGATGGTGCCTTGTGACGGAGAACTCCGCGGCTGGCCTCTTCCCTGGTGGTGCACCGGACTTCACTTTTCTTCGACAACGAGATCATCTCTACTCTTGGCAAAGACCCGACGTGCATCCACCACCAGGAACAACTGCCCCCGCCAGAGCTGTCTCTCCACAAACAAGGTACCGTGTCCGCCTGGCTTCCCTTTCTGCCGGATAGAGTGAGGTGTCTTAATCCTCGCCTTTCCATTGGGTCGCCTCCAAGCTTCTTTAACTTGTTGTTCTGAACTGGCCCAATCTTTCCATAACAATTTGCGATAAAGACTCGAAGCGCATTTCCACTAAGATACTTTTTGGGACACATCGCCTTGCCTCTCTCCGAGTGGGCCTGGCCTCTGAACTTTGGAATCTACAGTGGTTCCTGTCTTCTTGCCTTGCATTTGTTCTTAAAAAATATTGGTATCGAGTTGATTTCTTAACCTGCCTTTTCTCTTCCGTCCTAACGAATACTAGAGTGCCATCTAGGTTAAAGCATACACCTCTGTCTGCAAATAAGTGATGCCGTTGAACCTAGACTTGTCGAACTATTGTTAGGGGGATTGATATTTCCTTCGTATAGTAATTGTGATTGAAATCGTTTGCCGTATTAGTGCCAGAGTGTTTTCTATAGATGTGTTCTTATAAATAAATAACTATATATCTTTACACCGAAGCCTTGTTGCTTGTTTGCTTATCTTACTGTGTAGATTGCCCTATTTTGTATACTCCACATACTGCCTAACTCTTCTTGAGGGAAGTCCGACTGCTCAGCCACAGCTACCAAGTGAATCTGTGTGGTACAGACTGCTACCAAGTGGGTTTACTGCCAAACACCTGTAGTCCTAAATCTTTTGCAGTGGTCCCAGAGGGAACTGCACAGGTTTCCGCCTAACAGTAGTTTTGACCAGTGTTACTGAATGAATGTTCTTTAAAATTTAAAATTTTAATTCAGTTCACTAATGTTATGTTATGTTAAGTTACTTGGCATTTATATAGCGCTCTATATATCATTAGTATGACCTCAAAGCGCTGGTAGGTTGAACGTCCTTGGGAACTGTAGTTCTGGTCAGTAGAGAGAGATAGTGTCGTAGGGTGCGTGGGTGCACCAGCGGATGTGATTGCGGGATGGTAGCTGAGTCCTAGCGTTAGGTGTGGTGCTGAAGATATCAGTTAGATGTGTGCAGTCTGGTGGGTGGACACCCAGACTGGGCTCTGGCTGTGTTAGGCCTGAAAGACGCATATGTGAGCAATTAGCCGGAATGTGCTTGGCAAGCTGCGTTTTATAGGGTGATGGGGTGTTCATGGGGTCGTGTTCATATGTGTACAGCTAGGCCGAATTAGTCAGGGGTATAGCTGTGTTCTAGTTGAATGATGGTGTATAGTAGAGAGTAAGCGTAGTGATGTGATATGATGGTTATATTTAAGGTGCCCGAGACCAGGCACGTGAACAGGATGGCAGGATCAAAGCGACACATGGACACAGAGAGAGGGGGCTGGGCTTACAGTGACAGGGGGGGGATACGGATACATAGCAACAGCATGGGGAACAAGAAAGCAGGCTACACAGTGATACCTGTGTGGGGCATGTAAGCCTTTACATTCGCATTTCTTCCGCTCTATCTGTTCCATCCACTCATCCACTCCATACACTCCATCCATTACATCCGTTCCATCCATTCCGTCCACTTTATTCCACTTTATTCATTTCATGAATTCCATCTGCCTCATCCACTTCATTTGCCTCATCGGCTCCATCTGCCTCATCCACTCCATCCGCCTCATCCACTCCATCCACCCCATCGGATCCATCCACCTCATCGGCGCCATCCATTCTGTTCCATTCCACTCGTCCACTCCATCTGCTCTGCCCACTTCATCCTCTCCCTCTGTTCCATCTGCTCCATCCACTCCAACCATTACATCCATTTAATTTATTCCAACCTTTCCAACCGTTCAATGCACCCATCCACTCCATCCATTCTATCTATCTCATCTCTGCCATGCATTCCACCCAGTTCATCCACTCCGTTCATTTCATATATTCCATCCACTTCATTTATTCTATCCATTCCATCCATTTCACTTCCCATCCATTCCATCCACTCCATTCCACCCATTCCGTCCGATCCGCCCACTCCATCCTCTGTCAATTTTCTGTACATATCTTCCAAGCATTTCAAATGCATCCGCGCCATACATTCGATCCACTTGCCCCATATGCATCCATCCACTCCATCCATGTCGTCTATCTCTTCTATCGGTCTGTCTTTATCTATTGTGTCCGTCCATTCTATCGAACATCCATTCCATTGATGATGTACATCTATCCATTCACTCTGTCCACCCATCCTTCCATTGACTCTGTCTACCTATCAATGCTATCCATCAATTCTATTGATTTTGTCTATTGATTGAAGTCCATGCATCCACGCCATCTGTTCCATCGACTTGCCCAACATCCGTCCACTCCATCCATGTCATCAATCTCTCCTGTCGGTCCATCTTTTTATCTATTACGTTCATCCATGCAATCCAATATCCATTTCAACGATGTTCTCCATTTATCGGTCGATTCCATGCACCCATCAACTACGTCCTTCAGTTCCATTGAATTTGTCTATTCTCTTTAGCTCAACCATTCTATCCACTCTATATACATGCATTCCATTCATTCCACATGCATCTGTGCTATAAATTCAATCCCATTATTTTACATGAGTCTATCTGATCCATTCATTCCATCGTCTCCATCTGCTCCATCCATTTTCTTTGTCTGTAATTCCATACATGCATCCAAAATATTCATTCCGTTCCATCCATCCATTTCGTAGATCTATTCCTTCCATCATTCCATCCATTTCCTCTATCCATTCCTTTTTTCCATTCTATCGATCCTTCTTAGCCTGCGGGTAGGATCAGAGGTTGCTGAACACATGGTGGCGAGTCCCATTTTGTGTTTGGTCATTTGGGTTTCAGACAAAAATTTGGGTAGTCGTTGGTGTTAGAGACAGAGACATGTTTTTAGTAATTTGTGGAACATCATATAGTCTTGGGTGTGTCGGATGTGAGGTGGGAGTGAGTTCAACAGAGTCGGGGCCAATGCTGAGAAAGAGGATCCTCTGATACTGAGGGAGTTGGTGGTTGGGATCACTAAAAGGAGGGCAGAGCTCGATCTTAGGGTGCGGGTTGGGAGGTAAGGTTTTAGCTTATCCTGGAGGTAAAGAGGGCTGGTCTTGTGCACTGCACAATGAGTGATGCACAGGGTCTTGAAAGTGGCCCTTCGCCCAACTGGGAGTCAGTGGAGGGTTCTGAGAGCAGGAGAGGCGTGGTCTATTGGACCCAGGGCTAGTAGCATTTTAGCAGCAGCGTTTTGCGCTCTTTGAAGTTTATTAAGGTGTTATGCTGGGACTTCTAGGTAAAGGGAGTTGGCATAGTCCAGTCTTGACATTACAATGGACATAACAGCGGCAAGTCTGTTTGGGAAGGAGAGGTAGGGTAAAATGCACCTGAGAACTTTGAGATGGTAGTGACAAGATTTTGATACAGTGTTGATATGTCAGGAGAGGGTTAAGTCAGCGTCCATGGTGCATCCAATGTTTTTTACTGAGACTGAGATGGTGGGCGGATGTCCCATGGAAAGTGGCCTAGGGAGTGGACGAGGGAGAAGCTCAGTGTTGCCGCACACCATGATTTCATTTTTAGTGGGGTTTAGGAGGAGGTGGTTTGTGGTTATCCAACGGTCGATATCTAGGAGGCAGGCTGCGAGGTTGGGCTGAGAGTCGGACTCAGAGTTGAGGAGTTTAAGGATGATTTGGTATCGTCGGCGTAGTTGTAACACAAGATATTGTGCGGGTGGATAATTCCAGGGAGGGTAGATGTATAGAGGTTGAATAGAAGAGCTGATAGACAGGTGCCTTGCAGTACTCCAGCATTAACTGGGCGAGCAGCTGAGAGAAAAGGGGATAGGAGGGTTATTTGTTTCCTGTTGTTGAGGAAGGAGGCGATCCATTTGAGAGCGGTTCCATGGATTCCTAGGGAGTGGAGGCGGTCAAGGAGGGTGGAGCGGTTATTTGTGTCAAAGGCCGCAGACAGGTCGAGGAGAATTAGTGCAGCGCATCCTGCAGAGTCTGCAGTGATCTTAAGATCATCCCAGATTGAGGGCGGAGTGGTTTCGGTACCATGTCATGTTCTGAAGCCTGATTGGGCAAGGTCAAGGAGATAGTTAGATTCGACAAAGGCGTTTAGTTGGGAAAATGCAGTTTGGTCGATGAGTTTTGCAAGGGACCTGGTGTTCGAGATTAGACAGTAATTTTTGGGGTCGGGGGGTCAAGGGATGGGTTTTTTAAGGGGTTTGACATGTGCAATTTTGAAGGCATCGGGAAAGATTCCAGAGCTGAGGGACTCATTCAGGATGGTTCTTGCATGTTCTCCCGTGCAGCTGGACGAGAATATTTCTTTGAGGACTGAGGCGGGGCAGGAGTTTAGGGGGCAACCAGAGGGTTTGCGAGCAGATATTAGGTCAAGAAATTCTTCTCTGGAGATTAGTTTTAAGGAGTCAAAGGTGGGTAGGGAGGGGGTAGCAGCGGCGGGAGGGGGGTGGGTGTGGGATTGGACGGTATTTGAGGTGAGAGCAGTGGTGTAGAAGTGGAGGGAGAGAGAGTCAATGAGCGATTGTGTCAGGGTTGATTGGGCAGAGGTACAAGTGGGTTTGACAAATTCAGATATGATTCTGTGGAGTTCTTTGCTGCGGTTTCCGCAGATGAGAATTTGATTGTTGTAGTGGGTATTTGTTATGCTCGATTTCAGGTTTTCCTTTGATTTGGTATTCAATATGCACTTGGTATATTTAATTCCAACTTTCCATTCGGTTTAGAATTCAAGATATATTCATTATGTTCAACTCTTGATTTCTGTTTGGTTAGGCACTTAGGGCCTAATTAACATAAGCGTTTTATAATAGCACAATCCTATAGGAAAAAGCTCTTTGAATCAGGCCCTTAATATGCATCCACTCGGTTCAAAGTAAACCGTTTGCTCAGTTTGGTGACTGTTGTTATTATTATTTTTCTTCTTCTTCTTCTTCTTCTTCTTCTTCTTCTTCTTCTTCTTCTTCTTCTTTACATTTTAAAGAGCGCTACATGCCCATGGGCCTCAGGGCGCACACGAAACATAGACAGAACAGACAGGAGGCGTCAGTAACAGGGGTGGGGGGAGCTGCAGGAAGAGTCTCTTCAGACTGGTTTGAGGTTGAACAGATAGTGCTTAACACGTTTTTTAATTTCAGGGGTTGTGCCTGCTGATCTCATCCCCTCTGGAAGAGCATTCGATGCTAGGGTATCCTGGATGTCGAAAGTTGTGCCGCCGAATCTAACCAGCTTGAACCTTGGCTGAGCCATTTTGAGGTTGTCCTGAGAGCACAGCATACATCCCAGTTGATTCACCTTTGTGTAGTCTTTCAGCTATTTTGGAACCGTATCCGTCCAACATTTTAGGACAGTGTCATGATCTTGTGGGGTATCCTATTTTTTATTGGAAGCCAGTGTAGGTCCCTTCTGGCATCATACACATGGTCCCATCTCCATAGACCATGGATAGCATGGACTGTGCCATTCTGTGTGACCTGAAGGGATCGTATGTTGGCTTGCAAAGTGCCATCCAGCAGACGATTGCAATAGTCCAACCTGGAATTCATTAGGGCAGTGACTGGTAGGGAGCAATTGCTGGCTGAGATGTAGTGACATATGTAATTAAACAGATTTGTTGTGTAGCCACCAGAGGAGCGAGTGTCCGCGACGTGAGGTTTCATAGTGAGTTTGGCCTCTAAGTACAGGCCTGTCGACGATGATTCTACCGCCTGCGATAACGAAACTACCATAGGCTGGATTGAGTTTCTTCAGCCCAGACCTGATGCCACAATCAGGAACTCGGTTTTGTCTCTAATGAGAGGTAGGGAGTTGTTATCATAAAGCCCAAGCATCAGCAAGGGCAAATTGTGGCAAGCACTTTTATGGGGGCTTATTCATCCAGCAGATGCCACCTTTATCCCTCCTGTAGGTACATCAGTGGGGAAGGATGTCATCTCCTGGGAAGAAACCTGCAGTCAAGCTTAAAAGGGGAAGAAACTACAAGTACCAGCAGCCTCAGCACTTCAGCAGCCTCAGTGCTTCCCATGCAGAAAGAACAAGCACACCAAGCATATAAACTCGCTGGGCAACGCCCAGACCAACACCCAAGTGTTTGCACACGCACAAACACGGAACGCTTGTTCACGTTCAGACTTTCCTCCAGGCGGACGCATATCTAGGAGCTCCGGTTTGGCTGATACCATTGCGGGCCACTCCTCACTAGAAAACAGACCCTTCAGGCCTCGCAGACTTAAAGATAAGCGTACCTTCTTCATTTTGGTCATGAAAACGAGTGAGGCATGCTCTTTACTAAAAGCATGATCGCAGCATGGGGCTGAGACACGGGGGGAAACCCAGCTCAGAAGCACACCAGAGCACTAATCCACATGGGGAAAACCTAATAATACCACATGACAGCAGGAAACTCACCGCATGCAACAAATTGACTAATCCCTGTGCCTTTTGAAAAAGCCCACGTTATGCTGTGAATGCACATTAACTATCTCTCCTCCTGACAGATGCGGTTCACAGGCCCCAAGAGACCGTAGGAACAGTAACAGAGTACATGACTCCATGGACATCAGCCCAGAGCTAAGTGCTGATTTGTTTTCTTTCATTTTGGGAAAAGCACGCATGTACAAACCAAGTTAAGGGGGTGTCCCACTATTGTTCTGTTGAGGGGCAAATATGTACACAATGTAGCTAGAGAACCAGTCCCTGTTTCTTGAATGCAAAATAGCTGGATAGCCAGCCCCTGTTTCTTGCACTCACGTGGCACAGTGGTAAGGTGCCCATTTTGGTGTTCACTCTGGTTCCTGAATCAGTGTCAGGGGGCCGAGTGACTACTATTCTGTTTAACTACATTCCTGGGGGAAAAAACTCACTGCAAGATAACTGAGTGGTGAGACCTCCCAGGTGGTGTAACAATTTTGTGCATTGGTTTTGTAAATGCTAATAGTGTGCCTTGGAGGGAAAGCTCAGTGCTACTACAAGTGAGTGGTAAGCCCTAGGGTGATTCTAGGTGTGCATGTGCGCATGCATGAATGTGCAAGTACAATAAGAAGCACCAGCAGAACACAGCAAGAGCCAAGGAACATGTTTACCCCAACTTCCCTTGCCTATCCATAACCTCTCCCTAAACCTCATTCCGGTGTACCTCCAACCATCTACCCATCCAATGCGTGGACTCTAACCCTGTTTCCCCGTGGTGGTTGCGGAGGTCTGTGTGCATTGAGTTCCAGACACCAAAACCATTAAGGGGAGGTAGGAGTTCGTGCTGCTTCTGCACTGGACCGGAATCCGCCACAACAGGTGTTGGCCATCCATGTGTGGAGTGTGTTATAAACTGTGTTGATAGCACCGAGGTCCTGTGCACAGTCACTGGTCAGCTCGATGACGATCTGGATGTCGTCATCATAGTTGGTGTAATGCATACCCAGGTGGTCCAAGAGACTGAGAGGGGGTCTGATTTCGATGTTAAAAAGTGTTTGGGCGGTTGTATACAAAATGTTCGTATTACAACTGTTCGAATGACAATTGACCTTTTCACAATTGACCGAATTGTGCAGGTCAATTGTAACATACTCCACCCAACCCAAACCTACCCAAAACCCCATATATATATATATATATATATATATATATATATATATATATATATATATATATATATATATATATATATATATATATATATGTATATATATATATATATATATATATATATATATATATATATATATATTACCAAAGCTATATATATATATATATATATATACATATATATATATATAGTCAATTGTAAAAAGGTCAATTGTGACCCTTTAAATTCAGTCAATTGTTCATTTGAACAATTGTAAACGAACAATTTGGGTAATACCGTTTGGGCAAGGCACGAGCCCTGCGGCACTATACAGTTCAAGGCAGTGGGGTGGAGCTACAGTCAATGACTGCCACTCTAGCAGTGCAGGCTCAAGAAAAGATGTAATGCATTGACTGCCAGGCCCGAACAATGAGCCTGGTCCCTTAATCTGGCCACCAGGAGGGAATGAGCGACCAGATCAAAGGCCGCTGAGAGATCCAGCAGCATTAGTAAGGCAAGATGTCCTCTTTCACCTATACGGTGATTTAAGATCCAGCATTCCTGCTTCTGTCCTGGTTTCTAAGCCCTCGCAGGACATGGTCACAGTGTTGATGATGCAGGTGCGCAGGAGATGCTGCCTGACTATACATAGCACACTTCACTATGTCCAGGCTTCTGTGCCTACAAGAACCGAGGTATGGACCCTCTGCAGCAAAGCCTTTGCAGGACAAGGCTGCATTGTTGAGTGACGCAAGTGCACAGGAGATGCTGCCCGACTATACGTAGCACACTTCACTACGTCCACATTTCTGTGCCTATAAGAACTGAGGTACTGACCCTCTGCAGCAAAGCTCTCAAAGGCCAACTCTGCAGTGTTGAGTGAAGCAGGTGCGCAGGAGACGCTGCCAGACTATACATAGCATGCTTTGCTTCGTCCACGCTTCAGTACCTATAACAGCCGAGGTATATACCCTCTGCGGAAAAGCCCTCACAGGACAAGGCTGCAATGTTCAGCGACTAAGGTGTTTGGCATCGATGGGTAGTGGCGTAGACAGTGACAGACCTCACCCTCCTTTCTGCAGCCAGGTAAGAAGATGCAGGGAGATTTAGTTTGCTACACTCCATGCAACCCCTGTGACTTGGTGCCCCTTCTCACTCTTGCAGACACATTGTTTTCCCCCGCGTCCTGTTCTTGCAACCCCCTCAAAAGCCCCTGCTTACTTGCACCCCATCACATCTTTAGCCGCGTGCCCCCCTCTTACTTTAGATTGCGTTCACTCCCTTGCAACTTGGGCTTTGTGTGCTCCCTTGCATCTTAGGCTGTGTGCACTCCTGTGCAGCTCTAGGTCACATGCTCCCACTCTTACTTTAGGTTATGCTCACTCCCTCACAACTTAGGCTGCATGCACTCCCATGAAACACTGGGCCGTGTTCACCCTCGCTTACTTTAAATTGCGTTCACTCCCTTCCAACTTGGGCCATGTGCGCTCCCTCATACTAAGGCCGCAGTCACGCCTGCGCATTTTTAGGTTGCGTGCACTCTCTCCCTACTCAACTGCATGCACCCCTCCTTGCCTCAGCCATGCGCTCACTGCATTCCCTGCAGCCCTTTCCCTCCTCACTTCTTAGCTCCCTGCCCTGATCTTTTGTGTATTGTCCTTGATATATTGTTCTCCACGGTTGTTGGCTTACATTGCACTGCCTGCATTCCTGCTGTGTTAATTCTTTACTTCTAGGTTCCTATGATGATTGTTTTGTTCCTGTCGTTTTTGTTTCTCCTAGATAAATTGCTTACATTGTACTGCTTGCTTTCCTGCTGTGTTCATTCTTTACTTCTAAGTTCCTTTGGTGATTGTTCTGCTCCTGTCGTTTTGTTTCTACAGGGTTGTTTGCTTACATTGTACTGCCTGCATCCCTGCTGTGTTCATTCCTTAGTTCTAGGTTCCTTTGGTGATTGACTTGTTTATGCACTGCATCTGATTTTCTGTCCAATGTTCTGTCCTCTGTGTGCCCCCCTCCTCCTGTGTCCCCCTAGTGTTTCCCCCCACCTGCCTGCTTCCTAGCGCTACCCCCTGCACTGCTTCAGGTCCCCTCCCTCTCTCTTCTTTCCCCTCTCTTCCTCTGTGCACCCTCCATGGTGCTCTCTGTCCCGCCCATCTTCTCTAACTGTTTTTCTGTCGACTATCCTATCTCTCTCACTATGTCTTGCAAGAAGAAGCTTGAAAGGGACATCTTGGTCTCCAACCCAGGCTTTCCTATCACTGATACCAACATCAGTGCTTCCTCCAGACAGACTCATACAGACATCTCTTTGTTGGTCCCTCTCCAGGCCTATGGAACGCCCACATGGTCTCTGTTCTCTCTACTTTTTCTTCTTTCACCAATTAATGGTGGTAACCCGGTGGGTGGCCCTTCTGGCCCCATTACACTACTCCAAGACCATCATTAATGTTTATCTAAATGACACCGTTTTAGACCCAGGCCCTCAAGCCAGCTTCCTCCTTTTTGATAGACGCTTCCTGCACCTTATCAACTTCCTTTCTTCTCCTGCTGTACCTTCTTTCCACGCTCTGGCTCATCTGCCTCCTCCATCGTCTACCACCTCTACGGTTGCCTCTGCTGCTTCTCCGGCCACCCTGTTGCCTCCTTCCTCTGGCACCCCTCTGGCACCCACCTCATACTCCCTGGCTACCTTGACTTCTCCTCCTTCCTCCTCTGCCCATCCTCGGGCACCTGCAAAACTTCCGCAGGCTGTACCCCTGACCTGTACCCCTCCACAGAAGTCCTTCAAGGGGGGCAACCTGCTCCACTTTGTTATTCTCAACCCCGTGATTCCCTCTCTCTCTCTCCCTCTCTCTCTCTCTCTCTCTCTCTATTCTTCCCTCTGGCCCAACTCACTCTGCAGGGCACACCCTGGATGTTCTGATCTCCTCAGACCTCCCCCTCCCCAAATTTCTCACCACTCCTCTCTCCTAAAGTGATCACTTTCTCCTTTCCCCCACCTCTCTCTCTCTACCCCTCAGGCAAAGCCGACTCCAATACTGCCACCTACCTTCTCGGTCATCAGACCCGTGAAGCGTGTGTCCATTGAGGCTTTCGCTGCTACTTTCTCTCCTCCTTCTGCACCCTTGGCTGACTCACACCCTGACACAGTCCTATCTAACCTTCATCTTTCTATCTCTAACACTCTTGATGTACTTGCCCCTGTCATGAGGATCTGCATGAAGCCCAAATCCAAGTGCAACTCTTGGTACGACTCTGACCTTGTCTCCCTCAAACGCAAGTGCAGGGTTTCTGAGAGGAAGTGGAGGGCATCCGGTACACCCTCTGACAAACTAGCCCGCCACCTGCTCTAACGACAATTCAGACTCTCTGTCCTTGCCAAGAAGATAGCCCCTACATCTCTGCCACATCTAACAACTCAGCCAAACTCTTCAAAATCTGCAAGGAGCTAGCCAATCCTGATGCAGTCTCTACCTCTCATGTTCCCTCCCAGGCCCTCTCTATGGCCTTGGACCCTCATTTCATCACTAAAACACAGGACTTCCTATCCACCTGTCATGATCTCTGCTTCCAAAAGGTCAGGGTTTTCCCAACTCCCTTGGAAGCAGATCCATAACCCAGGTTCCGAGTGCCAACCAGTCCCAATTGGGACCTTTTGGACCCAGTCCTGGCGCCAGTGGCACCAGGCTCATAAATATGCCCAGTCCCAGCGCTGGAAGCGCCGGGCTCATAATGCTTGGGTGGACTTACCTGCAGCAGACCATGCTGCTTACTTGCCTGCCAGTTGAGCCTCTGATCCTCTTCTGTTTGGAACTACTTTTCCTGTTGGGTGGGGCAGGAGCCACTCCCTAGATTCAGAACACTGGAACTCTTCTGGAAAGCAGGAACTCTTTTCTTACCTAGGCGTGGCTGTGGAAGGAGACCCTAAGCACTACAGGAGGCTATTTAAACCACACCCGATGGATGAATCTTGCTTTGCGTTATTCTGCATCCTCTGCAGCAGAACGCTCATCGTGTCTTCTGCATCTGATCCTGGGCCTAAGGAAAAAGGCTTACCATCCTGAATCCAGTCTTCAGCAACACCTATAAAGACAAGAAAGAACAGGTTAGCATTACGGTCTTCAGTGACAGCTCTTCACTTACCTGGTCCATCGGCTGTCACCAGCGCCTCGCGCTGCATTCCGGCATCTGAAAGACAAAGGCTTACCTACTCCTCGTGCGCTCCGGAGGTCTTCACACTGCATTCCGGCATCTGAAAGACAAAAGCTTACCAACTCTTCGCACGCTCCGGAGGCCTTCGGTGCTGCATCCCGCATCTGAAAGACAAAACAAGGTGCGTTTAAAGACATTGGGGAACTTTAATACTCACGTGCCATTACTCCTTTCCACATCTAACCCAGTGGGTATTCTGGCACCCTGCAGCCGCTCCGAACTTGTACCTGCAAAATAAAAAGACAGTTAGAGCGCATCGTGAAGCAGGCAACAAGCGCTTACTTACGTGCTTCCAGGCGCTTCTATTCATCACACGGGCTCCATCTTCAACTCACTTCAGCCCGTCATCCGCCATCGCCGGAACCCTGCAAAACAAGAAACATCATTACTAAAGACTTTAAAGACATTAGAATTACTCGAAACTTACCGTTCGTGCAGTAAACGACGGACAGCAGTCCTCTGAAGTCAAGAGGCCTGCTCCCCTTATCCAGTGAAGAAACTGGTTACAGCACCCTGCCCCGAGGCAGATGGAGAGCACGGCGTTCACTTATCTAAGGTGAGAGCGTTAACCTTTGGGGTTCTACAGGAGAAGAGAAAGGGAAGAAGAGAGAGACATTCAATGACCCAGTTCCTTAATCCCATATTTTCTATCTTACCCTTCGAGTCAGACATACAGTGCACAGAGGTCCAGCCCAAAGAGCCAGCCATGTGTTACACATCACCTTTGAAGATACGGTATACGCCCAGTCAAGACCGGCGCCTCTACGGGAATCAGGTGAGCGTTACACCACCCTCTCTTCCCCTTCCTCCTCCTCCACTACTGGCCCGCCTGTGGCCATCTCTCCTCCTCCAATGTTTCTAGACAAGTCTGATCTATGAAAGTCTTGTCAAAACAGGTTCTTCCCGGTTCACCCAGAACCATTAAAGAGCACATTGACACCCTTGCTCCAGCTTTGGCCGATTTCTGCAATAACTCCTTTGCCACTAGAACTTTCCCCTCCCCCTTAAGCACTTCCTTGTGCACCCCCTGCTAAAGAAGCCATCTGCTGATCCTTCCTCTCCAGCTAACTATCGTCCAATCTCCATCACTTCTTTCCTGGGCAAACTTGGGAAAAGCTGGCACTCTCCAAGCCTAATCTGTACACTAAATCTGCTGGTTGTCGCCACGAACACTGACTTCAGAACTGCCAGAAGCATGGAAACTGCTCTACTGAACATCCGTGAAGACCTGCTCTCAAACCTTTATTCATACCTTCCTTCTCTCCTCATAGTCCTTGATCTTTCTTCTGCTTTTGATACGGTCAACCATGCCATCATACTCAATCGCCTACATGATAACGTAGGTATCACTGATCAGGACTTGGCCTGGCTGACCTTCTTTCTCACTGACTGACCCTCTCAGGTCCAACTGGGGTCTTTCTTCCCCTCTATCTCGCTCTCTACTTGTGTTCCCCAGTGGTCTAACCTCTCTCCCTGGCTGTTCAACCAATACCTGGCACCTCGTGCCCACTGCATCGCTTCCTTCTGATCCAACTTTCAGTGTTATGCGGATGACTACCAGCTCTCCTTCAGGCTCCCCTCAGCCACCTCTTCTTCTTCATCTCTCATTCCAACTTGACTGACTGCAATTCAGGAATGGTGTGCCAGCAATGATCTATGCCTTAATGACAGTAAGACTGAGATCCTCATCATCACAACACCAGCTTCCTCCTTTACTCTCTCTTTCTGGCCACCCACTCTTGCCCCTCCTCCTGCCACTACCGGTGAGGCTAAGAACCTTGGGGTCATCTTTGACTTCACCCTCTACTTCACTCCTCAAATCTCTGACTTCTCTAAGAAGTCAAATTATCAGCTGCACCTCGTCAGAGGTATTCTTCCTTTCCTCACTTCCCCCAGAAGCTCACTGTCTCCAGAGCTCTGGTCCTCTTTAGGCCTGACTACTGCAACAGCCTCTTTCTAAATCTTCCTGCCTCTACTCTCCGCCCTCTACAAATTATCCAGAACAGGATTGTGAGACTTGTCCTTGGTCTCAAGCCCAGGAATTGTATATCTTCAGCTCTGAAATCTCTTTTCCTAGTGCTGGTAAGGAGCAATTTCAAGAACATCTGCAACGTCCACGAGACTTTCTGGTGCCTGGGACCACACGATCTCCAACTCTCTCTTCCTAAACATCTCCCTTCTCGAACTCTCCACTCATCCACCTCCAACTCTCTGAGGTTGAGTTGCTTTTCCAATCCGAGAGTTAGGGGCAAATCTCTATCTTCGGCTGTGGCATCCCTCTGGAACAGCCTCCCTCCCTCTCTCAAACTTGAGCAGAACCACCTGCGGTTCTGGAAGCATCCACTCAAGACCTTCCTCTTCGCTTCCGCTTTCTATCGTCCTCTGCCCTGCTGATGTCCCGACTGCTCATCGCAATGGCCACCTGGCTAACCTCTGAACTTGGGCCCAGGCTCCTGCATGTCCAGTTGCATTTTGCACTCCCTCCCCGCTCCCCTAGCACTTGTGGTCTGTATCTGCAACCCTACTGTCTCATATCTCTGCACTTATGAGCCACCCTTTGGCTGCGCTTTTTTGAGTTACCTGCACTGAACCAAAAGCTGGCTGCACTTTTGAGTTTCCAGCAGTTCTCCTAGCCCCCTCAACACCTGCTCAGCACTTCTCCCCTTCCTCTCTGTGCACTTGTGCGATCTGAATGACACAGGGCCTAGTAAGATCGTTGTTTTGTCCTACTTATGTTTCCCCCTCCTTGTCTTGTCACGCCTAGAAACACTTGTTTACAGGAGCGTTATGAATGCCATATCATATCATATCTAAAGCCTGACTGACGACGTGCCCCCAGGATCCCATGTTCTTCAATGAAATCCTGAATCTCTAGAAAGGCTACTCTTTCCATAACATTAAGAAGAAAGGAAACGTTTTTGAGCAATGGCGTAATCCATACCTCTTTAAGGGGCTGTGGGACCATGCATTCGCTAAAGGAGAGGTTGGCCAGTCTAGTGATCCAGGGGATAAGTGATTCAAGTGAGCCTTAGAGAATGCTGGAAGGGCAGCAATCTCCCAGACAGGATGTTGGTTTAATGTAGAGGAAAATTGTATAGATTTCAGACTCAATGCTTGAAGTTAAAAATGACATTTTTAATCTGAGAGTTGTTGTCATTGGGAGCCGGATCTGGAATCACTATGTGTCCAGCAGTGCTCCCTTGCAGGTCCCTGATGGTCTGTCTGTGCCCTGTGAATTCATCATGTATTGACTGGCACCACGCTGAGTCTTTATTATGAACTTGATTCACATGAGTCTTTCCCTTGAATTCTTTGAGGATTTTAAAGACTTTTCTTGAACTTGAGCGAGCGTTCGAGATCCTTGTATTAAGGTAATCTGATTTAGCTTCTGTCATGGCTGTTTTTAATTCTTTCACTGCCTGTTTATAGAGGCTGAGGGATTGGGGACAGAGATTCTTACGCCAATCCCTTTCGCTGGATCTTTTAGGGCGTCTGAGTAGAGTGAAGTTATTGCTATACCAGGAGTTCTTATGGTTTTATCTTTTAACTTTTACTGGGGCAAGGGTTTCTATAACAGAGCTAATAATGGCTGTGAGTTGTATCACCAAGTCAGTGAAACTGTAGCCTGGCCACCAGCAATGCATCGAGTTTTGCAGGCATAACATTTTTGAAATTCCTAGTTTTCTTTTTGATTCTGGGCAAGGAGTCCATTCTAGAGAGTGACACTGGTGGATAAGCTTGTACGTTCACCAGGTAATGATCAGACCATGGGCACAGGAGGACAACACCATCAGAAAGGTGCAAGCAATGTGTTATAAACCAGTCCAATGTCTGTCCCCCGATGTACGTGTGTCCTTTGGCCCATTGTGTTTATCCAATGATTTGTAGGACATTGACTAGAGAGGAAACTTGCCCATCAAGGTCTTCGGCCCATAAATTAAGGTCTCAGAGTATAATCAAAGTAGTCCGAGCTTTGGTGATGTGATTGAGAAGTTCGAGAAATTGTTCCTTGAACTGTGGAATGTCCCTTAGTAGTCTATAGATGTTCAACACCCTCAGGGTTACGTTAGCATTGATTTTTATTTTTATAAGCAGACTTTCACCGTTCTCCTATACTGTGTAAGGCTTTCTTGAACGCACCTGTTACAGTGCTTTCATAATTACAATACAGGGTAAAGAACACTCATCTACCACAGTACCCTCATGGAAGTTTTGAACATTTTTACTGTGGAAATACGTTTGTGGACTGTCTATGCTGGGGAATTATCATCCCTAAAAATGCTGTGTACTACCCAATGATACTTGAACAGGCCAACAGCAAAAAACATTAGTCCTGCTAACGTTGAAATTGTAAATACCTTCTGGCCTTGAGCCACCCTCAATCTGATGAGGATTCTGCCAATATGGCCAGAAAGTGCTTATTGTGCACTAGAAAAAAGTAATGTATTATTTCTCTGTATTCTCTTTAGTGTATGGCTTATTTGGTGGGGGGGCATGTTTGGGGAGTGCAAGGTTTTGCCGGCACTTCACTGCATTGTTCCATGTGTAGCCATTGAGCCATTGTGAAGATCAATTTTACATGACCTATGTCTCAACAGTCATTCCCATCATCCCTTGTAGTAGTGCAATAGATGATCATGTCTGGGGATGATAGGATGTGAGGGAAGGGAGCTGTTTGTACTCCCTAAGTTATTTTGCTAGTTAAGGGGCGTTCTGCCCCAGATGATCAATTTATGTTGCCTAGTTTATCTCTGATGTGTATCGCTGATATGTAGCAATGTTAGGTGACATAACCTTTTTTTTTTATTTCTCACAGAACTGACTCTGGCACTCATGCTTATAGACACACCTACACAAACACACTCACAAAAACACACACAGAGTTGTATTCCTTGTGTATTTTTGTTTAATCTGCTTTATTTGTATGCATTAACTGAAGAGAAAGGATGTCTACATTAATAATTGGGGTGTTCGGTAATTGTGAGCTTTTGTGGTTTGTCCGAGAAAGTCAATGGGGGGTCATGGAATGTCATGTGTTACCAGGATGGGACAGAGGGAAACTCAGAGTGGAGGGGAGTGAGATATGCTGAATCTGGCAAGTGGGGGGGGGGTGTCATGGTATGCAGGTATTCCCCGTAACATCTTTAGGTATTAATTGATTTTGCTCTTGCAGTGCTCTCTGCGATCCCCTTTGAATCTTCTGTGGGCAAAGGTCAGAAGTGTGGTCTTCGTGTTAAGAGACAGAGACGGCTTGTCTGACTCATACGTTACCTTTTTTAAACAACTCCTGATACTGTTCAAAAGTGACAAAACATTTGAACAAAATTGGAACCATCTCACCTCGTAGGTGTTTGTAGGTGCTGACAGTAACTAGCTCATGTGCCATAGCAATGGCTCACACTGTGTGGTCAGGTAATGGACACCTGTGCCTTTCTACTTTGTAACTATGGGATAGGAGCCATGGATCTTTGCTATTGCATGGAGAAGCTGGGTCAAAGGGTGAAGGAAGGGATTGGAGGCTACCAAGTTTGCAAGGTCCAGTACTCAGGGGATTGGTAGTGTGCTTTAAGCTGTTGGTGGGAATGTTGTCAAGGAGACTGGTGTAATGGGGAACAACCATCATGTTGGGTGGTCAGTTTGTTGAGAAGAGGCAAGGGGGAACAGGGATGATGGACAAAAGCATGGAGGATATTACAGTCTGGGGCATTTGAAGTGCTGGGGTACTGGGATGGAAGTCCTTTAGGTGTTGGATGGACATCATTGTCAAGGGCTCTTTCTCAAGTGATTCTTCCTGAAACATACATTGTTTAACACAAGTAAATGTTGTATTTCTCCCTGCCACATGACCTGGGTACAGTGTTTTCCAAAAGAGATTATCCTGCAAGTACATGTTGGGATTCTCATTTCCACTTGACCTGGATAGCTAGCTTCCCATGGTCGCCTTCTTACAGTTTTTCTCAACAGGTGCACATTGTTCCTTAGGTAGTGAAAATGCCCCTTCTGACTATGCAGCTCAGTAAAAATCCTATGGATCCAGTCGTGCAGGCGATGGTGCAGCTCTGCAGAAACATTAAAAAGTTATTGGTCTTCATTAAAAGGCAATTAATACATTTTCTGAACCTCTGTTTCATACCTGAAATGCTACTCAGGTACTGAGTCCTGTTCCATTATTCTCATTATGTCACCAACTTATTGTACTATTCTTGCACCTCCAACCCATCACTGCTATTTTAGGCAGGTTTATCTTGGAAACTGAGCTTTTCCCCCACGCCATGGTTTCAGCCAGTTGCAATACCCCTTCTGAGACAATGTGTGGAGATTGCCACTGTTGTGTTGGTGTGAAAGAAAAGAAAATGTTATGTTTTGTTATTTTGCATTTGTATAGCGTCTTATGTATCATTGGTATGATCTCAAAGCGCTGGTAGGTTGAACTCTCTCGGGAACCGCAGTTCAAGTCAGTTGAGAGAGAGAGAGTCGTAAAGTGCGTGGGCGCACCAGGTATGTGTGCAGCTGGTGTGGTTACATAGTCAAGCATCCTAATGTCATGGGAATTCAAACACGAGAAGAACACAGCACAGTTTGTTTTATCCCGATATCATATTCTCCAAATGCCAATAGAAAATGTCACGCTTAAAAATAGAACATATATTTCTGTATACCCATATCAAACTCACCAAATGCCAATTGAAAATGTTCTGGTTTGTAATAGTAGAGGAGGCATGAAAGAGGCCTACAGTCGAACACCTTAGCATACAAAAATATAAATGATATTATTCCACTGTATGCCGCATAAAAGTAAACATCCACATTCACTCAGTGAACAAAAATCCAAACTCAAAACTGAATGTCCTAAACAAATTAATCACAGAGGATTCACAGTGCAAAATCACATAATACAAAAGACAACAAAGTCAAAAATAGTAAATAGCCTACTTCCATTGATTAGGGCTTAGAACCAACATCATATATTAATATGTTGTCACACCTATACCTATTTAACAGTGCGCTACTTTATTTGTATTTATTTATTTATTTATTGAGCATTTGTATGTTGCCTATACATCAAAAGGTGTTTCAAGACAGAGGGGCATGGGGTGAAAGGGGAAAATAACAGTAATTGTCTTACTAGGCCTTGTGACATTGGGATTGTGTAAGTGCAATAAACAGGAAGTGCAAGGAGAAGGAAAGAGGGAGAAGTGCCATGGGAGGGACAGAGAAGCTGGGCAAGTGCTTAGGGAGGCCCAGGAGGGCAGGTGATCAGGCAAGAGGGCTAGGGGTAAGGTAGATCAAGGGGCGGTGTGGACCAGACTCAGTAGTCTAGTCAGGGAAGAGTGCCTGAGGGCAAGTACTGGTAAGGGTAAGGGGGAGATTGGTCAAAAGGGGGCCTGGCCTAGTAAGGCTCTTGAAGGATACAGCCAACCAGACATAGAGGTAGCAGAGAGTGTGAGGGGGAAGAAAGAGGACTAGAGGAACTTCTTGAGAAGTTTTCAGAATTCAAGGGCATTAGGCTAAAGATGGTGAGGGGCAGGGAGGCCATTCCAGAAGGAGGCTCCTGCCGAAGAAATAGATCTACCCCACATTCTGCTTAGAGAACCATTGACAAGCAAACAATATGTTATTGTCCTCTCAGAATTTCACAAGCACTCAATTTCTCAGGTGATTCACTATTCACCTCGGATTCCACTCAGCTGGACACAGATCCACTTTAACACAATGCTCATAGGATTTTCATGTATCAAATTTTTCTGGTGATTCATGGTACACCCCGGATCCCCCTCAGCCGGGCTAATATCCTCTTTAACACAATATTCAATCAGCCTCACTCTTCCAGGCGCGGACCAGTTTAATTCACTCTAACACAAACTTGCTTTAATCTAAAAGCTTTCAATTGATCTCCCTCATTCAGGCTCCGACCAAGTTTATCTACCTCATCATCAACTTTCTTTACTGTATCAGTATGGAAGACTTTCGAATGTGCACAGGATTTTGCTTAACCTGTTGCAGGACCACTTCGATTCACAATCTTTCGCTTTTGCCACCATTCTGTTTGATTCCTTACAGAGCACTTCGAATGAGCATGCACGCGGTGCCAGAACACTCTGCCAAAGGTATTGTATCTTGGTTTCAAATTTCAATCTCTCTCGCATTGATTATCACATGTGTTTCATACACTGTTCGCTTTAGCACTCACCATACAATGTTGCTGCATGCAACATTGGTTTCAACACAGACTGGTTTGGTAGTGGTTTCCCAACTCACCGGCAGTGTTGATTTCACTGGCGCTGCTTTGTTGTAGGAGCCAAGGACAGTACAATGGCAGAAGGCAATTCTCTCCACCTTGATTATCGATGCAGGTGTTACCTCTGACACAGAATGCAGGATTCTTTAGCCTGGTTTTCTGTCCTTATGCTTTCTATTGTCGAGGTTTCATGAAAGTAATGGTTCCTTGTTCAAAAGGTCAAGGTCACTTCCCTCCTTGCGATCCCCTTCTGCTTCGCCATCTTTCTCCTCATTTTAAACTGCCATCTAGGAACCGCTGCTTCCTCATGTGCTTTGCGCTCAGTGTGATCTCGTTCTCTGCTTTTTATCTTTGTGGGGAAGTGTAATGAAAGTCAGGTGTGCATAATGGTCATTAAATTTCTGACCCAGCCTGACCATTGTATTGGGACACGTCAGGTATACGGCTCGGGTGTTAGTCCATGTTCTCTCATAGCGAGCTGTCCATGAGAAAGTGTTTGTCTTGTCAAAGGGGGGGTTGAGTTTCTAAGTATCCTACCTGGTAGATTGGGGTAAAAGTGTTACAGGGAAGGGGATACTGTGCCTCGCATCTGGTCTCCCACTCCCTGAAGACACTTCACCCCGGTGATCCTCCCGCACTGGTTCACCCCCACGAACTGGATCCAAAAGCGATGGCCATGTCCTGGCCACCTGGATGACAGATCCCCGGGGACTAGTGGGTGAGACACCTTCACGTTTCTCACATGCCCTTCTCCTATGCAATGTAGCTGCATCTGTTTCACAAGGAAACTGAGAATGGAAATCTATGTTTCCTTGGTCTTTGCCTTTTTGATGCAGTAGGGTTGCAGGTCTAAGAACCATTGCATGACTCGAGGGCTAGAATCTTTTTGCTGGCTAATCCATGCTAATGGAGAATGATCTGTGATGAGAGTGAACTTTGTTCCTGGGACGTAGTATCTCAGATGGGTGATGGCCCACTTGATTTCAAGGGCCTCTAATTCCAGCACAGATTAATTTTTTCACGTGGGAAGAGTTTGCGACTGGTGAATAAGATAGGGGATTCCAATCCATCACAAATTTGTGACAAGGCTGCTCCTAGCCCGGTAAGGGAGGTGTCTGTTTGCAACACAAACGCCTTAGAGAAATCTCCTACCTTTAGGATCGGGGAACTAGCACAGGATTTGTTTTAGGTTGTTGTAAGATACATTGTCTTCATCAGTCCAATGAATTTTCTGGGGTTCGGCATTCTTTAATTTGTCCGTCAGCTTAGCTGTCCTGTCCAAGAAGTTGGTATGATAAGATAAGGCATTTATAACGTGCCTGTAAACAAGTGTTTCAAGGCGCGACGAGGCAAGTGAGGGGGAACAGAGGGAACACAAAGACAACTATCTTACTAGGTCACGTGACATTTAGATTGCACACGAGCAGGGGAGGAGAGAAAGGGGAAAAGTGCAGGTGGAGGAATAAGGGGCAGTGCAGGACATAGGATAATAGTAAAATAAATAAAGACAATAAATAAAAAGTGCGGCCAGCTGGTGGCAAGTGCAAGGGTAAGTGCATCCATCAGGAGTCAAGTGCTGCTAGGTGGCTGTAGGGATACAGAAACAGTCCCAAAGTACAAGGTTTGCCAGAAGGGCAATGCAGGTGCGCAACTGGCAGGGAGGGGGTCGGGCCCGGGATCAAAGGGTAGCCAGGTAACCAGTGCAGTTTCAGTTTCAGCCAGGAGATCAGCAGTGGAGAGGAGGAGAGAAAGCAGAAGCAAATAGGAAGGTATTAAGGTGCTTCCGGTACCAGAGATGGTTCTCCTCAAATTTCAGAGCGGCAGGGAGGCTGTTCAAGAGGGAACCCCAGTTGAAGACATAGATCTACCACCAACTCGTTGCTTGGAGAAGCGACTGATACTGATGGATTTAGAGGCGGATGAGCAAAGAACTCGAGAAGGAAGATATTTAGGAAGAGAGAGTTGAACGTATTGAGGCCTCAGGCCCCAGAAGGTCTTGTGGCAATGCATATGTCATAAATCGGAGATTTCGACCTTTCTGGACAGTCTGGTCCCTTAGACATTGACTATTGCAACTCAAACCCTCCTAAACATGGCTGATGCCATGGAACTGCATGGTCTAGTCTTTCTGATCCTGTCTCATGCTTCCTTGAAAACAAGCACACCCCGCGGCTCGGCGCGTCTGTACACCATGCTTGTCTGTAGTCCTCGTCCCGGCAAGTTGTGTATCTAACTTCCCTGTGCTCGTTTTTGCCTTCGTTCCCAATAAGGCTCCAATTTTCCTGCTCTCTTCCTGAGCGGCTGCTACCTCTGACTTTTTTTTTTTGTAAACATTTTATTAGTTTCATAACAAGCAACAAATAGTGCACATCAACATGGTGCATGGAACTGTGCAAACCCCAACACCCCGCCTTATCTTCCCCTCCCCTTTCCAAAGTCAACACAAAAAGGCCAACACGGTTCACTTATCCACTATTGTCTCTTCTTATCCATAATCCAGAGAGCTATCCGTGTCCAATTAATCAGGTCCCAGGCCTGTCAGAGATGCAATCAAATGTTACCACGCCATCAATGATTCCGTTTCCTCTTCCCCACCTTTACATGCTGCCTCCCTCCAGACCACGGTTTCAGCCTCGGCCCACTACAGAAGTTCCCTCTACCAGGTACCTATATTGGGTCTCGCTAGAGCTTTCCATCCCATGGCTGTCCTTCTTTTTGCTAAAATATAGGCCAGATCTTTGAGTTTGCCCACATGCTTGAGTTTGCACAACCCCTGGAAGCCCCCCCACCATGCATGACGACAATGAGTCTATCACTAGTTCAATCCCCTTGGATGCCAGTCGATCTGATATTTCCTTCCAGTATCTTGCCATTTCGGGGCAGGCCGAGAACATGTGTACCACCCCGGCATTTTCTTCCCCACACTTTGGGCATCGCTGTGGAGCTGCATTTGTGAATTTAGCGATTCTCTTGGAGGGTCATATATGCTCTATGGGTAATATACAATTGAATCGGTTGTAATCGGGCATTCCTCAACACTTTTTTTGTCGTACTGTTGTGCCCTTTCCCATAGCCCATCGCTTATCGTTTCTTTGGTTTCTTCTTCCCGGTCCCGCCTTGTCTGAACCACTTCCTTTCCCACTTTAGACATCAGTATTTCGTAAATTCTGGAGACCTCATGTCCCCCATCTGACACTGATTGGCACATTTCTATAGCTTCGTCTGGCTGTTGGGTCAGTTCTTCTTCTGACCACGTCTTTTTTAGCATAGCTATCAACCTCACATAAGTGATATAGTGCCCCCCCATGTAAGCCTGTGCCTTAGCTTAAGCTATCAAACTCTATTCTCCCATCTCCTTGCCTCACATCTACTGTTGTCACCCCCACCGGCTCCCAGTGTTCCTTTATAGCACGTCTCAATTGATCGTCTATCCCCTTTAATTTCACCAAAGGGACTTGCGGGGAGCACGGCGTCCTTCCCAGTATTACGCATGTCCTATGCCAGATCCTCCTTCCCAGGGTCGGTAGTGCCGCTCTCTTGCTTTTTGGGGGCTCAGTTACCCACATCCATTCATTTAAGAAATATGGTGTACATTCAGCCCTCAGCAGTCTGGACTCTGAAGTGGTGTCTTCAGAGAGCCATCTAGCTACGTATTGTAATTGACCCGCTAGGTAATACACCTCGAAGTTGGGTAGTTTAATACCCGCCCGGTCATGTTGGTTTTGTAATTTCCATAGGGCTACCCAAATTCTAGTATTATGCCAGATGAACCCTCTACACATATTGTGGAGTTTATTAAAAAAGCGTTTAGGTATCAGGTACGGGACATTTGCAAAGTTGTGTAACAGCCTGGGCAATACTATCATTTTAAGCGATGCTGTTCTCCCCATCATGGTTAAGGGCAGCTTTATCCAAAATGTCATACTGCGTTGAATCCCTTCAACTACTCGCTCTGTATTATTCCTAGTTCATCTCCAACATTGTGATACACATTTATCCCCAGGTATCTGAAGATATCTACTGCCCATTCAATCTGTAACACCGGCAACCTGTCTTGAGGTATTCCTATATATCTCCCTAGTGGGAATGTCATGGACTTCCGGGGGTTTACTGTTATACCCGATATTAGTGCATAACAATCTAATACCTCTAGTATATATTGTACGTTTTCTTCAGGCTAACTTAGGTACAGCAACATGTTATCTGCATACAATGATATCAAGTGCTGTCCACCTTTCGTTGTGGTGCCCACCTCCCCGATTGATATCTGAGGTATGCCGCCAGAGGCTATAGTGCTAGTTTAAACAGCATCGGGGACCAAGGGCAGACCTGTCTAGTTCCCCTGCCTAGCGTCCACCTTTCTGATATCACCGACCCCGTCCGGAATCTAGCAATCGGCACACTGTACAATAATTTCACCCATTGCAGATACACCGGTCCTATCCTGAACTTCTTTAGGACCGCTAATAACCAGGCCCATTTAACAGTCCAATGAGGCTATCGCCAGTTCTTGGGAGCTTCCTGCAGTCTGATCTATAACATGGTGCAATCTCCTGAGATTATCGGAAATGCTCTGCTGGGGGACATACCCTGTCTGGTCATGGTGTATCAGGGCACTTATCAGTGGTTTCAATCTATTTGCCATCACCGCGGTAAGGATACTGTCCTGATTTAACTTTGACAACGGTCTGTAGGATCCGCAATCGGTGTCTATCTTGCCCGGCTTGAGGAGCGGAATGATGACCGCTTCTCTCAAACTTTCCGGCAGCCTGCCCCGTTCAAACGACCTCATTTAACATGGCCAACAATGGTGGTTGCAGGTCTGCCGTATATGTCTTATAAAATTCACTTGGGAGGCCATTGCCTCCCGGCGCCTTATTGGTGGGTAGGTTACGGATTGCATATTCCAGTTCCTCCAATTCCAGTGGTGCCTCAAGTCGTTCTCTATCGGCTGCCTCTAGCCTGGGTAGGATGATGTCTTCCAGCACTTCTTTATGTCAATTTCTTCTACTTCTGTTTTATCGGTATACAACTTGCAATAGTATCTCTGGAAGCACTTGTTTTCTCCTTCCTGTGTGTCCTCGAGTGAGCCATCCTCACGGCGCATCTCCCGGATAACCTGTCTCGGGGTCTCAATTTTACACAACCAGGCTAATTATCTGCCTGGTTTATCCCCTTCCGCATGTTGTCTCTCTATATATTTCCTGTAATCAAGGTTGCATAATCTCTCCCGGTGGGATTTACATTTTTCAGTCAGAATTCTTATTGCCTCGGTCTTTTCTGGGGAGTATGGACCCTCTTGCATTTTAGCCTCAATCCCCTTTTCTGTGGCTTGTAAATGTGCCATTATACCCCCCAACAGCCCAGTCGACTTTGATATCGCTACCCCCCCTTATTATTACCTTGAATGCTTCCCAGAGTGTGCCTGCTGACACAACACTTTCAGTGTTTAGTTCAAAGGTCTTGTATTGCTTGTCTTAGGTCTCAAGTAAACATGGTATCCCTCAGTGCTTTTGCACGAAGTTTCCATGTCGGAATGCTAGTCCTGGGTGCGGGTTCTGCCATGTCACCAACAGTGGTGTATGGTCTGATAGTACTGCTGCTTTGTATTCCGCCTCCTTGATCTCTTCCACCGTAGAGCTAGACACTAGTATATAGCCTAATCTGGTGTATAAATCATATGGGGCTGCATAATGTGAATACCCCCTACAGTTGGGGTGGAGCTTCCTCCATATATCAGTGAGCTGGAGTTCTCGTTTGAATGTGGACAGGGCCTTTGCAGCCAGGTTAGGCTTGGTTACTTTGTTGTCTGACCTATCCATCTTGGGGTCTAGTGTACAGTTAAGGTCCCCTCCTATTATGACTGCTCCTTCCATGTATGGGCTAACAATGGCATACAGATTTCTGAAATAAGGTGCAGTATAATTGTTTGGGGCATAGATATTCATCAGGTTGACCATTTTACTGCCCACTATCCCTTTTACTAACACCATTCTCCCATCTTCTCTTACCTCCTGTCGTAACAGTTTGAACGGGATGTGGGGCGCAATCCATATAAGGACCCCCCTAGCGTAGACTGGGTATGTGTCCCTATTATGGTCCCTTTCCACTTCCTCTTCATCAACTCCAGCTTCTCTTTAGTTAAGTGGGTTTCCTGTAACATTGCTATATCTATTTTCTGCTGGCGTAAATACATCATAACTTTGTTGCGCTTAATATAGGTGTTTAACCTGCGTACATTCCAGGTCACAACTTTAAGGTCCCCCATTTCAGCTATATCCTACTCTGCCTGCCCTTCTCCCCCACCTCTTTCTAAACAGATATAGTTGTGCTTGCAGACCTTTCGTGTTGAACTCCTGTGTCATCATAATTGATCCCTCCCTCCCCATCATCCCTCCCCCCAAGGCAAAACACCCAACTAACTACCCCAGCTCTCTGCGAACTTGTCCCATTACACCCTCTAACTCCCATCCCACCTCCTTCCCTCCCCTCCCCCAATTATTGACCAGCTCCATCCCTGGATCTCAGGCATATCTGCATTTAGTCATTTCTCGGTAGGCCGGTATTCGGAACACAGCAGAGAGTTACCACTTACGGGTAACCTAACTATACTATCTCTAGGGGTATGAGAGCAAGTCTATCGCGTCTCCCGCACTTTGCATTATTGCACCTTGTCCGTCCACAACTATTTATCAACACATAGCTTCTATATTCCAGTCAGCATTGCCCTATTTTATAGCCAAGTCCCAATGTACAAAATATACAGCACCTCAGTTACTGCAAATGCTGTTTAATTTATCTGTTCCGCCTTCCTTCTGGCTGTCCGTTTCCGACGGGCAATTTTGGGCATCCAGCCATTCAGTTGCATCTTCAGGAGTCTCAAAAAACAGGGCCCTGTTCCTGTGGAACACTTTCAGTTTCGCCAGGTACATCAGCATGCATTTGTAGCCCGCATCCCGCAATCTTTTCTTCACAGTTCCATAGTTCATTCGCCATCTCTGCACCAGAAGTATATAATTTGGGTATGCTGTAATAGCTGTGGATGCCCTTTGTATTATACCGCCTTTCTGAAAGTGTTCCAGGATTTTCTCCCCTTCTCAATAGTTCAGTATTTTGCTGATTATCGGTCTCGGGTGAGGGGGGCCCGGTGGTGGCTTCCGTGATAGGGCCCTATGTGCCCTTTCCACTGCAAACCCTTGGGTAAGTGCACCTCCCCCTATTTTTTGCAACAGCATCGTCTCAACGTAGTTCGTTGGATTAGATCCCTCTTCGCCCTCCGGGAGCCCTACGATGCGTATATTATTTCTTTGGGCACGTCCTTCGGCTTCCTCAGCTCTATTTTCCAGATTGCTTACGTGTTGCTTCAGTATGTGATTCTCTGAGGCATGAGCAACACATGAAGCTGTATTTGAGGTCACTACTTCCTCTGTTTCGAGTGTGTGTTCCTTTATTGCTCTTACATCTTGTCGTAGTAGATCCACTTCTTTCTGGACTGCGCCAACTTTCAGTTCCAATGCTGTCTTTAGTTCGGGCATGGCTGCCTCCAGTTTAGTTTCCCATGTTAATTTCAGGTCCGCAATCGCTTCTAAGATCTGTTGATCATTGCGCGCCAGGGCTGTGTCTGTTTGTGGGGTCTTATCCTTGCTTCTGGCCCCTTCCGATGACTGTGGTGTTCTTGTAAATTCTTCCAGTGTGGGCTGCTTCCTCTTGGTCTTGCCCTGTTTGGATGCCATCTCGATATCGTCGCATGCCTTGGTTCTATCTAGCGATGGTCTGGCCTCCGACACTCAGATCTGTTTTCTACTTGACAATGTTTTGTGAGGGTTCTATCGTAGGCAATTTATTTGTCACTGAGGTCATGTAGTGAGACTTTAGAGTATTTTCTGTTTTCCCGGTTATATGATCCATGGTGCTCGGGCAGCGGTTACAAGATGCCTCGCTGCCACAGTATGAGTGGTCTGGGTACGGGGTCTGTGCCCTGTGCCAGCTTCCGTTGCCCCACGGCCCTTGTTTCACATCCTCTATGGGTCCTGTCTCTGTCTTTCAAGGCGCTATCCACATGTGTGCAGGCAGTGCGGAGTTGGTGTTGGGAAGGAGCTCTCCTCCTGTTGGTGCTTTGTCTGTACTTTTCATGTTTAGAGGCCAAGCCAAAGGTCCACTCCCGGACTCACTTCGGTATGGGAGTATACATCTACCTGGCCCCCCAGATCACAGGATCATGCTGTTTCTACATGCTCCCTCACCAACTGTAGCTCCTGAATCGCTTGAGCGTTACTTTTCCTACCTCCAGTGACTGCGGGATCCTATAATTGTGACTAGTCACCTTGGAGGTAAGTTCTCAGCCTCTTCTTTCATGGAAGTGGGGCACCGGCCTCCGAGCAGGCTGGAGTGCAGATACAGATGTTTTTTTGCATTGTCCCACCATCTCTCATGCTCACCCATACCATGCAGGACCTGGGGGCACAGCACAGGGGGCCTAGCCCTTCCAGGCCACCTTCACTTTGGGGCCTTGGTGGCGTCTTATCTTCCTTCCACTCGGGTACAACACCCGTCCAGTGTTCACGGATCCCTTTAGTTCTGTTGTGTGGATATTTTGCAGTATCTTCCATCCCTGTTGAGCTTATCGGTTTGCCTGGGCTGCGCTCTCGGGTGTATCAGTATTTCCAGCCTGCTTTCATCAGGCGGTCATGTTCCGCCCGGAACATTGTTTCACCTGAATTTGGCTGCTAGGATAGAGCCTGTGCCGGTGTCCCTCTGTCACGGGGATCCACCTCCCAAAGGGGGAGGGTCTGTTCGCTCCTCAGTTCAGGTTGTCCGAGCCAGTCTCATGTGCTCTGGGCAATCCAGGGCAAGTTATGTTGTGTGAGCTGAGGTCTTTATCTTATGATCTCCACAGTGGTATGTAGCGGCTGCGACGTCTCAGTTTAATGGTCTCTGTGACGTTCTTCCTATGTTGTGTGAGTATCTGAGCCTGAACCGCGGACAGCTGTTTCTTCAGTGGCGGGTCCTATTGTTCTTGGACACCGCTATCTTGGGGTCGCACAATTTGTTATTTTGTGGACTTTCAGGTGTTAACTATGCGGATCGTGTCACGGGGCTGGCCACAGCAGTCTCCGTTCGTGTCTGCTACCCTCACAGGCACGCGTGTGCAACCGCTCTCTACGCGGCTCACAGGGAATGTGTTATCATGTGGGGACAGCTGCCGAGGTGGAGTCCTCGTCAGTTTCTTCTTTCCGCAATCTCCTGCTACTTGGTGTCCTTATCAGCGTTTGTTTCCCAGGAGGGGAGAGTCTCTTGCAGCGCACCGCAGACCCGCCGATTTTAGCCCTGCATGTATCATGCGGGCCGGTGCAAGTTTTTCTGCATTCAGGAGCGACTCGTTGCTGTCGTAGGTGTCGCAATCTTCGTTTCCCGTCTCTTACGCTGTCCCACTGGTGGTACAGTGTCCAGTCTCTTATTCTCTACACTTGGGAGTAAGGGGCCGTATTGTTGACCTGCCAGTTAAGGCGAGATAAATACCAGGGCTCGGTCTCCGGTCAACTGTTCTCTCCGCGGCTGATCCCTTTGTTCTCAGTTGCTGCCATCTTGGGACCGCACTGTTTGTTTTTGTAGAAAACTTTACTTGGGCATAACTTCTCAAATCTTTGCACAGGGCCGGTTCCGGTTGCTCCTGCCCGTACTTGCTTCCTTCATAAGCGCATACGTGCAGTTGTGTTGTTCCACGGCTGCATTTAGTAGTTTGTTTATCCAGATCTATGTAGGATTTGCAGGAGACATGGTGAACCCACATCTTCCTACATGGCTACCAAGCCACGCCCCCCTGCCTCCTCCGACTTTAGCAGAGTTACAAAGCCATTTCTTGGTCATCCCCGGTTAAGTTTTCCCTTATCCCAGACCCTTCCTAGATCCTCCTTGGAACTTTGAATGCATCCCGACTCCACGGCTCACCCGTGTGCTGGAGCCTCGGACTTCAAAACTCGCTACCTGCCTGCAGACTGGCTTCAGCAGAAACACGCCAGTACCTTTACAAGACCTGCACCTCCAAGACTGTAAACACCAGAAAAAAGGCAGCAAGAAACAAACAGGTGAGTCAAGAATCCGAGGACTCGGATTCTGATAGTTTGAGACGCCAACAACCTAATACTGTTCCCACAATGGAGGTTGCTGTACAAGACTTCATGAGAGGAATGCAGGAACTGTCTACGGAAGTTCAGTACCTCAAGGCTGAGAATGCGGCCTTAAAACAATTTGTTTTGTCAATGGATTTGGCCTATCAGGAAAGTGCACCTGTAGGAAGCATAGTGGACAAATATGTTGGCAATCCAAAAGCATTACGCTCCTTCCTTGATTCATGCTTGGTTTATTTTACCTTTAAATCCTACTATTTTTCCACTCGCAGGGCTAAGGTGGAGTTCATGATCTCTCACCTATCTAGCAATGCTCTGGCCTGGGCAACCCCTTTGGTATCCCTGGGGGCTTTGTTTCTTGACAACTATGACGAATTTGTTACTGCCCATAAGGCCATGTTCGACGACCAGAACAGGTGTACTCAACCCAAGAAAAACTACTGGAATTCCAGCAGGGAAACCAGGATATCTTGACTTATGTGACCCGCTTCAAGCAATTGGCTAAAGATGCTGACTGGACCACTGAAGCTTGCTTTACCTTGATCTGACACAGATTAAATGAAGAGGTCAAGGATGAATTGGCCCATCCAGGATCCTTCCAGGCCCTCCTAGATTTGTCCCTACAGATCGACTTCAGGATACAAGAAAGAAAATCTGAAAAGAGGAAGACACGGAGTCCTTTACAAAGATCCTTACCTGAATACACCAGTCCTAAAGAAACTACAAATCCAATCCCCGCTGAACCAGAGCCCATGCAACTGGGTTCTTTGCGGAGTCCCATCACTTCCCAGGAAAGGACCCGTCAGATCAACAGTGGACTGTGTTTGTATTGTGCTTCTGACAAACATTTAGTAAGAAACTGCCCGATAGCCCCTCCAAGACAGTCGGGAAATGCCAGCTCCCGGTCCTGAAAGGAGCTCAGCTTTGGGAATTTGGTTTGTGCTCCGAAACTCCTCTAACCCGGGACACCTCCCTGAAGAACTCCTTGGTGCTTCTCGAGGTGACCCAATCGACGCCCAACAAGGAAATCTCTTCCATCCTGGCCTTGGTGGATTGTGGGGCCATGGGCATCATCCTAGATGACGAAGGGGCACAGAGACATCAAATTCCGAAAGAAACTAAGAACGTCTTCCAGGCGGTCGAAGGGATAGACGGGAACACTCTGTCCTCAGGACCTATAACCCAAGAAACCTCAGAGCTATTACTTTCCATTCAAAACCATCAAGAGTTACTGCACTTCAACATAATTAAGGCTGCTCATTACCCAATGGTTCTGGGTATGCCCTGACTACAGAAACATAATCCATACAGCAACTGGGCAGCAGGATCCTTGTTCCTGGGATCCGAGTTTTGTCTTTCACATTGCCTTCCTGGAAAAAGTCAACAGTTCAAAGGAAAATAGTCCCCGGATTCGTAAACCATCACCGTTTCTAGCATCACACAGGTACCAGAGGTATACCATCAGTTTTCAGATGTATTCTCCTCTGCCATAGTACAGTCTCTACCTCCTCATCATCCTGAAGACTGTGCTATTGACACAGAAGAAAATGCAGTCATTCCCTCTGGGAGGATGTTCATTTTGTCTGAGCCCAAGAAAACTGCCCTACGTGAATACTTAGACAGCCATCTATCCAACGGAACCATTCATCCTTCCAAATCTCCTGCTGGAGCCTCCTTGTTGTTCGTACCAAAAAAGGACACTAAGGAGCTCTATCAATGCTTGGATTACCGGGGACTGATTAAGTGTACCCTTAAAGACCGATACCCCTTACCACTCATATTGGACATCCTGGAGACGGTACTTGGAGCAGTGATCTTCACCAAACTGGATTTACGAGGAGCCTACCACTTGATTTGCATAAGAGAAGGCGATGAATGGAAGACGGCCTTTCAAACCCCCTTTGGTCATTACGAATACCTAGGGATGCCATTTGGCCTTGCCAATGCTCCTGCCGTATTCCAACGCTTCATGGACCGAGTCTTCTCTGAAAAGTTGTTCCTTTTTGTAATTGTCTACCTAGACGACATATTGGTTTACTCCCATGACCCGGCTCTACATCAGGAACATGTCACCTTGGTTTTACAATGGTTACTAGATCACCATCTGCTGGCCAAGCCCGAGAAGTGTATCTTCCATTTGTCCACGGTTAGGTACTTAGGATTCGTTCTGAGTCCTCAAGGGGTAGCTATGGACCCAACCAAAGTCGATGCCATCCTTTCCTGGACTGCACCAGCCTTGAATAAACAAGTACAGTCATTCCTAGGACTTGCTAATTTCTACAGGAAAGTCAACCCTACGTTTTCATCCATAGTGCAACCCATTGTCAGTCTTCTGAAGAAAGACACGCCTTTTCACTGGTCAGCAACTCAAGAAGCCGCCTTTCAGAAACTTAAACATCACTTCACTCATGGACCTATCCTGGCTCAACCAGACACCACCAAACCCTTCCTGGTAGAGACAGATGCTTCTGAATACGCAATAGGGGCAGTACTCAAACAGGAAGCAGAAGATGGACATGAACACCCTATTGCCTATTTGTCACGGACCTTACATCCTAGTGAGACACATTACTCGGTCCTGGAAAAGGAACTGCTTGCCATTCGACAAGCCTTCACAGATTGACGCCACCTCCATTTGGGCGCCAAACATCCTGTGCTTGTGCAGACTGATCATCGAAACCTCCAGGGTTTACAGTCCATGGAATGTAGAAACAGACCCCAAGCACGTTGGGCCTTTTTCTTCGCCCAATACCAGTTCCGCATTCAACATGTCCCCGGCCCATTCATCGTGATCGCTGATGCTCTCACCAGACAACCAGATTACATGCCAGAAGAAGCGTGCACCTTTCCCAAGATGTTTCTGGACATGGTGTTCATAGCCCAGGCCAACTCGCTTTTGGATATCATACGCTCAGAGACACCGACTTTGGACATTTCGAAGGACTCCACAAAGGATAACCACTGGGCTCTATCTGCCAAGGAGGGATATCTCTTCAAGGACAAGAATCTGGTCATCCCTACTCAGAACACTCGAACTAAGATAATGAACCTTTGTCATGACATATTTCATTCCGGGCATCATGGAATCAAGGCCATATATCAAACAATCCGGAGGAACTTTTGGTAGCCTAGAATGATCATAGACATATGTGCATATATACAAGCCTGTGCAGTTTGCAACCAGAACAAAACCGATAACAGGAAACCAGTATGGTTACTTCATCAACCTGACCTGCCATCTCGACCCTGAGGAATGATTGCCACAGATTTTATCATGGATCTTCCTCCTTCTAAAGGACATACCACTGTAATGCTTACTATAGACCTGTTTTCTCACATGGCCCTTTTTACTCCTCTGATCAAGCTACCTTCGGCACAAGAAATGGCAGGGATTTTTGTTACACACATCTTTCAATTACATGGTCTATCTACCAAGATAATCTCTGATCGTGGACCCCAATACATCTCCAGATTCTGGAATCACATTTGTCAGCAGTTAGGTATTCAACGTGCCTTGTTTTCAGGATATCATCCTCAGGCAGGTGGCATAACTGAGAGGGTAAATCAAACCATTGAACAGTATCTACAGTGCTTTGCTTCGAAAGTCCAGGATGACTGGTTGTTACTAATTCCAGTAGCAGAATTTGCATACAGCAACTCTGATCACTCTACGACCAAGACAAGTCCCTTCTTTTGCACTCAGGGGTTCCATCCGTCCATTTTACCCACACTCTTACCTCATAACACAATAATAACATTATTGGATTCTTGGATTGCCCAACTAGTCTCAGCACATAGAGATGTAAAGAAACACCTAGAAAAGGCCAGGATGGACATAAAGAAATTTGCTGATACCAAAAGGCGACCTCGTCCTTCCTATACTATTGGAGATAAAGTCTGGCTTTGTTCTCGATACTTGCCCAGGCATCTGAGACCCAACAAACTGGCACCATGTTTTTATGGACCATTCGCTGTGATGGAAATCATCAACCCTGTGGCCTCCCATCTCCGATTACCGGAATCCTGGAAAAGAATCCATCCTGATTTCCTTTCATCCTTATTGAAGCCTTTTCACCGATCAATCAGGTCAGCACCTCAGCCTCCCCCACTCCTTGTCAACAATCAAGTCAAATTTGAAGTCTCCAAGATCTGTGACCCCAGATACAGAAGAGGTTGTCTCCAATATCTGGTGGAGTGGAAAGGCTATCCGCCGATCGAACGGACTTGGGAGCCAGTCTCCAACATGAATGCTCCCCGCCTGGTATGGCGTTTCCATTGGATTGGAGTTTAGAAGGGGGCAGGCTGTCATGAATCGGCGATTCTGACCTTTTTGGACAGTCTGGTCCCTTAGACATTGGGCCTCATTACGACCCAGGCGGTAAGTTACCGCCTGGGCCGTGACTTTACCACCATGGCGTAAACTATGTTTACGCCATGGTGGTTGGCGGACTTACCGCCCCATTCCGACCTAGGCGGGGCGGTAAGTCCCCAATCCCCATTTACCCTTCCCCATTCCCATTTTTGCCCCATAGGGCATAATGGGAGTGGGGAAGGCGTTAATTACGCCACCGTAAATTACGGTGGCGTAATTAACTCCATGGTCCCTTAGCGCCATGGATTTTAACACCTGCTAAAAGCAGGTGTTAAAAGCACCATGGCGCTAGGGGACCTCGTAATCAGGCGGTAAGGGTCGGCGCTGTTAACGCTGCCGTAAACCCCTGACCGCCTGAGTTGTAATGAGGCCCATTGTGTCAAGCTCTGAAGTAACTCCCTTCCCCTCCTCCTCACCTGAAAGATCTGTGGAACCGTCTTGGTACCCTGTCTTCTTCTTCAGTCTCTCTTGCCTCTCTGTGTTTACCTTCTTCCTGGTCTTTTTATCGTGCAAAAAGGGACGAGCTCCCTGGGATGCCCCGCTGTCGGTATATGAGATAACCGGACAGGGGGACTCCCGGGAGCCGTTTCCAGAGCAGGGAAAAAGCCACACGGCAGAAAAAACCCTGCTAGTTGGTTCCACTGTGTGCAGGCAGGACAGGTTGGAGACGTGTGTAGTTGAGTAGAGTCCGGATGAAAAGAAACTTGGCATGAAGGAGATACTGGAGCTGATAATGGAGCAGATCCAAGGGAGATTCCAACAAGAGGATTGCGAGGTAAGTATGCCCAGAGAGGAGGGAACCCAGACCGGGAAGCAAAGAAGAGAATGTAAAGCAGCAGGGATACACAGGAGGGAAAATCAAGATATCCGGGAAGGATAACAGGTCTGAATGGCAGGCACGCGAGCAGCGTCGGGAGCAAGAGAGGGAGAGAGACTCGAGGGAGAAAAATAGCAGTAGGGAAGTGAAAACAAAGAACGAAAGACACTCGGTAGCGTTACCTTCGCGGAGCATAGAAGGTGCAACGCGAGGAGGAAAGGACCGGACCGGCATTAGTAGGTGCGGCGGCCATCTTGGGGAACAACTAGACCGTTGAATCCAAACGTCCGCCGACGTAACGGAACCGCTAATGGCGCTTCCAGATGTCCCACAAACGCCACCATGCGGAATGCATGACAGTATGCCACCTCCACCCCGGGGGGCCTCCCGGTTTGCCGGGATGTAACATGTGGAATCTCCTGATTAGTAGAAGTGCGTGTATGTGTCGCACTGGTTCCCAAGATCGTTCTGCCGCTGGATAGCCCTTCCAATGTACCAGGTATTGTAATACACCATGATGGTAGCGTGAATCCAACAGATGAGAGACTTTGTATTCTGCAGGCTCTACCGGAACGGTTCTAGTCATTCTGCTAGATATTCTCTTATAAGGATCTGGTAGATAAAGCTTCAGAAGTGAGGCATGGAACACAGGATGAACATGCTTCAAGTAAGTGGGTAGTTTGAGTTTAAAGGCTACCGGATTGATCTTCTTAATGATCTGGAAAGGACCGATATATCTCGGCGCAAACTTCCCTGTATGTGTCCATCGTGGTTGGTACCTAGTAGCTAACCAAACCTTGCTGCCC
Organism: Ambystoma mexicanum; assembly: GCF_040938575.1. Classification (NCBI taxonomy): domain Eukaryota; kingdom Metazoa; phylum Chordata; class Amphibia; order Caudata; family Ambystomatidae; genus Ambystoma; species Ambystoma mexicanum. The sequence continues at coordinate 1,254,749,911 of NC_090931.1, forward strand.
TCGGCCCAGGGGGGAGGAGCCTTCCTCTTCTTGTCGGCCCAAGTCTTGTAAGATAGGCGACTAGCATCCAGAGTCTCCATGGCTATTCTATGAGAATCCTTGAGCTCCTGCAAGAGGTGTTCAGTAGCAGGCAGCTTAGACGGTCGCCTCTGGGCAAGAGGAAGATGGGTTGGGTGGTAACCATAGGTGCAATAAAAAGGAGACATTTGGATGGTGGTATGTCTGGTGTTATTATAGGCGAATTCGGCCCTGGGGAGGAAGGTACACCAGTCTTCTTGCTTCTTGCTGCAAAAACAACAGAGGTATTGTTCTAAGGTGTGATTTAGTCTCTCAGTCTGCCCATTGCTTTGGGGATGAAACCCGGATGAAAGGGCCCGCTGGATACCCAGTTGCTTGCAATGGGATCCCCAAAACAAAGAGGTGAACTGTGGGCCACGATCCGAAACAATAGTGTCGGGAAGACCATGTAACCGTACAATTTCCTTGAGGAATACTCTGGCCATTTCAGGAGCTGTTGGTACTGCTCTTAGTGGAGTAAAATGGGCCAACTTACTTAAGGAATCTATAGTCACCATAATGGCAGTATTGCCTTCTGATCGGGGTAGATCAACAATAAAATCCGTTGAGACATGAGTCCAGGGTTGCTTGGGCGCTGGCTCCTGTTGAAGTAAACCAAGAGGTTTAGAAGTGGAGTATTTGTTAGAAGCGCAGATGGGACAGGATGCGACATATGACTGGACATCTTGGCTCCAGGTCGGCCACCAGAACAGTCTAGAAATGAGATCCTTGGTGGCGCAAATGCCCTTGTGGCCTGCCAACGGTGCATCATGATACCAAGAGAGGGCCATTCTTTGATGTCTACTATCGGGTAGATACAAGGCTCGCCCCTTAAATAGGTAGCCTTCTCTGTCTTCTAACCGAGGATCCACAGATTCCTTCATGAGTTTCCCTTGTTGTTTGAGCTGTACATCCCGTAGGAATGCATTAGCTATGGTCTTAAAATTCTTGCCTGCTAATATCAAGTCATGGACTAGGTTCTCTTCAGTATCTCCTTGATACCCACGGGATAAAGCGTCAGTCAAGATGTTCTCTTTGCCGGGAAGATAGGTGACTTCAAAGACGAACTGAGAAAAATAATAGGCCCATCGAGCATGACGGGCGTTACGACACTCCATCTGCTGAAGGACTCAAAGATTGCTATGGTCTGTGCGGACAGTGAACCGGTGTCTGGCCCCTTGAAGGAGATGTCGCCATTCCTCGCAGGCATGCTTGATGGCTAATAGTTCTCTTTCAATAACGGAATAATTTCTTTCGCTGGTAGAGAGGGTCTTCGAGTAATAGGCCACTGGATGTTCCAGACCATCTAAGCTCTTTTGGAGGAGAGCAGCTCCAATAGCACCTCCTGAGGCGTCTGTTTGCACGATGAAGGGCAATGCTTGGTCAGGCTGGATTAGAATGGGTGCAGAAGTAAAAGCCTTCTTAAGGGTTTGAAACGCAACATCTGCTTTTTGTGTCCAGTTGAATTGTATCCCTTTTTTGAGCAAAGAGGTGATTGGAAGGACCAAATTGGAGAAACCCGAAATTAATTGTCTGTAGAAATTCGCGAGTCCTAGAAAGCGTTGAGTCTCCTTGACGTTCCTGGGCACAGGCCACTGAAGTATAGCTTGTATCTTCCTCGGATCCATGCGGATACCTTCTTGCGAGAGAATGAAACCCAGATAGGATACAGAAGGGGAATCAAAAACGCATTTTTCTGGTTTAACATAGAGTTGATTCCTCAGTAGGCGATCCAAGACCACGCGAACATGTTTACGGTGTTCAGTAGGAGAAGATGAGTAAATCAAAATGTCGTCTAGATAAACCACTAGGGAAGAAAACAGAAGGTCTGCTAGAAGTTTGTCCATAAAGCGTTGGAACACCGCTGGGGCATTCAAAAGGCCGAAGAGCATGACCCGATACTCAAAATGACCCAGAGGTGTCCTAAAGGCTGTCTTCCACTCATCCCCTTGCCTAATGCGAAGCAGTTGGTCAGCCCCTCTTAAGTCTAGTTTACTGAAGACTGAAGCACCTTGAACTGCCTCCAATATCTCTTTGATCAGAGGCATCGAGTAACGGTCCTTTATGGTGAGTTGATTCAGACCTCGGTAATCAATGCAGGGGCGAAGTTCACGGGAGTCTTTCTTAGGTATGAAAAACAATGAAGCCCCTGCAGGTGACTTGGATTCCTGGATGAGACCGTTTTGCAGGTTACAATCAAGGTATTCCTTAAGGGCCTTGCGCTCGGGCAGAGACAAAGGGTACATCCTTCCAAATGGAATTGAAGCATTGGGAATGGTGTCTATAGCACAATCTTCGTTCCTGTGAGGAGGAAGGGAATGTGGCTGCCTTTCCATAAAAACCTCGAGTAAGTCTTGGTAATGCTCTGGAACCAGATGTAAAGAGGCTGCCAGTAACAAACTCTTGTTGTTGGATAGCCTGTTTGGGGTAACGGTCCTTTATGGTGAGTTGATTCAGACCTGGGTAATCAATGCAGGGGCGAAGTTCACGGGAGTCTTTCTTAGGTATGAAAAACAACGAAGCCCCTGCAGGTGACTTGGATTCCTGGATGAGACGGTTTTGCAGGTTACAATCAAGGTATTCCTTAAGGGCCTTGCGCTCGGGCAGAGACAGAGGGTACATCCTTCCAAATGGAATTGAAGCATTGGGAATGGTGTCTATAGCACAATCTTCATTCCTGTGAGGAGGAAGGGAATGTGGCTGCCTTTCCATAAAAATCTCGAGGAAGTCTTGGTAATGCTCTGGAACCAGATGTAAAGAGGCTGCCAGTAACAAACTCTTGTTGTTGGATAGCCTGTTTGGAGAAGTCTGATGAAGGCAGTACTCTTGACAATAGGAGGACTGGAATTGTATGGTATTAGTTGACCAGTCCACCAGAGGGTTGTAGCGGCGCAGCCAGGGAATCCCCAGAATCACCGGAAAATGGGCTGCTTTTATAAGGTCAAACACAATCTCTTCCTTATGTTGGAACAATTTCACCTGTATTGGAAGAGTCTCTTGAGTAATGGGTCCGGAAGACAAAGGTGTTCCATCCACCCCTTCAACCGGGATGGGCCTGTCCTTAGAGAGAATGGGTATCTTCATCTTCCTTGCCCACGAAGCATCAATGAAATTTCCCGCTGCCCCACAGTCTAACATGGCAATCACATCCCAGACTGCTGAAGATCCACTGGACAGCTTAATCTGAAAAACCATCAGCCGATGATCTTCTTGAGGGGAGAGAGGCAAAGAATGTTACAGGGATCCTTGCAAACTTCCCCTGACCTGACCCTGTTCAGGTTCGGGGGAGATCGTTTCCCTGACGGCGAGGAGGAACCTCTGGACAATTGCGCAATAAATGCTTATTGGAGCCACAATACATACACAATCCCAGATCCCTTCTTCGCTTCCTTTCTACTGCAGTTAGGGGGCCTCTGGCTGTGCCAATTTGCATAGGTTCCTCCCCTAGCTGGGATGCAGAGTGATCACTAGCCGCAGGAGAAGACACTGGCGAGAGAGGGAGTCTTGGCCTCCTTCGTTCTTGTCTCCTCTCGCCTAATCTGAATTCAATCTGTAAGGCCAGAGACACAAGTTCCTGAAAAGACTGTGGTCTAGCTACGCGGGCCAACTCGTCCTTAATGTCTTCATGTAGGCCACGGCGAAACAATGTCTGTTGGGCAGAGTCCGGCCACCCTGCCTCAGTCGCTAGGCGCATGAACGTTGTTACATAAGTCTGGACATCATGAGATCCTTGTCTGATGTCTACAATGGCCTCATAGGTGGTGTATAAAACTTCGGGTCTTTCAAAACGTGTCTTAAATCGTTGAATAAACTGGTCATAATCATTAGTAGAGGGGTCTGACTGAAGGATTAGAGGTGTTGCCCAAGCAAGGGCATTCCCATCTAAATTAGAGACTAGGAACCCCACCTTGGCTTTAGCCGTCTCATAAGCCCGAGGACAAAAGTTGAAGTACAGTTGACAGGCGTCTAGAAATTTTATTAAAGTCTTGGGGTTCCCATCATATTTCCCAAATGGGAAAGGAAGCGGGGGTAATTCTCCTCTGGATTCATCTCGGGCAGAAACCTGTTGCCTTAAGGATTGGTTTTCAGCGTGGAGGGATTGAACTTCTACAGTGAGTCCTTGGATAGCAGCTACCAATTCCTGGTACTGTTCCAGCGAAGCCATTGCTTTTCTTTGGCGTTGCACTCTGTCAAGCTCTGAAGTAACTCCCTTCCCCTCCTCCTCACCTGAAAGATCTGTGGAACCGTCTTGGTACCCTGTCTTCTTCTTCAGTCTCTCTTGCCTCTCTGTGTTTATCTTCTTCCTGGTCTTTTTATCATGCAAAAAGGGACGAGCTCCCTGGGATGCCATGCTGTCGGTATATGAGATAACTGGACAGGGGGGACTCCCGGGAGCCGGTTCCGTAGCAGGGAAAAAGCCACACGGCAGAAAAAACCCTGCTAGTTGGTTCCACTGTGTGCAGGCAGGACAGGTTGGAGACGTGTGTAGTTGAGTAGAGTCCGGATGAAAAGAAACTTGGCGTGAAGGAGATACTGGAGCTGATAATGGAGCAGATCCAAGGGAGATTCCAACAAGAGGATTGCGAGGTAAGTATGCCCAGAGAGGAGGGAACCCAGACCGGGAAGCAAAGAAGAGAATGTAAAGCAGCAGGGATACACAGGAGGGAAAATCAAGATATCCGGGAAGGATAACAGGTCTGAATGGCAGGGACGCGAGCAGCGTCGGGAGCAAGAGAGAGAGAGAGACTCGAGGGAGAAAGATAGCAGTAGGGAAGTGAAAACAAAGAACGAAACACACTCGGTAGCATTACCTTCGTGGAGCAAAGAAGGTGCAACGCGAGGAGGAAAGGACCGGACCAGCATTACTAGGTGCAATGGCGCTTCCAGATGTCCCACAAACGCCGCCATGCGGAATGCATGACACATTGACTATTGCAACTCAAACCCACCTAATCATGGCTGACGTAATGGAACTGCACGGTCTAGTCTTTTTGATCCTGTCTCATGTTTCCTTGAAAACAGACATGCCCCCGCGGCTCAATGCATCTCAACGCTAGGCTTGTCTGTACTACTCGTCCCGGCAAGTTGTGCATCTAACTTTCCTGTCCTCGTTTTTGCCTTTGTACCCCGTAAGGCTCCAATTTTTCATGCTCCCTTCCTGGCATCCCTTCCAGAGCCCTTGCTACCTCCAATTTAGCCGAGCTACGCAAGCCGTTTCTTGGTAATTCCGGTTTAGTTTTCCCTTATCCTAGATCCATCCTTGACCCTCCCTTGAACTTTGAACACATCCTGACTCCACGGCTCCCCCGCAGGCTGGAGCCTCCGACTTCAACACTCGCTACCTGCCTTCAGACTGGCTTCAGCGGAAACACAGCTGTACCTTTATAAGACCCGCATCTCCAAGAAGAAGAAGCCTGTAAACACCAGAAAAAAGACAGCAAGAAACAAACAGGTGAGTCAAGAATCCGAGGACTCGGATTCTGACAGCAGAGGGTTTTGAACTTAGTCCTCGCCACCAATGGGAGCCAGTGCAGAGATTTCTGTCCTGAAGATATACAATCAATGGGCTTGAGGCTGAGGACAAGTCTCACAGTCCTGTTTTGGATAAGTTGCAGAGGGCGGAGAGTGGAGGCAGGCACATTTAGAATAAGGCTGTTGCGGTAGTCCAGCCTAGAGAGAACCAGAGCTCTGGAGACAGTGAGCATCTGGGGGAAGAAGTGGAAAGGAAGAATACCTCTGAGGAGCTGCAGCTGGTAGTTTGACTTCTTAGAAACGTCAGAGATCTGAAGAGAGAAAGAGAATGTGGAGTTGAAGATGACCCCGAGGTTTTTAGCCTCACAGGTGGGGGTAGGAAGAGAGCCAAGAGAGGACGGCCAGAGAGTGACAGGAAAGGAAGGAGCAGGTGTGCTGATGAGGAGAATCTTGGTCTAACTGGCATTAAGGCAGAGATCATTGGCAATACACCACTCCTGGATAGCAGACAGACAGTCAAAGAAGAGAGAAGGAGAAGAGGTGGCAGATGGGTGCCTGAAATGAGTTGAGTGTCATCTGCATACCACTGAAAGTTGGGGTAGAGGGCAGCAATGTGGTGGGCAAGAAGTGCCAGGTATTGGTTTAACAGCCAGGGAGAGTGGTTAGACCTCTGGGGAACACCACAGGTGGAGATAGAGGAGAGGAAGGACCCAAGTTGGATCTGGGAGGGTCAATCAGAGAGGAAAGAAGTCAGCCAAGCCGGGGCTTGATCGGTGATACCCAGGTTATCACGGAGACGGTTGAGCAGGATGGATGGTTGACTGGTTCAAAGGGAGAAGAGAGAACAGGTAAGATGAGGACACAGGGGGTGTTGAAATCAAGGTTGGAGAGCAGGTCTTCACGGATGTTCAAGAGATTAAATTCTGTGCTTCTGGCAGCTCTGAAGCCAGACTGATGGTCATGGATACAAGCAAGAGATTCAGTGTGAAGATTAAGCTGGGGGATGGCCAGCCTTTCCAGGAGTTTGCCCAAGAAAGGAGTGATGGAGATTGGGTGATAGTTAGCCGTGCAGGAAGGGTTGGCAGAGGGTTTCTTATGAAGAGGGTCACAAGGGAGTGCTTAACGGGGAAGGAAAGACACCAGTTACGAAGGAGTGGTTGTAGAAGTCAGCCAGACATGATGGTTTTGGAGGAATAGGGGTGAATCTGTTTTGATGAGACTTTCATAGATCAGACCTGTCTAGAAACTTTGCCTGGCTAGAACAGGGGAAAGACAGGGAAGAACAGAGGAGAGGTGGCCATAAGACGGGCCAGAGGAAGAGCAGGTTGTAGAGGGAGGAGGGGGAGAGGAATAGAGAGAGGACAGGATGCCCTGAGTTTTAGAGATTAAATGAGAATCCAGGGGTGTGCAGAGGGCCTGGGAGGGGAGAGGAGAGGTAGAGATTGCAGATGGATTGGCCAGCTCCTTGCAGATTTTAAAGAGTTCAGCCAAGGTTTTAGATGCTGTATAGATGTGGGATTGGATGAGGGCTCTCTTTTTGGTGCATACAGTTAGAGATAAGCCTACAGTAATAACCGATTAACCCTACGTATGCTCTGAGGTCGCTCTTAGTTTTAGATGTGGGGTATCTAGGAGGGCTTTCAGTTTTCTGTGTTGAGGTTGGACACTACTATTCCTTACAAAGAAGCCAAAGTATTTCACAGCTGATTGAGCCAGCTTGCATTTGGATGGATTGGCAGTTAGGCCAGCTTCTCTGAGGGCTCTCATAATAGTAAAGAGATGGAAAAGATGGTCTTCTCAAGTTTTACTATTAATGACTTTATCATCAATAGAGGTCCAACAGAAATTGGAGTAGGACTGTCAAATTTCATCCATAAGTTATTGGAAAGTGGTGGCAGCATCGAGAAAGCTGTCTTTTCCTTATCAGGTCCAGTACCACTTGGTTAAGTCTAGGGTTGATAGGAAGGCAGCATTTCCGAGTTTATCATTCAATTTGTCGATTCGGGGCATGCAAAAGGTATCGAAGTTGGACATTGCATTGACCTGTCGAAAGCCTATACAAAACCTTCAGGAATGGTCAGGTTTTGTGACCAATTATATAGGGTAGGAGTATGGGCTTGACGAGGGTTCAATCATATCCGCCCTTAGCATTTTGTTCCCTTCCTCAACCACTACCTTTCTACGGGCCTCCGAGAGTCTATATGGTTTCACATGGACCACTTTTCTCTTTGGAGTTATGATATAGTGCTAAGTGCCTTTTAGTCTTCCTGGTTTCTCAGAGAATACATCAGGGAATGTTGGGACTAAATCTTTTCATTCTTGTTGTTGTTGACAATATAGCTCATGGGGATTTATTTCAAAGTTATCTATTTCTTCTGGTATCAAACAAGAGAGTATTGCGGCATTGGCAGTAGAAGGATTTTCCTTCCACTCTTTGAAGACATTTACATGGTAGAGATGGGTGTTTTGTTTCCTGTCAGGTTTGGCTACGTTATTGTTCTAATATTACATACGGCCCATGCCACTTTGAGACAAGTTTGTTTTCTGAGGTAGGTAAGAGGACTTATACCGTTTGCCCTATTGAAAATGATCTTAAGTTTACCTTTTTGTCATAGGTGGACTTTGGATTTTTCCATATGAGAATAGACTAGATTTTGAACAAGTTTCATATGCTCTCGCAATCTGGTACCTGTTTGCAAAAGTGGAATGGGTGACTCTTCTCTTTCTTCTCAGGTCTCCTGGAGCATGTCTAGGATATCTCTAGATTCTCTACCATAAAGTAGTTCAAAGGGAGAGAATCCAGTGAACGCCTGAGGGGTTTTTCTTCATGTGATCCCAGTCCTTCCCGTCCTTATCTACCAACTTTCTTAGAATCATTTTGAGTGTTTTATTGAATCTTTTTACCAATACATCTGTTTGGAGGTGTTAAAATAAGGTTCTTAAGGTGGCAATATGGAGAAATTCCTTGACTTCACCCATGAGTTTGCTCATACAATTGGATACTTGATCCGTTAGAATTTCCTTAGCAAAACCAACCCTGGAAAAGTATGGTAGTAGGTGTTTTAAAATCTGCTTGTGGTGTTGTTCCACATAGGGAATGCCTTGGGGTATTTGGGAGCGTAATTGATGATTACTGGGACATATTTGTTACCCAGTCTAGAGGTTGCCAACGGTCCAATGATATCTGTCCCAATCCTTGAGAAAAGGACTTCTATTATTGGTAAAGTATTCAGAGGGGCAGACAAGGGAATCTGAGTACCAGTTTCTGACATATTTCACATGTCTGAATGTATTTCTTTATATCAGCACTTTATATCAGCATGGATACCTGGCCAGTAAAACTTCCCACTGATGTGCATCTGGGTCTTAGATTGTCATGAGTGTCCCCCAGTCAAATGAGAATGTGCAATCTATAGTACGATCTTCCGATGGGTTCTGGGGATTACTAACCGAGTTTTACTTAGGCCTTCTGTGGAGGATGTTTCCTTTCTGTACAGTAAGCTCTGTTTTAGGGAGAAAAAGGGATTTCCCTTCTCTAATCCGTCCCCTTCAGGAATCAGCTGCAAGAAAGCCTCTACAAGTGCTGGATCATTTAGCTTCGGAAAAGCTAGGTCGGGAACGATGGTAGGTTCTTCTTGCCTTTTTGCTTCAGTGGTAGATGGTTCATCAGCTTCCCCAAAACCTAAGGTACCTCTCTCGGTATCTTCCGGTTCACTCTCTCTAAAACAAGGAAATAGAGCCCTTTTAAGAATTCATTGTGCAATTTCGTCCCCACAATGTACTTCAAATGGAATTTCGCCATGGTTCTGTAGGAGAACCTTTATGTCTCCCCGGAAGTTGGGACCTATGACACCTGCTAGGACATCTAGAACAAACTTCAATGCCAGTCCAGATTTTGGAGCCAATCTTATATAACACCCAGGAGGGGGTATCACATCTAGGTCTGTGAAAATCATTCTTTTTTTTCTGGAGGGATAGTAGCTTCTCTGCTGCTACAGATTTCAAAGCCTATGGATTCTTTTGTGGTGATAGAGGGATCTGAGGCTCTATGACTAAGCTTCTGGAATTTTAAGGTACCCCAATTTGTCTCAATTGAGTCACATACCACTACTGACACCACATGTAAGGAAGGCATGGTATCAACAATTAAACAGACACAAGTGACCACAGTTCAAGGGTGTTTATTGAACTTAAAAAAGCGTATGAAAAATACCTATCTACTCCTATATCTAAAGATGGGACCAAGCTACAACCATCACACAATATTAACACAATCCTAGTGGTGCCTTGTCAAAATAAAGGAGCCTATACTAATAAACATATTGCCAATCCCTACATCTAAATACAAATAGTGTGGAAAGCAATATTATGTAAAAGAAAGACGTGTTCCAGAAATGATATGTCAGGATATTCAGGATGTTGGGCTCCCTTCCCCACGTTTTCAGCACTGCACAAGGCAGCACACTAGACCTTAGCACAGTCTCTGGCTTCTCTAGCACAAGGGTGAAGTACAAACATTAGCATCAGAGCCTTCCAAGCCCAAATATCTTAGTCTTTCGAACATTTCTTTTTTCAGAGGGCCTGAGGCGACAAACAAACAATATGTTATTTTTCTCTCAGGATTTCACACGCACGTAATTTCTCAGGTGATTCACTATTCACCTCGGATCCCCCTCAGCTCGGCTCAAATCCCTTTTAACACAATGCTCGAAGGATTTTCATGTATCCAATTTCCCAGGTGATTCACGGTTCACCCTGGATCACGGTCTCAGATCCTCTTTAACACAATGTTCAATCAGTCTCCCTCTGCTGGGCTCTAACCAATTTAATTCACTCTAACGCAAACTTGTTTTAACCCAATAGCTTTGAATTGATTTCTCTTGTTCGGTCTCGGACCAACTTTATCTACTTCGTCATCAACTTTCTTTACTGTATCAACATAGAAGACTTTCAATTGTGCATTTGATTTTGCTTGACCCGCTGCAGGATCAATTCAATTCCCAATCCTTTTCCACTCTTCCACTCTACCATCTCTCAGTTGGATACCTTACAGAGACCTTTGAATGAGCATGCGCAAGGTGCTGCACCACTCTGTCAAAGATATTGTATCTTGGTTTCAAAGTTCAATCACTCATCTTTTGTTCAGTTTTAATTGTGTTGGCTATAACATGCGTTTCATACAATGTTGCTGCTTGCAACCTTGGCTTCAACACATACTGGATGGTGTCAGTCTCCCCAACTCACCGTCTGTGTTGATTTCACTAACATTGCTTTGTTGTAGGAGCCAAAGACAGTACCATGGCAGCAGGCGATTCTCCCCACCTTGGTTATCAACGCAGGAGTGCCTTGGGTACCTCTGACACACAATGAAGGATTCTTCACCCTAGCGGTTCCTCATCACAAAGGTCAAGGGCTCTTCCCTCCTTGTGACCCCTTTCTGTTTTGCCATCTTTCTCCTTGTGTTAAACTGCCATCTTGGAACTGCTGCTTCCTCGTGTGCTTTGCCTCGCTTAGAGTGTGCTCTTGTGCTCCGCCTTTTATCCATGTGGGAAAGTATAATGGAAGTCAGGTGTGCGCAATGGTCAGTAATTTCCTAATCTCACCTGACCATTGTATTGCAAGACATGTCTGGTATACGGCTCGGATGTTAGTCTGTTTTCTCTCATAGTGAGCTGTCCTTGAGAAAGTGTTTGTGTTGTGAAAGCTGTGGGTTGAATTCCTAAGTATCCTACCATGTAGGATGGGCTAAAGGTGTTACAGGGAAGGGGATACCGCGTCTCACCATCCGGTGTCCCACACCCTGTATTGCTCTTCCAGAGTGCACAGAAAATCATAAATCACCAATGCAATTACAGAGCCAATATTTTGAACGCAGTAAGACGCAATAACTTGCAACCACACACTCTTAGAAAATAATGAGCACTTATACGGCTATTTATTAAAAGCTTAGAAGCAACCAGTGATAACATAGAAATAAATCACAGAAAAAACATAGAAATAAATCACAGAAGAAGCAAAGAATTCAAAAGGAAATCCATCACCGTGAGCGTAACTGGATTCCTCATCTCACCAGAAGTGGCTGGAAGACCCCCGATAACAGCCAGGCCGAGAGCACAACAGCCCACAGGTATGCTGGACGAAAGTGTCCTCCTCCGGCTGAAGTCTCACCTGACCATATATGCACACTTCAAAAAGGGGTGGCGATTTCTCGAACCTTCTGGCAACGCTCTTGCGCACTGATGAGCAGCCGTTTGTTGCCAGCTGGGTCAACCGACAGTACCCTCAAGGAGCAAAGTGCCTCACTCCTCTAAAAACAAGCACCACGAAAAACAGTCCCATAGCTCATAACGAGACATAACAAAGTTAGCTTTCCCAGCAGAAATGTCCTTGACTGCATACCAGGTTTGGAAAGCATGTTTTCTTCAGCATCGTGAATCTAACTCTCAGCAAAATGCGTGCAGCTTTTCACTGCGGCATGAAGTAAATATCCATAATGGCTCCGAGCGCTCCCAGAATGCACTGCGCACCAGCGCCATGTTTTAGCTCAAGCATAACAATTCCACCCTTGAATATTTATCTTCCATAGCCCAGTGGCAGAGGAGCCGGTCTCTGAAACCGACGAAACATTAAAACTAAATTAGGAATGCATTGAATACAACAACAACAAGCTATTATGATAGCTAATATAATGCAAATGCAAGCAAAAGCGTAACGTAGTGTACCCCCAACATCAGGAATCCATGAAAATAACCAATACCACCAATTCCCAGTATGATCTTGGGACACTTAGGAAATGAGATCCCTCAAACCTCAAATATGACTTTCAATGGATCGTGAATGGTCACTTAGATTGAAACAACACATACCTTCAACTGCGTTACACCATAAATTATGCTTTAGCAATAGATAATCAACAGCAGCTCTGTTTTGCAAAGTTGCTTTTCTAATAACTTGACTATCAAGGAGTAATTCTTCTAATGCCTGAGAAGTATGATTAAGGCCTTTAACTACTAGACATGCTAATTTAATCAAAGATTTGTAACCCCCAGCAGCTAAACCCCAAACTCCCACTAATGAGAGGGTTAATGCTAGAACCTCAGCTTCTGATAACAAATGTACAGGTGAATCACAATCGGGAGATAGACCCGCAGACTCGGAAGGTGACCTTTTGCCTCGAGTTATCGCTGGGTGTAAAGGGAACATCATTAGTCCTAATCGAGTTAAGGCACATGGACCTCCGGAAATGTTAGCTGGAATATAAGTGTATGTGATGTTGCCACATGAAAAGAGCCATCCTGTTGGAAGTTTCACATGATTCAAATGACTGGCAGCTATCACTGTATGATTACAAGACATAGTATTATTTACACTGGTACAGGTGCGTGGCACTTGCGAACATAATCGTTGCTCAAACATCGTATTATTTTGCGGTTTGTTTAAATCGAGCTGTTGGCATTTGACAATTTCTTGTGCATTGCATGTCATAAGGTAGCACACATCACCTTGGGTTATATTATAGGTTATAACACGTGTCAAATTTCTCTATTTGCGATCAGTTTTCTGGCAAAATCTGCAGTACTCATATGCAGAAAAAGATTGCCTAATATCAGAATCTTGAACCAAAGAATCATTGTGTTTGACGCCGAAAATATGCTTTAGAACGGGAACTGGCATCTGCACTGCTACTAAGCACATAGTTAGTAAGGCTTCAGCATTGGGCACATCAGTAAGGCAAAAGTGCATTATGTTGAGCACCTGTTGTGCCAGATATGTCCACATATTCTCCGTTTGTGTAATCATGGGAGAATGTTTTCGTCGTCCTGAAGATGCCTCTTACATGACTGGCATCAAAGTTGTTTTCACTTGCTCCTGACATGTTTGCTGCATTTCACGAATCCATGTCTTCGGTCTGGCTGGCTTTTCGGCATCGGCATAAGGCTGCTTTTGGACAACATTACTCATCACTGTCAGTATCCCCTTGATCACTGGCACAGATGTGACATTTTTCGTTGGTAGCAGCATGCTGTTTAACTCTCCCAAATGGAGTCCATTTATTACCACAATTACACCAGCCAGACACAGGATCTACAAGGCAAACCCAGAAAAGAGATATCAGTGTTGTACATCACTCTCTCAGGTAACATTTGTCTGCGGGCACATATTGCCATTTCTTTCTACCGGGCTCCATGACTAAAACTATTTGGTCTTTGCCTGACGCAATGACATCTGCGGGCACTGGTGGGCCACTTGGCCTTTCCACCCACACCTTCGCACCCGGTACCATACTGTCTGAAAAGCCAAAACCACGATCACCACTGGTAGTTAACACTGTAGGAGGCTCCCCCTTCTTAATCATGGACAACTTAACAGGATGATAATCAATTGGGCCACCCGATCACACTTGTGGATCGATAACAATTGGTTCCCACTATTCATCAGGATGACTTTGATCTCACCTTGGTAATCGGCATCAATTACCCCTCCCAACACTTGAACTCCCTTCAATGCTAGGCCAGATCTAGGGGCAATCCATCCCATATACTCCAGGGGAATTTGTACTCCAATCCCTGTTTCAATTACAACAATCCCTCTTGGGTCTAATCTGATTTCTTCATGGGAATGCAAGTCTACTCCTGCTGACTCTGGAGTCGCCCGATAGGGAGCTAAAGAACCCGGGGTAATTTCCCAGTACAATAGGGTTTCTCTGACTGAATTGGGTTGAATCTGTAAAGTAGGAGCCATTAGCCACATCAAAGGAGTTTCATGCTCTTTCACAGGCCTATTGTTTAATACTTGCACCGCATCAAACACACGATCACGCCAGTCTGCCGAATTGCCATTTCCAGATTTGCGCAGAAGTTCTTTCAACAACCCATTCATTCGTTCAATCTGCCCTGAAGCAGCAGGGTAATAAGGCATGTGGTATAGCCACTCAATGCTCTTTTCCTGGCAATACTCCTGTATCAGTTTGCCTTTGAAATGTCACCCATTGTCACTTTAAATCTGCAAAGGCACTCCATAATGTAATATGATCTGATCTAACAACCTGATGGTGTTCAGTTGTGTTGCACGCTTGCACGGCAAAACCATCAGATATCCTGAGTATGTATCCACAATAGTGCATGCATACTGACAAACTTTACTGATTGGCATGGGACCGATATAATCAATTGGCCAAATTTGACCTGGTAGTTTTCCTCTTTGCAATGTACCCCGAACAATCTGAGGGATAGGTCTATGCTGTTGGTGTTGGCACACTGGACATTGCAAAATGATTGTTTTCACTACCTCTAAAGGAATACTGATTCCTCGACTTTGTGCCCACCTGATAGTAGCCTTTTCTCCAAGGTGCCCACATTTCTGATGAGCCCATTTGGCCAAACCCTCCAAATCGTCTTCCTGACCCTCCGCATCCACAGATGAAATCTTGGTGTGTTCGTCTGCAACAGAATTAAACCAACGTTCTAATGAATCTGTGGCACAAGGCGCGTCCACATGATGCACAGTGACTTCACTTTGTGATAAGATTTCTGCAATATCTTGCCACAGTTCTTTTCCCCACAACTCTTTTGAATGAATCTTCAACCCATTCTTTCTTCAATCCTTCCATAATGACATCTAACTGACTTTGCACACTGTGCTCATCCTTGCCCTGAATCAAAATATCATCAATGTAATGAGAGATTTGTATGTCAGGTTTACACGGTATCTTGTCTAAGTGCTCTGCCACCAGCCGGTGACAGATAGTCGGGCTATGTATGTACCCCATAGGTAACCTTGTAAAGGTGTACTGACGCCCACTCCAAGAAAATGAAAACTGTTCTTGACACTCTTCAGCAATTGGCACAGAGAAAAATGCATTGGCTAAATCGATCACTGCATACCAAGTACCCTCAAACTTTTGGACATTTTCAATCAAGGTAATGGCATCTGGGACCGCGGGCACTAAGGGAGGAGTGTGTTTATTCAACTCACGGTAATCCACTGTCATCCTCCACGACCCATCCCCCTTTTTAATAGGCCAGAGAGGATTGTTCCATGCGGTGGTGATAGGGCGTAACACACCCTCCTCCACATACTCTTTGATGGTGTCTGAAATTTCCTTGTGCCCCCCAGGAATGCGGTATTGCTTCATTGCTACCCGCTTGGTTGTCACAGGCACTTGCACTGGGGGCATCTTCAATTTGCCTACGGTAATGGGTGTACAGATCAATGCACTCACCCCAAACTGGTATGTTTTACCTCCAAGTCCCAAAGTCAACAATTCCAGAATGTCAAAGCCAATTATGTACTCAGGTATCAGGACAATGAACACTTGGTATTTCTGCCTATTTAAATTGCCTATTTTCATCTCCACTTTCGTTTGTACTGCGGGGGTCTCCTTTCCCCCCGAGACCTGTAACAGTACATTGTTTTGCCTTTAAATCGTGCTGGATTGCCATGAATCAGAGAGGCCTCCGCCCCGGTGTCTATCAATGCTCGCACCCCTTGCGTATTTCCTGGCCCCCAAAAAATCTTAACATCAACATGGGTCCGCCTATCAACTTTTATGCGAGCAGACGCTGCCGGAGATTGGCCGTAGCCTAGTCAAATTTCAAGTGAGTGTGACTTGACTCCGCCTCTAGCATTGCACTCACCTTTCTCAAATCAGCATATGTTGGCCGGTACGGGGAAGGTGTCCCCATAGACCCTTCTTCTTGTTCTCCCACAGGGGGAGCGGAAGGTGAGGTGTCCCCCTGTGGCTTGGTTACTACCTGTTTCTTAACCTGTTTATAGCGCTCTTTGGCTGCAAGTCCTCTTTGTTTGTATAATTCATACATTACTCAGGTTTCAATGCCATCAATCTCTTCTTTTGTCACACCGTCTTTTAACAAAGCCAGAAATATGTCCTTTCGGGACACTCGGGAGTCTCTACTATCTTGCCATCTGCCTTCAGTTCTTCTCTCACTACGCCCCTCTTTCTCCCGTGGCTTGTCATCACTCTTGTCCCACTCCCCTAAATCTGTAAGTTGCCGAAAGGCATCCACTACCTCATCAGTGGGTTTGCCCGTCATACCTACGAGCAAAGTCATAATTACACTTTTGTATGCGGGTGGCGCAGTTCTAATCACCATGTTTCGAGTTGAAACTGAGAGCGGCACAACCCCCATGTGTCCTGGAGCATCTACGTGAATTGCCTCTTTCATAGCATGCTCTCTGACTTTTTGAATTGCCTCTCTCAAAGTATACCACTTTGTTTCTTCACTAGGCCAAACTGTGGTAATGGGGTATTTACGGTTACATGCTTGGGCTGCTAGGTGCAACAAAGACACCTGTGCATCTTGACCATTGTCATCAGGGGGCGGCCCTGCCCTTAAGACCTCCTGTACATTGGTGTCAATTGACAAGGGTAGAAAACGCAGTGAGTCCGTGGAATCTACCAACAACCCTGCAGCGCCCCCATCTAGCAATCTCACCATCCATGTCAATAAAGGTTCCCTTGATTTTTGCCTCAAACGGGTAATAATTTCCCCAACCTCCTGCTGGGTGTAATCCTCCAGCGTGGTTAAATCCACCACTCCGCCTACAGGATTCTGCGGGTGGGGTCCGGCTCGCTGTCTTCTAACTGGCTTAGCCGCCACTGTTTTCTGCTTCATTTCCATTTTGGGGTCAGACTCATTTGCGGAACTACTCTCTAGACTGGTTGAGTCAAAAATATCACCATCCCACTTATCCGCATCCCAGTCCACACCGACGGTAGCGATTACAGCTGCCACCTTTCGTTTGTTGACCCCTCCCCTTCTTTTCCTATACTTATACCGGGCTACTCTGACTGCTGCCCTCTCGGCCACAGCCTGATATGTGTCAACCTTATCTTTAAAAAGTTTCATTTGAATCTGCTGCATTAACGCAGTCTGCCTTTCTGCAGCCAGCTCTCTTTCTAATCACAAAACCTCATTTTTCATTTCCACCTTCATTTGATGTATTTTCCTATAAGCATGCAAAAGAAACCAACCTCGCCTACCTAATGCAGCGCATTCTCTGCCACGTTCCACTTGAACTTGTTGCAAGCATACCATTACATCAGACGGATCAGCATCTCCCAATCCCTGATCCCATGTTTCACTTAGCCCTGCCCCGCATGCCCACGCCTGGGCCAATTTATCATATGGACTCTTAGTCCAGCCTGGAATGATAACATCAGAACATTCACCGCCAGCGGTAACGCTGTTTTTCTTGAACAAACTACTCATTATTGCAAACAAAACAAAACCTCTTTAAATCTATATTATTTTTTCTTTCCACACTGCAATCACTCCCACAAGCACGCACACACCGGCAAAAGAAAAAAAACAGCTTAACACAGTTCAACACTCACTGCCAAATCACTTTCGCTTGCAAGGTAACCGAAGCCTATCTACGTTCAAACAGATTCTTGAGTATTTGGAACAATTCATCACAAATATCCTGTTTGTGACGCCAAAAATGTATTGCTCTTCCAGAGTGCACGGAAAATCATAAATCACCAATGCAATTACGGAGCCAATACTTTGAACCGAGTAAGACGCAATAACTTGCAACCACACACTCTTAGAAAATAATGAGCACTTATACGGCTATTTATTCAAAGCTTAGAAGCAACCAGTGATAACATAGAAATAAATCACAGAAGAAACATAGAAATAAATCACAGAAGAAGCAAAGAATTCAAAAGGAAATCCATCACTGTGAGCGTAACTGGATTCCTCATCTCACCAGAGTGGCTGGAAGACCCGGATAACAGCCAGGCCGAGAGCACAACAGCCCACAGGTATGCCGGACGAAAGCGTCCTCCTCCGGCTGAAGTCTCACCTGACCGCTCAGGGGTTCCGCATATATGCACACATCAAAAAGGGGTGGTGATTTCTCAAACCTTCTGGCAATGCACTTGCGCATTGATGAGCAGCCGTTGGTTGCCAGCTGGGTCAACCGACAGTACCCTCAAGGAGCAAAGTGCCTCCCTCCTCTAAAAACAAGCACCACGAAAAACAGTCCCATAGCTCATAACGAGACATAACAAAGTTAGCTTTCCCAGCGGAAATGTCCTTGACTGCATACCAGGTTTGGAAAGCATGTTTTCTTCAGCATTGTGTATCTAACTCTCAGAAAAATGCGTGCAGCTTTTCACTACGGCATGAAGTAAATATCCATCATGGCTCCGAGTGCTCCCAGAATGCACTGCGCACAAGCGCCATGTTTTAGCTCAAGCATAACAATCCCAAAGACCTGTCACGCAGGTGATCCTCCCACACTGGTCCACCCCCAGGACCTGGATCCAAAAGTGATGGCCATGTCCTGGCCATCTGGATGATAGATCCCTGGGGACTAGCTGGTGAGACACGTTCAGGTTTCTCACACTGTACTGTTCCCTTAATCTGTTGTCCCCCCACCACGTCACTGTCCTACCAATCTCACACTCTGCCTTTCCACCTCCACCCCTCCATCTTACTTCCTATCCCACTCTGATTCCTTACACCCGCTTGTACTTCCAACTATCCCTCTACCATGGATCCTTTTCCCTCCATCCTCTCACTCTACTTCCTCACCTCTTGCTGTTCCCCTCTTTATAATTTCTATCTCACTTAATGCCAATAGCTGCTCCTATTCTCCCATTGACTGTCGCTCTAACGAGTATCCCTCCACTACTGTTCGTATACCCCTACTACTACTACTACCTCTATACTACTTTTACCGTTCCAAGATACTCAGGGATATGGTGCCCTGTACACTGCTCTCCCTGTTAAAGAACCCAGAGATATGCTTTCCGTATTCCTTTATTAGCCCCTGTTCAACCATCAGGGACCTTCAGGAATATGGTGCCCCTCTCCACTACTAACTCGCCCTCTACCACTAATGTCCTTCGCTCAATACTCCCATCACCTACTATCTTTACTCCCAACAACTACTACTACTACCACCGCTCTTACTACTATCCAACTCCGCCACCACTCCCAATCTATCTCTAATACTCACACTCTCCTATCTGTCACACAAACACTCCGCAGACCTCCTCCTTCCTTAACAACAGCCCCTACACTCCAGTTGCTCTTGCCTCCTCTGGTCTCTTGGACGTCCTCCTCCATCTCCTGTCCTCACTCAACTAACCCACACCTACAAACTCACACACACATCTCCTTAAATACCTCACACCCTCCCAGGAATAGCCACTCACCATATGCAATCACTTACCTGGCTCAAGGGGGAGTGGCAGGGGGAGTATTTAGGGAATCTTAAAAAAAGGCTTGTAAGCCCCGTCCCTTTTCTGTAAGCATCTCTGGCAAGGAAAGTGGAAGGGTTTCTGAGTAGCTGAAGTCTGTGTTACATAAGGCCTTAAATATTAATATCTCTGATGAGCTGATGGGAGCCTCATTAATAAGGCCTCTTTCCCTGAATGCTGTGCACATTCCTGAAGACTTTGCTACACTGCTTTCTTGCCTGGCCAGTGTTACGCTGCTGGCTGTTTAGACTAACCAAAACAAATGGAACACATAAACAACACTTTTTCAGGTAAATGCTTCAATGGTAGTCGCTTCCCCTACAATGAACAGACTTCAATGATAAGTGGGAGGATAGCTCAGCGGCAATGTGCACGCCTAGGAAGCAAGATGACACGAAGCAACACAGGTTCGATCCCTGGGTCCGTGCTTAGAAACCCCTGGGTATTTAAGCGCGTTATAAATACGCAACTAAGACAAACAACTACGCAACTAAAACAAACAATTCCTGTAACAGCGCCTTGATGCCCGCGGACTGTGTGAGTGCTTTAAAAAAATGCAAAAATAAATAAATATGTCAATTCACTTTGTAAAGTCACTCAGGTGTCTGTTATAATGAAAATGGCTTATTCAGCACTAGCAACAGCATTCTACTACTTTGTAATACTTCTCAACAAGACTAATACTTTAGAAGTCCATTCCCTAACTAGTTAAGAATTCTTGAAATTAATTTGAGGAGGGTTGCAACATCCTGTACATCAGCAGAAAAGGCAACATTCCACAGGATACTTTAGTTACTTTTAAATAGAAGGCTTTCGTGGAATACAAAAGTTCATAGGGGCCTTTGCAAAGGACTCCCTATAGGTGCACAATCTGTTAAGCCTGGGCAATGGGTATGGGTGACCACTCAACATCTGGATACAACACTGCAGTAACATAGAAGTGAAAAATTATCTTGAGGTAAATACTACTTTGAGTCCCACAGCACCTTAGGAGTATTGAAGAATATGCAGCTGGATACCTTCCTGTGCAGCGGTGGTGGACCCAGTCTCCTGTTCCTTGGTCATGGTGATGAAAGGAGGAACTCTGGATGGGATGTTGCAGCAGCAGTCATGAGAAAGGACCCTCAGCAAGGAATTCTTTGGACTCGGAAGTCGCTCTGCAATTTTGGTTCCTTTTTACAAGCTCGCACAGTGAACGGTTACCACCCAGTCGATCCTCCTCGATTCTGCAGTCCTGCACCTCTCGAAGTCCAACTGGAGCTCACCAAAGTTCTGGGAAGATTTGTTCACTGGAAAATGATGCACTGCAATTGGGTTGGAGGTTCAATGGTATTGGCTGTTTGCAGCCCTGGAAGGTTACAGCACATCAGGGGATGGCTCGTTCTGCAGCTCCTCTTATGGATAGTTGCTCCTACCAGCCAAAGGGAAGGAGTCATCCTCTTCGGAGCACCTCTGTCATTCCGAAAACAGGGTCAGGACAGCAGTGAACTCTTTGTGGTTTCTGGAAGTGTCCGCTGGTATCTCTGGTTGTCTTCTGCTTTGGATCTTCTTTTTCGAGTGGTCGTCTTGTCTTCTGCCTCAGGAACCTCACCTATTATCATGATTTCCCATTCATTCCTCTGCAAACTCTCCCTGCGTTTACCGAAAGGGGCGGGATGCTGTCCAATGAGGACAGCCAGCTCCTCCAGTGGGAACTGATTCCATTCAGGCACATCAGCAGACAAAGGATAGTGGCGTTTCGGGATTCTCCCATGCTTCCTCTCCTGAAAGACACACTGGAGTCTTGGCGGACACACATAGGTTTCTCGCCAAAGACAAAACTCACATCAAGACATCCCCCTCCCAGGATGGTAGAAGAAGGGCTAACAAAGAACAACCCCAGAAGAAATGGCAAAAAAGGAGCCACCATGTGAATTCAGCCACCGGTCAAAATTGATCAAAAGTCAGTAGAACACATCAACTGCCACCAGCCATAACTATAGGGTTGTTACTGTAACTAAAACGTTACTGGAGCAGGGAGAAAGGGTATACTAGGTGTCCCCTCAGCACTCCACATTAGGTGTACATCTCCCAAGGGTATAAGTTTAGGAAGGATAACAATTGTCGCTCTTTCCTTAAGAAAGTAGTTCTTGAGGAAAATAAAAGAATATAAAAAAAAGAACCCAAGGGGCTACCATCAACACTGCACATAGGGTGCTGTGTTCTGCAGAAGTGAAACACAAATGCCTTTAAAAGGTATGGAGGAAAGAAAGACTCCATAAAATATTATAAAACATATAGAACAGGGTTCCCATGATTGGAGCAAAAAAAAGAATGAATGGGGGGAAAAAGCTTCCCCTCATTCAGGAGAACAGGAATCGGTCCAGAAGTCCAGCAAAAAGTGCTACGGGTCTCACAATTACAAAACATACTTATATGCATGAGACAATCTATAAAAACAATTTCATAAAAACTACTTTTATTTCATCTATATAAAATCTCTAAAAATAAACTATTTTCTATTGACAAGCTTAACTTTACTTTGATTTGAATCAGTTATGCAATACCTAAATGTTGTAATAAAGCGATTGACAATGACATTTCTAGACCACTTACAGTTCTGTCCAAACATTCTTTGGTTGATAGCCACGATACATCATGTATGTATTGGGAGAACAACTTAATCCAAGCACTCTGAAGTGCTACACAATCACATAGTATATGTTCTCTGGACTGGATAGTGCCATACACATAATTTATCCGAGCGTACATGTGCGACATGAGCGTGAGACATGAGCGATATCTCCTGTTTGCATCACATTCATCCTACACCTGAGGAACTGCATCCTCCAGTATGGATTGGGAAAATATCACCAGATATTTGGGCATTAAATGTGTTAATGATTTCTTTTAGTTTATTTTACTAATAAAGAAAAAGTTCCTTAACAAGACACATTTTGTAATAATAGCATACAGAATGGAGCATTCACAGAATGAGTGCTTACACTTTTTTGAGAGTGCAAAGACAAAACGGCATAAGGGCCATTGAGAAGTAAGGAACATTGATACCTAGACATGGGGTGACTCAGACTAGTAGAGCAAAGCCTTACAGTAATGTGCACTATTTAAAAGTATATAAAGTGGTCTATAAATAGGGGCCGTCAGGAGGGGACACCTTCCATGTCAAGGAGATGTCTGCTTATAATTAATTAAAAACAATGTGACATTACCATATTTTCATGTCTAGGTGTAGAGCCTTTCAGTGGAAGGATGACAGCTGTGAGAAGGCATTAAAGTGGGAGAAAGCACAAGGTGAAAGGGAGTAGTCGGGTTGAATAGTACTTAGGATCACAGATAGAGTTTCCAGTAGTTGAGGAGGTTCATCCTAGCCTCTCTCTCATTTGAGCCAATGGATTGTAGGCACTTGTGTTCACTATCAAAGAGGAAACTCTTGTTATGAGAATTGGTGGAGAGGTGTAAGAAGATCAAGGGAACTGGATTGGACAATTTGATGAGGTGCGGGGCAATCGAGGAAGGGAAGTGGATAATGTAAATTTTATAAGAACTGAGCAGTAAACACCAAAATGCCATCCTGTGCCTTCTGGTGCATGGAGTATGTACAGAAATACATGATTATAGCTGAAGGGTGAAGGAGATGAACTTGTGGGTCTCATATGGAAATAGCTGATAGGCGAAGACAATTAAAGAAGTAGGTTTGCTGGTTGAGGAGGTGTAAACTGGATATAGATGTATTTCAAAGACAGAAAGTAAGGGAACTCCCTCCAGCAGTCAGTGGGCATAGAGGTGCCAGTAAGATGAAGATCATTTCAACGTATGAGAATTAATCCAGTTCTGCACTAGGTCTTTGAAACCTTTTGTTGAGAGGGAGAAGCTGAGGTATGAGTGATCAATTATATCTAAGTCTAGTCATACCCATTTCCTCGAAGGTCCATTTATTCACGGCCCATTTTTTCTCTTTTTATTTTACACATTTAGCCACAAATAAAGATGGGGGTTAGGTTTCGGTATTTATTAAGGTGTTGGATTGTGGGGGATTGTAGCCCCCTAACCCCCAAATTCGTTTGCCGCCAAATGGACCTTGAACCCATTTCTTTCGAGGAAACATTGTAGATCCATCTAAGGCTCCTCATATTTCAAGGAATATTAGAATGGGGTTGCGTCATGAGTCATGGGAAAAAGGTGGGATGTAGTAAAATGTATATCAATAGTCTGTAGAGTGTCTGCATCGAAACCCAAATTGGAGGGGCTTGTATACGTCCTTGGTCTGCAGGTAGGGATTCTCTTAGGTTTTGAAAATAGAGATATGAGAGACAGTTACTAGTGTCAGTACAGAACCTTTTGAGAGTAGAAAGGTGAGTTGGTGAAAATTGCTTCTTAGTAGCATGCATGGAAGCGAAACTAGTAGCAGCTAAGGAGTGGACGGTATTGGCCCATCTTTGGCATACAAGTGTCTTTTGGAGGACAGGATGATTAGGCTGGACAGGAAATGGGAGCCAGCTCACCAGGAGAGGATGTTCAGATTGGGTGGAAGGCAGATGTAGTTAGAGTTATGTTTAAAAAGCTTCTCCCCTGCTGCCTCCTGATATCCCCATATCCCATCCTTCTAATGGAACTGTATCACAATGTAGTTATGCAATGTTTCCTAATATGATGGGGGTCACCCTGTGTACTCCTCTTCTGCCCTCCGGACGATTACTCATCTTTCCCAAAAATCTATGTATCATTTAGTCCTTTTTTCAGCTAGGTCTGTTTTCTATTAAAAGGAGGGCACAACCCCCTTCTCCTGATTATTGTTATTGGTTGTGTCATTTAGAAAAACGTGTTAAGCCTTGTCTCACTTTCAGATTTCAAACCTTTGTGTTTTTCACCTGTTTTCGTACACACAATGTTTTCGAATCTAGCACCATGTTGTACTACTCTAAGAAGGCAATCATACAAACACAACTGAATTCTTATTCTGCCAGATGCTATGTCGTGTTGTCCGTGGATCAGACTGACATGGGGCAAATTGCTCGAACAGTTATGACCAAAGTATTTCGTCAAGCTGGCACCTGACTTAACTCAGAAGGAGTTAACAATGGGGTCTGTTGGGGATTCCTAGTAGAGTTAGCAGGGGCTTTCGCACAGTCTCTCTGGCAAATATATAAAGCTCCCATTTCCCAGGATAGCATGGCATGCAGTGTTGCTCCTTTCGATGGGCTGTTGCTGTAGATGATCAGGACTCTTATGTTCATGCTGTCGAAAATACATTCCGGATGGCAACACAGGACATGGCACACAACCATTGCACACTGTTCAATTATTTTTTAAATAAGACCTACAATGGTTGAACATCAAATACGACTACAGCAAGTACTTTTGCGATATTGCTGTTTATTTGGCTTTTCCGTCTGTAAGTCAGTAACATTTTATGGAGGGATGTGTTTCGTGTCGGCGTTCTGTTACCGATGGATGTAACTTTTTACGTCTAGGTATTAGGCGAGCTTATATAGAGTGGTTTATTGATCTGTGCTCATATTGCTTACCTCTTTCATTATTTTTTGAAGCTTGCCTTACATCCCATGGTTTCTCAAACGTACAAGCAAAAGCTCTTGATATGTTTGCGCCTGGTTCAGTTTAATAATTTACAAACGGTGATATTATTTTCCAGTATTCTTTCTTCCCTGTTCAAACATTCTGCGCTTCTCTCTCGCAAGCATTTCTTAAAAGGTTTTTTTCCTTGATGTTAATGTTTTATCTCGCACTTAATAATGCACGTTTTTTTTTGCATTTCCTTTGTTATGAATGTTCTTCGCTAATACATTCAGTGACCCAGAAACACATTTGTACGCATACTCAATTTTTTCGCCAGTACTAAAATATTAAAGTGTTCAAACATTCCAAATAAATCTATTTATTTATTTATGTATGTGTGTGTGTGTGGGTGTGTGTGTTTTTTGTATAATTATTCTAAAATGAACATTCTCATGTCATTTGACAAAATGTGACGTTGTTTGAAGGGCTGCATGTTAGCATCTTAATGTGTCTGACATCAATGGTGTAGATGCTCCCAAAAATCATTATCTGAACCTACATACTGATATTGATTATCTGCAGCACGCCTCCTTTCACCTATCGTCTTTGTATTGGTAGTTATTGTGTAAAGTATTACGCATATAATTGTATAGACCTTTCCTTCATTATCTCTTTAACAGCATTTATTATACTCATTGTTTCTTGCACACCAAGCCAATTTTGATAGTGTGTTATGCTTTTCGGTTAACCAAACCATTTAGCATAATTTGTGATAGAGAATACAAATATTTCCCAGAGTCAGCGATTGCAAGCTTGTAAAACATTTATGGGCAGGAACAAAGTCATACAGGGGTCCCAAAACGGTCCCAAGTGATTTGTTTTAAATTTGTAAGTGTACATTTTATTCACAGGTTTGGCGAACAGGCAAAGTGAGAATAAGTGAGAGGCAGTTGGCAGTTAGCGGGGAGCGGTTGGAGCTACACAGCATCTACAGAACGGACTGTCTGGACTTAGGAGCCATCCCTGTGGCTGATTCCAAGAAAGCTTTTATTTCTTTTTTCATTGGGGCGCTCTCCACTGCATGATTGTGCAAATTCGGACATAAGGGGGCAGTGCGGGAGACTGCGGGAGACTTCTCCTTTGATCCCGGAAACTACCAGGACCTACCCCAGGAACTGAGACGCTGTTTAGGAAGTCGATATTTGGACGGCTGAAGCCCTTATTCTACATCCCACGGACAAGTGGAAAAAAGGCTGTTAGTGTGGGTTTTTACATTCCAGGACCTCTGGAGGGAATAATACTGGTAAAGCATGGGTGCCATCCCTCGTTATTAAGAAACATCATGCAGGCTGTCTCGGCAGACCGAATGGGCATTTACCCAACAACAGACACCCCTGAAACTCATGTTGATTCTGTATCAAAAGATGAAACGAAAATAGTGGAAGAGGACAGGTTTGATAAGCCGGACATTAAAGAACAGGCAGAGGAAATGTCTTCAGATTCTTCAATAGACATAATGGTGGTATTTGGTCGTACCACAGTCTCAAAAGAAAATATATTGCAAAATTCTAATAACCAACATATGGATGATATCCAGGACATGAGTCAAACATTAGAGGTGCAAATAAACCTCTCAGTAGAACATAGCTCTGCACTCCCACCTGATAACAATCGGGTTGGGAGTGATCCTGCCATACCTAACGATCTATCGGCTTCGATGACAGATTGCGGAACCAGAGGGTTGTAATCATGATACAGTTTTGATAGGTGGGGCTACTGCGCCGCCTGTGATCTACAGGTTTGCTACATCAAATTCGGCCCCACGATTGACTACAAAAAAAAACAATCCAAAACTCAAACAAGCAAAAAGGGGAAGAGATCCTGCCTATGTCTATGATCAATCAAAAGGGCTTAACGGCTCGCTTAATTCAAAGGACCACCGCTCCAACAAACACCAATTCTCATCACAGCGGAACAGATCCATGGAACAAGCTAGACATTACAAAAAGGAACTGCAGTGCAAACAGGTTCCAGAATGATCCGACCAGTTGCAGAATAGACTCACACACTAGTCTCTTAGTGAATCAGAGTGGCAACTGAGATATTGCTCCTTCTGATGAAGAGATATCATCTGTAATGGAATCCGTACAAACTGATGACCAAGAGGATGAAGGCAAAAACAAAAAAACATCTGATTGACATAGAATCAATAGCGGCTATAACTTTAACATTATCACCGTATATGAAGTTACATGAATCGTTAAACGACCAAATTCGAGATCAATCGACATTATTAGCCATGTTACAGTCCAAATTGATATTCCTAGAAGGTCTTGTTACAGCCATTCAGTCGAATCTAGATAAGAATTTGGAGCAAATCACATCCATAATATACAGTATCATTGATCCCATCATTACAGAAAATCAAAAAAGACGAGCTGACTCAGAGAAAGGTACCAAAGGTATGGGAGCTCCGAAATACAGTTAAAAAAACATGTGCCAGGCAAGGATTAAATGCTAATGGGCACTTAGTGAGAGAACCAGATTCAATACAAAGCCAGAAAGTAGATCAGCAGGATATTTTGATTGTATTGGGGGATTTGGAAAGGGACATGGCTTTGGCCAGGGCCCCCATTACTGTTGAGGTGGTGGACCTGGTCCCTAGAAAAGAAATTTCAGCAACCAAGATCTTAGACAAACCACGTATAACTGTACACGAATTGATGAAGGAACCCCAGGCTCAACCGTTTACACAAATTAAAAATAAATATGATGTATTCCAAAAAAATGGGTGCTGCAGGGAAGACATTGATTTTCCCAATACACAAAGAGAGTTGCTCAAATCAGCACTGGCTAAACAAATAAAAATGCAAAAATAAATGTCTGGAGATAACAGATGTACCTGTGCAACCGGCTAGAGTATTACATCGGACAAAAACTATAGCTTCATCACTAAGAGACAAAACCACTAGTCAAGAGAACATAGTACACTTCAAACAATCCAAGACTAAGGAGGCAGCAAAATGGCGAAACAAGCTGGAAGATAATGATTCTGATAGGAATGAAGTGGGGGACGATGTGCAATAATCTGATCAGACAGTAGATCTAATGGATCTCTCTACCTATACCATCTCTGAAGAAGAAGACACCTGCTCTAATGTCGATACAAGAGGAAATATCTCCGGAACGGAGATTGAATATATTGAAGAAACTACAGACCGGAAGGATTTGTAGGAAGAAGATTGGATCCCAGAAAGACAAGTGAAAGAAGTTGGCAATAGGGCAGTAAAGCTAGTTACAAAATTACCAGTTACAGCTGGGAAAACTAGTCCTCAGCTGGAGCAGTTGAAAGAAGGAGATGATCAATTAAACGAAAGGCCCCAGGGCACAATTAAGCGGCCTACCAACTTATTGTGGAAACCCGTTCAAATTTCAAAGCCTGACAAAAAACTATCAAATAAAAATACAGTGAGGGGCTGTCTTCCGGAGAAAGAAGATGATTTAGATGATTCCACTACACAATTCGTGCCGTTGAAACCTGCAATCAGGTAAAAAAAAATCAATTCCTGCTTGTGTTACCATGCAGGAAAAAAGAACAAAAATCCATGTTCAGTATAAAGTAAGAGAAGAAGGTAGGAGAAAAAATACTGCTGAACGTGGGCAAATTGAATCAGAGAGACAAACCTCCAGTAGGAAAATAGAAAATATTACACACCACATCCTTTTAGATTAGGTAGCTTGGAGGAGAGACGATCTAGTGCTGAACCGAGCTAACATCATGTGACTGTTGAAGTGTATCCCACCACTGAGAGCTTGGAATCTAAGGATATTCATCTGGTGGAATATCCAGAGGAAGCAAGACTTGATAAGGTAATACCCTATTTAGCCAGCTTGGGCAAAATGAAGACACTGATACAAGCTGAGGATAGACTGTTGTTCTTTGTTTTGCACTATTTAATTAGGATGAGGAACCCCACATGGAGGACCAGCCTTTTTGCAAGAGGAAGGAGCCTTTCTCTAGTACCAAGGTTGAATAATCAAAATCAAACACACAGGATATGGTCATATGATGAACAGGGGGAGGATATCCACCGTGGAGATGGCAGGCCCCACAAAAGCCAATGGGAAAAAACAAACTATGTTATTACAGTGGTCTGTAAGAAGAAGTACTTATCAAACCATCAGGCTGTTCGAACAAGCTCAATTACTACTGGTGAGGAAAATTGGGCGTGGCTGGTGATCTCCCAGGTCAGTGATAAGGTGGAAGTATAGCACTCAAAATTCAACAAAGAGACCAACCAGCAAGGCCAAATTAGTCGAATCTCACTGGTCTCCTGGAACACACAAAGATTTACCCATCTTTTTGAAGCAGGGGATTTAAACTGTGAGGCCTTTGACATAATGGGGCTGATTCATGGAATTATGTGCGCCGAAAAACGGGTTTTGTGCCTGCAAATCCCTGTTTCACAAATGGGGATTTGCGAGAAGAATGTGCACAAAGCCCGGATTTCGGCACACATAATTCCATGAATCAACCCCAATATGTCTACAGGAAATGTGGTTGCATGAGGCGCCACTCCTAGAAGGATACTCAGTATATTTCAGTCCCACTAATAGGGGTAAACTGGGTCACCCGATGGCTGGTCATTTGCTTGCTTTAAAAAACTCTACAAAACTCCAGGTAATCAAAGAATTCCATCCCTCACCATTAGTACAAGCTGCACTTATATGCTCTGAAGATCAGAAGTGCCTCCTCCTTATTAATCTATATTGGAATAATGCTTCACCAGATGCAGCACGATTTCAACATACTGTATTGAATCTAATTGAGGAAATTGTGGAGACAGGAAATAATCCAGATAGATTACTCTGTGGAGACATAAATATCTTCTATTGCTTTGATGAAAATGCAGGTTTAATTACAGAATCACAGGTGAATGCCTCCCCACATGTTATCAGAGGGGCAGCCTGGAGAGAAGAACTGATAGGAAAAAATATCCAAATTGTTAACCGTCTTGTGAAAGAGGATATCCGGGCCCAATGGACATGGAGGAGAGGGCTAGAGGGTAGAACTATTGACTATATATTCGCCTCAGAGAATTTATATCCATTGCTATCAAACTTTAGGGTTAAGGTGACTAACGCCAGTGACCATGACATAGGGTCTGATCACGACTTTGGCGGTAACCCTTAAAATTCAATGGGGAAAATTCACGCTCTTACCGCAAACGGATTTCCCGCTGGCGGTAATAGCGCTAATTTTCGGCGGATTTCCCCCCAGCTCATAGCTGGGGCGAAATCCGCCGAAGTCCTGATTTGGCGGACCCTTAAATCTGGCGGTAATAGCAGTATTACCGCCGGCGGTAAGAGCGTGAATTTTCCCCATTGAATTTTCCCCATTGAGCCCAATGGGGAATGGGGCATTCCCGAATGGGCTGAATGGGGAATTACATTACCGCCGAACTCGTGATCCGGCGCTATTAGCGCTGGGGAGTTCGGCGGTAGGGCCAATACCGCCTGCGGTAATACCGCCGCCGTTACCGCCAAAGGTGTGATCAGGCCCACAGTGTCAGTATCAATTCATGCATGACTACATAGAGCACCAATGATCGAGCTTGTTAATTTAACAATTGAACAAGGCGGAAATAGACTGTGAATAACAAAGACCATGCAGAAACAGCCCTACACTCGAATTGCATTGACCACCTTCAAAGAACTGAAGGGAATTAAAGGTTGAACCTCTTTTGCTCACTGTGATCGCTTTTATCAGGAAATTGCAATAAGAAAGAAAGACCTTAGATGGAGAATCTGAGAAATTCTCAAAAAAGCTCTGAATGATACTTTTGCAGTACGTAGATTGAAACAACAACATAAATCCTGGATAAAAGGTCATAGGAGAATTATATATCAACAGAATGCAGAAGTAATGCTGTGACTCATTTCGACAAAAAATACCTCTGAAATCTGGAGGATCATAAATAAAGTAACAACCCCACAATCAGCATTCTTATCTAATGGAGTTCCGGCTGCGACTTGGTGCAAGTATTTTGAAGCTGTATTTAATTCATCTAATATTCCGGCAGAGGATAATCACCACTCGCCAATGCCTTGGACTTTTTCAACGGAAAGAATGGCCATAGAGAATTTAATTATGAAGTCAAGTAACTCGAGAGCTGCCGGGCATGACGGGCTAACAAACCTTGTATAGAAAGAAGATCCTGCAGCCTGGTCTGAAGTTATGCATGACCTCTTTCCCACTATTAAAACAACTAAGAAAATGTCACAATCTTGGTGCTCTGTCATTTTAGTGCCAGTTTTTAAGAAGGGCAATAGGTCTAATCCAGCAAACTACAAACCTTTACCCTTAACTCTTAGAAGGTGTCAACAGGAAATTTCAATAAATGGCAGGCGGGGTTTGATAAAGGAATAGGCACCGCATTGAACTTTTTCCTAATTAACCTGTTAAAAACAAGAGTTAAAGCAAAGGAAGGAGCAAGAATTTACCTAGCCTCAATCGACCTTGCCCAGGCTTTCAACTCTGTCAAACGCGACAAGTTATGGGGAATATTAAAAGCCTGGAATTGTCCATGGGATGTGATAGAAGCCCTGACTGAACTTCATACCAACACTACTATGCAAGTAAGATTGGCTGAAAAAGGCCAACTGTTGAATCCCATTTAAATGCCCAAAGGCCTAAAGCAGGGGTTTACCCTTGCCCTGCCTTGTTTAACCAATTCATATCGGACATTTCGGATGCCGTTGTTGACATCAGGCCTTTCCCCCCCCAATCTGGCTGGAGAGAAATTAGGTTGTCTGCTTTATGCAGGCAACCTTATATTATTAGACCAAACCCAAGTAGGCCTCCAAAGACAGCTAAACGCTTTAGACACCTATATAGATGACAACAGTCTAAAAATCAACATTGCCAAATCCAGAATTTTTACTTTGGAAGAAAAACAGGAAGAAAAATCCTAAAGCAACAAGCTTGGTTCTTAAAAGGAGACCAATTCACAGAAGTTCAAAGCTTTACCTATTTGGGCATCTGTGTGAACAACAGTGCTGTAGATGCCCCTTAGGAATTAGTTCTAAGAAGTAAAACAAGGAACTTGACTTCGCAGGCGTGTATAATTAAACACAAGCACTGCAAGTTCACTCTGCGGCTGATTATTGACTTTTACAACATGAAAGTAATTGCTATTAATACATATGGATCTGCATCTTCTTTCAGCCTTTCAGCTTCTTTGTGGCCAAAACTAGAAGGGCAATTTTGGAGAAAAACTCTCTTACTTCCTCCCTCTCTTCCGGTCCAACTTATTAGGGAAGAAATGGGCTTGGTAGCTTTATCGGCCATTGTACAATGGAAAATCTTAGCATTTTTTGGTAAATGCTTACAAGGTCAGTTTGAAGGAGGCTTTAGGGTAATGCCCTGAAGAATGATAACTATTTGACATTGACTAATTGGAAAAATGAGTATTTGAGCATCCTGCATGAGCTGAACGCCTCGGTAGATGTTCTACTGAACAACCCGTCTAAAGTGAAAAGAATCTTGTTTGATACGGACTAGATAAATACCAGGAAAATGGGGCAAAAGCTGATTAACTATGGGCATCAGGGATTGGAACATAGATCAAGAGATCAAATCCCATGTTACTTGGAGAGATTCCCTAATCCTCAACTAAGGAATCTATTCTTCGATTCTGATAAAGCCTGACGCCCACTCTAGAAATCCTTGAAGTTCGAAAGGAAAAGAGTCTTCATAAATATGTGTGTAGACATTGTGGAGCTAAAACTGAAACCCTATTCCATTTGACTTTGGCATGTTCTGAATTGAAAATGCAAAGAGACAGATGGCTGGGGAAATTATTTCCTGAAATGCACTACTTGGACAACAGAATAGTGCAATCTTTGCTACAGGGTAACCAAATTTCAATTACAATAGCCCTGCTGGCATTCCTAAAAGAGGCTTTTATTCAATTGGGTCATTAGCTAACCTATATTACTCAATGCTCAATAGTAGGCTTACAGATCTGAATTTTCTCATCTTGTCTTTTCCTTCCTTTTCTTTACTCTTTACTCTGACTTATTCTGTTCTTATTCTTATTAGGCTTTGGTATGACTTATGAGAGGTGTTGTTTCCTGAGCAAAGAAATGAACTAGCATCTAATTTTATTTTATATTATTTGTTTAGCATATGTTATGTTGTTCTTCATTCTTTTTGTCTCTCTTTTTCATTCCCTCCTGTTTTTCTCTTTTTTTTCTCTCTCTTTTTTTACTGGAATGTTAGATTTGTAAATGGTTTTATATTTTTTTGAGGTAGCTGTAAGGTTTAAATTAAGCCAAATGCTAATAAAAAATAAAACATATAAAAGAATTGACAGGTTTGGAACAACCTAATGCCAAACCTTTTTTTTATTGTTTCGTTGTGAAGATCCCACCCCATGCCCCTCTACCCCAGAGCACACCATCCCCCAAAATACATTTTCCCATTCATTCTCCATAGATGTGGTCAGATTTGTGTAATACTTTCTGAAGGACCTAGCATTACCTTGGATTTGGTCTAACTAGCAACCCTTTTGTGGTTTTGCTCAAATACATGCAGTGTTTTTTTAAAGTGTCGAGAAGTAAAAAATAATCTAGATCACTGACGTTGGGGTTGGAGGCAGTGATCATTTCTTCCCTGCAGAAAATTGCATCTAGTGTGTGTACGGCCAGATGAATTGCTCTGTTGATGTTTTTATTCTCTTTCTCAAACCAGATGCTAAAATGTCCTAGTATGATCATGCTCTCAAGTTCCACTACTAGCTTGGCTACTGTGTCTGAGAATGTCTCTGTGGAACTGGGATTGTAGGTGGGGTATTTATACATGAATAGGAAAAATATATTAATTTGGTGGCTGGTTTTGAAGTTGATCTGAAGGGATTTGCAAGTTCATGTCACTGATGAGACAATGAGTTGTTTTTGTGGGCCATGTCAAGGCCTTCCTCCTCTCCTTCTTTCTCTTTGCTAATATGAGTGTAAAGCTGTTATGGAGAGTCTCATGGGCCACTACTTTGAAGTCTTCAGAAAGACATATTAATGCTAGGAATAACGTGTTTGTGCCCCTTTCATCAGAAACCAATTGATTTCTGTTTTGTGCTTAAACAATGACTGTACGTTGATCAGGATGCAGTGTATCTTGTTATCTTTTGATGATGAGTTGGTGTTTGGCTCGTGATTTGATATGGGAGTGGTGTTTTGTGTGTGGACCTGGTATCTGAGTATTGGAAGTTGTGCTTGGGCTCATGTGTATCTGCTCTGTTTCATTGCTGAAGAGTTCCAAAAGGTTTCATGTGGTGTCGTTCTGTCCTGTGTCATTGGGCCTCATTACACTGTAGGCGGTAAGGGTTTACCGGTACCGGTATTTTACTGCTACTGGTAAACCATTACCGCCTTACTACGAGGTCGCTTGCTTTTTGCAGGCGTTAAAAACAAACCCGCAAAGGGACCAGGGAGCTAATTATGGTACCGCAATTTGTGGTACCGTAATTAGCACCTTCCCCATTCCCATAGAGCCCTATGGGGCAAAAATGGGAATGGGGAAGGGCAATGGGGGAATTACCGCCCCACCAACCTTGGAATAGGGCGGTAATTCCCCTTTCCACCAAGGCGGTGCCGGTATTTTACCGGCATGGACCAAGGTGCTAATAGCTAATAGCACCTTGGTCCACCGCCATCCGTGCAATGAGCCCCGTTGTCTCTGTGGTGTATGATGTGTTTTTTCCTATTCCTTGTAAAAAAAAAGGGTGATCTGAGGTGGCAGTGTGAACCTGTTATTCTAGTTCCTTTTTCCATTATTGTTGGAGTGCTATCTCAGGTTCTGGTATAGGTGTGCTCGATTTGGTGGTGTTCGAATGTTATCATGGTTGATTCCCCTGTATTGCCCTTTCTTGTCGCTCATTGCGTTATTGGTCGGGAGTATGTGTAGGTTGAAAGAAATTGTACAATGGACATGGCGTTTGGTCTATTTTTCCAAAAGGGTATTTCCTTATTTAGAGGATGTTGATTGGAATAGTGGAATTGAAACCCTTTCAGTTGGTCTTCTCATTTGCCTTGTGCCTATTTAACTGTAGCTATTCCATTCTTGTACATGTCTCGTTCTTGCAACCATATGTCGTGGTAGGGTCTTTGAAGAGTGACAGTTCAGTTGCTTAGAGGTTGCCCTGCTTGCTCCCGGTTTGCACCCCTCTGCCTCTTACTTTTCGGCATTGCATACCACTGATTTTTAGTTGTAATACTGTAGTTTAGGTTGCAATACCATCTGCCTTCAGGCTTCTTTCCTGATTGGGACGATGATCTGGGATCTTGTCTGCCTCTGCACCAACACCACAAATACAGTTTTTCTTTATGCTTTCTCTGGGGTACACAAATACAGAGCATAGTGGTGGGTGTTTTAATCAGGTGACATCTAGTTTGTGGGATTGTTCCAGCCACCCCAAATCAAGCTTGCACGATTTCTATTTATTAAAAACAATCATGTTATGAACTTAGGACAGACCAGTATAACAGTATCAATTCCCTGATACCTCCTTCCTCTTTCAGTACAAGAAATGCACAGGGTTGCAAAGAAGGTATTTATTAGAAAAATATAAATAATTAAATCAAATTACAATGTAATCAAATTACTTATTTTCATCTTTCTCAATGAAATCCCAACATCAATGGTTACTACAATGAAGAATTATCAACATGCTGCCAAAATGAATTGTCAAGGCTGCATTAACTTGAATGTAGACTTTTTCAAACACTGAATTTGGTTTACAGTGAGCCCACATTCACTGTGCGCTGAAACGTAGTGAGGATTCAGGACAAAGATTTCATTTGATAGAATACCGAATTAAATCAGAACATCCCAGACTATCTAAATCTCTCTATTTTCCATTTATTGCAAATAAACACCTACACCTTACTCCATAGACACATCAGTATTTCAACCAGAACACTAGACAACTCATTTTAAATCCAAACTACATGACATTACTGCATGTAAATCACACAAATAAAATATATATATATATTTAACGTGTATGTTTGATAGACTCCCTTCAATAATGATTCTATTGCATTACTGTGTAAAAAGTATGCATTTGTCAGTTTTCATTTTTTAAATATTCTTTTCATTGCGTTCATGAAGAAAACAGTAAATGAATTCTTCAGTTTAAAGCATGTCAAAACAACCAAAGGAAAAAGAAAAACACATACATTGAACTAGTGGGAGCACTAAAATTATAGGCTGATATTGCGGAACTGAAAGACATTTAGCAAATTGTAAAACCTAATTGAGACCAATGTTAATTGCCACTTATGCATCCGGAATAGTGACCAAGTGAAGACTAATACTCCAAATAAAAGTGCATTATACAAAAGAAAATGTACATGTGTAAGTTTTCAATGGCCAATTTAAAGTGGAAAAAATTAGTGGAAATAAAGGCACTCTTCCTATTTCCTTGAGTGGTTTGCAATTAGTAACATAACCTCACTCATTAACATAACCAGGGAATGACTTCAATTAGATTGTTTTTCCAGGAATGTGCAAAGTGAGATATTATATAGCTCCCATTCTGTACTTGGCCATTGCACATAAAATAAGTGAAGGATCTCCCAATATACACACCATTTGAGTTTATTTGATCAAATCCAAACTGTCGAGAAGCCCTAACACTTCTGAAATGTTTACTAATTTCCCAGGATGTACAGTCAATTGATGTGCCAACCCCCCATTTAGTACTTTCACAAATAAGAGGGTTTGGAATGTATTCTATTCCCATTTAGAGTATACCTGCCCTCGTAATGATATTTCCCCTTGGCTTTATACGTACATATAAAGTATAACGTTTCCCTCACTCCCACCTTGCTCTCCACACTCTTTGTCATTCACTTGCACTATCTGACAATCTGTTAGGCATAGCATGGTAGTCTATTGATGGTATGCTCTTTTCCTTCTCCCCCTTCTCTCATTCCTTCCTGTCATGCACTTGCACTAGTAGAAATGCCTCTGGCCTAGTATGCTAGTTATTTTTTTCTAGAGCATTCGGAAACTTCAAGGCCTAGGAATGATGACTGTATTCCCTTGTTCCCTTCCCGCCTTGAAGCGACTTGAAGCACTTCACTTGGTATACGCATTTTACAAATAAACAATTACATATACATGTATTCTGGCTGTCTTTCAGACAGGTGGCTACTGGGTACTGTGAGGGTGCAGTAGTGCGAGATCAACACACATTTAAATATAAACAGGTTTGGGGAAAGGCCTGGCTAGCCCTAATGCTACGAGGGGTTTCCCTGCCTCAACATGTATCATAAATGGTTCTGTCAGAATGGCAAAAATAAATAATTGTCCACCGTCATGTCAAAACCCTAACTCTAGCCCTCCCACTAACAACTTAACCAAAAGGTGTAAAGGAGTGTCTTTGTAGCAGATCCTTCACAGCTCTTTTCAAAAGTTACAAACACAAAATTCCAAATGGTGCAAAAACAAACCAAAGTTCCACAGGGATCAAGAGAATGTCTCCCTTCTCATGATTTTGTCAAAGTGTTCACAATCCTAGGGGTTGTATCCCTTCCCCATGTTTCTCATCTTTTTACACATCCAACTGGGTACACTCTTCTTCCCGGTACTGTGACTAAGAAGTGTACTTACAACTGTTATTCCTAAATGGGTGAGTAACAAACACAGTTCTCTTCCCAGGTAGACTTGGTGTACTCTCCTGCCAAGTACTACCTTCTGCCACAACTGTCCTTCTTTATATGGGTGGGAGACCCAGGCTCGCCTGGCTTTAACAGTTCTCCTTATAGGACGAATTGGTGTACTCTCCTAACAAGTGCTACCTATTGCACAGCCAACCTGGTGCACCTTTCACGCCGGTAATGTGGCTATGAAGATAAGCACTGTAGTATTTCATCTCTCTTCCTCTTTCATATGCTTGGTTTACTCTCCTGCCAACCACTACCATGCACAACCAAGTATGTAACAGCTACTTTGCTATCACTTTCAGAAAACCAGACCCTAGGTTTGAGGTATTCCTCCACTTTCCCTGCTTGCCACCACCTTTTCTCCTTATCAGAGTCCCAGACCCTGGATTCAGGGTATTCTTTCCCCCCCTCAGCTTGGCAAAACTTCTTCCACTCATCAGTATCCCAGACCCTAGGTTTGGGGGATTCTTTTACCCTTGTCTCTTGTCACAAATTCTGTTCACCAGGGTCACAGACCCTAGGTACAGATTATTATTCCCCCCATCCTGCTTTCCATGACTTCTTCTGATTCCTAGTGGTTCCCTGCCCATTTGTGTACCTGTGTGTTGGCTCGTGTCGGCGTATGCTTTCTCCCAGCTTTCTCTGTCAGTCACAGGGCTCACACTGTTTGTGAGGGCTCGGCTTGGTCTGTGGCAGCACCACAGCACTGGCCCAATTTGCTTGCTTCTGACAAATCGGGACCGCCTGCCGTCTTTGTCCGCCAGTCGGCTGTGCCAGCCAATATTTCAGGACCAGCTGCGGAGCTTCTGACCAAACCCTAGGCTTTCCGACTTCCTTCCAAGGTGCAGCAAGTATGGTCCTCTTCCACACGACTCCTCCAGGGAGGACTGGTCCTCATCTGGTTTCCTTCCATGCTTTTTATTTGTCCATCGGGTTTATTGAAATTAAATAGACTGGTCTGCTTCCTGTGTTTCCGCAGGGCACTCTTCTGTACTCTGCACATCTTCTGCATCGCAGTACTATTTTTCTGGATGTCATGACTACTCTTCTTCTTCTTCTCAGTATAATTAAAAGGAGGACAGACTTCTACCTTGTTTGCATACATAGAAGTATTGAGGACTCTTGCACCATGGAGAAGGTAAGAGGCTGAGGGAGCTGGGATTGTGGTGGACGTGTAACACATCTCTCCTAGTGCGTCATCCCTCATCCCATGAGGCTGTTCCCTTCCCATGTGATCCTCCCACAGTGCAACACCCCCAGGGGGATTACTGGTTTGTGGACCACCACCCTGGCCACATGAGGAGGGTTCTCCCCATGGGAGAATGGAAGGCATCCAATGATTTGTCATGCCCTCTCAATGACTGGCTCATTTCTCGCCTTCTAGTAAAAGGTGGGCATCAGTCATCTTCCCTCCCCTGCTTGGTTTGTATCCTTCTGCATTGGACGTGCTGTTTCAGTTTTTTGATGAATAAGGCCTTGGGTTAAATTCCATTTGAGCCTCTCTTACAATGGTGTTCCAGTAATGCAAAACAAGGGAAGACAGTCCATTCTATACTTATTCCTGTTATTGTCAATTCTCCTTTCAATCTCTTTCTTTGAATCAGTCTGTTAATCAGTCCATCCCAGTCAGTAAGTCATTTTACTGTTTTTGTATAGTGTTGGATAGTGTTCCAAAAATGACACTGCATTAAACCCTCCCTTTTGTACTCATTGGGCATATTAATGAGGAGGGAAGATGAGACCCAGCTTCCCTCCCATTTTATGTGATGTAATATTGGAGATTACAATATTACATTAAATAATTGTGATTTTCTAAAACATTATGTTTCTCGCATTTGATTATGTTATTAACTATTTTGCCAGGTTGATCTCAATCAGGCAAATCAAATAATGCAATTTTCATCTCTGCATGCCATATGATGTGCATGACAGATTTGTGATTTTTATTATCTGATACCTTCACACAAGGATTCTATTCAAATCTCAAAATATTGGCCTAACTGCCAAGGATGCTAGGATGTACTATGGACGTGCAATGTTTCTATGCAAAAATATACACGTTTGTCTAATTTGCTAAATTAAACAAATAGCCTTCAGCTGATAGATATTTCCACCCTGAACTATTTTCTTGTTGACTGCTACATCATTCCGATAAAGAGACATTCCTATCAAAAGATATTGTCATGATGCCTACCTCTAAGGAGCCAGGCCGGGCCCAGCAACCCCAGAGGCAGACATCATTTTCCCCAGGGAAGTCTCAGCGGGCCCAAGTCGGGGTCCTTTGGACTCAGTCCTGGCGCCTTAGGCGCCAGGCTCATAGCAGACCCCAGTCCTGGCGCCTTAGGCGCCAGGCTCATAGAAGAGGATATGTGTTTAAGTGCTTGGGTGCACACTTACCTGATGCAGACCTTGCTGCTTCATCCAGGCCCTCTTGAGGCCTGAATGGGACTACTTAACCTGTAGGACTACTTCACCACCCGGGTGTGGTCGGGGAAGGATACATACCTGATTGGTGGAAGGATATATACCAGGAACTTCTTCCAAGGCTATTTAAACCCCACCCGAACAGTCACACATGCTTCGCGTTGTTCTGCACCTAGCAGCTGGACGCTCACCGTGTCAGCTCCTGCATCCTGACTTCAACCACGCCTGCCAGCACCCAGGAACACCTGCAAGGGGAGAAAGGAAGAGAATAGGAGAAGAAAAGCCCTTACCTGCTAAATCTGCATCCCGGAGTCATTTCTCCAACGGCCCTGAAAAGGAAGACATCATTTTAAAGGCATTTCGTTTCGATCGCTGCAGCGCTGCATTTTACTCACCTTTGCAAGGTGCTTCCATCTTCAGCACAGATCTTCCGGATTCAGCTACGCCCCGGCGCCTAGAGGAAAAAATACTAGAACAAAGGTGAGAGGGAGAAAAGGAATAAGGAAAGCTCAGTTTCCTTTTAAGTCTTACCTGTTGGATTATTCCCACTGCATTTCGGGTCCTGCCGCTTCCTGGCATCTCCGGACCCCGGCCCCTATGGGGAAAAAAGACAAAGACATTGAATGAGCGAATGCAAAGACATTACCTGAGCGCTCATCCAGAACTGTTTCACTTCGGGTCGGCGGCATATCTCCGGCACTCCGAACCCCGGCCCCTAAGGGGAAAAAGACATAAGCATTAGCGCTTGCTGCAATTAGACAACGAACATTATTATTAAGCTTGAACTTTTGAACAGAACATTTACAGCGCCTTACCTGAACAGTCAAGCTTACCTGAACTCCCATCAATCCTCAATCCAGTGAAGTAACTGGGTTTCAACGCGCCCCTGGATCAGAAGCAGGATGGAGAGCTCATCCTTCCAAACCCTAAGGTGAGGCTTCACGGGGAATCGTGGAGGAGGTATCGTGGAGGGTTGGAAGGGAGTGGGAGGCTTGAGCATTGTTCCACAGTTGGTAATACTCCCGTTTCACGCACAGGAGGGTATCCAACGAGCCAGGGAAGCCAGAATAGAGGGGCCCTTCCTGTCCATCTTCAGAGTTCTGCGCCTTCGACGCCGCGCCTCCGTGGGAACCAGGTGAGCGTTACAGATATTCACAAAAATGGTATTCCAAATGTAAAATGTTAAGGGATAGGGAGTTTTTGCAGCAGTAGAATTAGTCATAGTATATTTTGTCAAATTCTTTTCATCAGATTTTGTCACAAATATGTATGGGGGTGGGTATAGAAGAATAATTAATGTGGGGGTTAAGGTGTGGCTGTGGGGTGTCTCCCCCTACATACATTTGCAGCAAAATCTTCCAGTAAAAAAAAACAATTGCCAAAATCTACTTTAACGAAAAATATTCAACCATATTACATAGAACCCAATTTTGAAACTGCAATTATTGCCCTTCCCATATAAGGTTTTCACTAAATATTAATGGTATGTTCAGTTCCGGGCCTGGCAACAGGACAGGCCATTCAATGTTGGTCCCTTTGAGGCTCAAAACCTGGCTACTTATGAACCCTGATAAGCTCCGCTGTCATGGCATCATTGTCTGAAGTTCTTTAAAATGAGGCTGCTGAGGGCCATTTGTTAAACAAAATACATGAGTAGATCCCTGACCCATGAACTAAACTAATAGACAACTCATTTGTTGATTATATTGCAAACAGTTCGGGCCCTTGAAGAAAAAAGAGCTGTGCACAAAATAGATAATGAATATCCCTTGGATCAAAAAGTCTTACCATAACTGGCACATTTCTGGGGTTTTTCGGTTTTACTTGTAACCATAATGTCCCATTTTGGGACCCCCCTGTAACTTTGCCCCCCCAAACCTCACCAAACTTTGCAAAAATAAATTCAGAGTGGGCCACATACTCTTTTTGCAAAGTTTGGTGTGGCTTCGTCCAAAGGGGAGCGAAGTTATAAGCCGCCCAAAATGTGCTCTTCCTATGGGATTAGCAACTTAACCATAACTACACAGCCACTACCGTGGCTGTGTAATATATATATATATATATATATATATATATATTTTCAAACGAAAATTGAGCCCAAAAAAAGGGCCAAATCAGCGGAATGCACTCCTAAGAGCAGCCATGTCCAGTAAATCCAGGGCTTGGCAATAAGGGGCTACACGGCAAGAAACAGATAGCACCAAATGTTCTTTATTGATAAAAGGTGCATGGCAAGTGAGAAAAAGTTTACATCGACGCGTTTCGCGATCAACTGACCGCTTGTTCACGATAGTAGGGTAAACACAGAAAAGGGACTCTTATAAACACAATACAAACTCTCTGGTTACAATGTATAGAATGTCTCATACACCACATGGCTCAAAAGTAGGGTGAAAACAATCGGCCATTTTGTAGTGACCAAGTGTTCCCTCATACTAACCATAATAGTCTGAAATAAAACCATTACATAAAATGCTGCGCTATAAATGGTGATTTACAAATTTAAATATTGCCGCTGATATATAGCAATATTAAACCGAGGATAAAGTGCTTAGTGCATGCACAGTAGTGCGAGCTGCAAAGTGCTGAAAATAAAGTGCAAAGTGCAAAGTACATAGCAGCAATAATCTAGAGGGTGGAGGTAAACAGGGTACAGGTAAGGGAGAAAGAGAGGAAAGAAAGGGAAATACATGGGGATCAAGGTTTCATTCAATTTAGCAAAAATAATGAGCATAGTGCTCTACGTCCATGGGTGCATGGTTCGTGTAGTCAGTTTTAAAAAAAATATATATATATCTGCTAAAGTTAAAGGCCATTGATTGACCCCACTTATGATACTTGACTTACCTCCTATTCACTATCTTCTTTGAAGCCATGAGGGTCATTTGTTGATACAGTTATCTGCCCCTTGAGTGACACAGATCTCAGATCCTAGGTGTCTGCAGGTGTGAATTATATCCTTCACTGAAAGGTGTATTTGATGTAAGTTTCTGATAACTTGGGCCCAGTTAACTACGAGCATGCTTCACAGACTATATTACTTG
This sequence comes from Ambystoma mexicanum, assembly GCF_040938575.1. Lineage (NCBI taxonomy): Eukaryota > Metazoa > Chordata > Amphibia > Caudata > Ambystomatidae > Ambystoma > Ambystoma mexicanum. Next base: position 1,254,793,387 of record NC_090931.1, read on the forward strand.
TATGTCGAGGGAATTGTGGGTTAGACTCTGTGTCAAATGGAATTTGTTTATGAGTAGCATTAGTTTTCCTTTCAAGGCCTGTTCCCAGAACAAAGAGAACATTTGAACCTTTTTTGTGAATCCAGGCAGTGTCATCTAGTTTATTGCCCAGCCTCAATGCCTGAGTTTCATTCCCTTCGTAAAACATCAGACCAGCACTGCGGCTGGGGTCAAAGAAAATGCAATTTTGCTTTCAAGCCCATTTTGCTGTTTCATTCACAAATCTAGCAGTTACAATCATTTTCTTTTCCACTTTTCAGTATTCTAATTGGTTCATTAAACAGGGGCAAAATTATAACATTTCTGCAATCAAGCACCTGTCAAAATGTACACTTCAAGTCTCTGTAAGTTTAATTTAGTAATGCTGATTCTTAATCCTGAAATAGAAAAATAAGAAAACATATAGACCTCAATTCAATGTTTCACCTTTCTATAACATGCTGTGTTTTTCTCATGCCAGGTTTCACTCTTCTTCCTTTAATACAGAGTAACTAAAATTAGCTATTTTTTAGCCTTACTAATGTTGGGGAGAGGTGGCATCGCCCCACCCTCCTTTAGCATTCCTGCAGGAAGAAGACCATGTGTAAGCAAAGGGGGTAGACATCTCCACCCCCTTCGTACATGTTTGCCCAATATATCATTGATCAGTAGGCCAATAATCTAATGTATACATATGTTTAGAAACTCCATTTTGTGTCCTGCCTACCGCCATCTTTCCCTAGGCCCAAAATCACTCCACTTATATGTCAGCTCTCCTTTCCCCAGCACTGCGTACATACAGCCCACGGTGTCTCCACCCCTCTCAGCTCTGCACGAGCCTCATTCTCATGGAAGTCCAGCCATTTATTTTTGCAATTAGCTAGTATCGAATGCAGACAGAATGAGCTCACTGCAGAGTGTGAGACCGGGCAAGCACTGCACCCTGTGCCCATCCATCGCTGTGGACCTACTTGTGCCCTCTCTACCCCTTCCATGCTGGGCCATGGTCCAACGGCCCCCTGCCCTCCATTCTCTTTGAAGGTAACTGCCTGAAGGACGCCTCCCAATGACCACACCAGAGTACCCACCATATACTTAATCCCATGGAGCAGTATATTTGCCCCTTAAACTAACATCTGTCCATGTATTCGTTTGATTCGTGAGGTATCAGGGAGCAAACATTACAGATTCAAACCCCACAGATAAGGCACCTAGGAGAGGGGCCCAGTGCCACCATACCACTACAAATACTGAGGTCAGGATGCCAGTATATCTGTCTATGTTTTACAATGGCCCCCATCCACATATTGGTTTATGTTCACCATTATTCTCTGTATGCCAATGTTTATTGTTTACCTTGGATTAGCCAGAAATGTAACTCTTATTGAACTATGCTCGACCTTCACACCGCAAAGGATGAGCCCAGCAGACCCACTTGTGCCCATATTAAAGGGGAGCAACGTCCAATTAGCATCGAACCTCTCTTATAGTATCCAGTATGGCATAGGCCTTCCCTCAATCCAGTGTCAGAATTTTATTCTATATTGACATTCATGACTGATGATGTGTGTCGTTTTAATGTGCTGCCTGTTTATTGTTTGGAGTGCTCTGCTTGCTTTTCATATCTCAGAGAAATTAGTTTTACTTGCAATTATTCTCCTGGTCTTATTCCCTAGTGGGGTGTGTCCTTTATTTTGGTCTATTTTATATTACGTACATGTTGGGCAGTAAGCTTCATTTGGTGACCCCTCTTGCATGATATTCCTCGAGACCTCCCATGCTTGCAGCGTATAGGCACTGAGGATAGTCCATGAACGGAGGCTTTTTGAAGAACATGGGCATGTGAGTATTAATTGCAAGGGAAAAACAAATAAGGGAAAGTGGAAAAAATTGTTTATGGTATTTTAATAAGGGAAGGGAACACGCATGGTTAGGGCATGAATTAGTAAATTTAGTGTTTATATGGAAGAATAAGTTGAAGAATAGAAGAGAAATGGGAACCCAGCTCTGCAAAGGGGTAGAAGTTGGCGCCACATTGCACTGTCCCGACCAGTGCAGATATTAAATGGAAAGGAGGATAAACGTAGGAGCCTTGTATAATTAGTAGGCTCGGAAATAAGTAGTGGTTATTGTTTTACAATATTATTTTAGTGTTCTTATAAACTTTGTGGAGGCAGGCCCAGAGGGGGCAGAGATGATGTGAATGTTGAATGTGTGAGAAGGGGATATGGTTTAACAGTGGGAGGTCCAGGGTAAAAGTAAACATATAAGGTTTATGTTTTTGTTGGGTATTGTTAACATATTTGTTGGTTGTGTTTTGTCAAAGTGTTTGTAGCATTTACACACAGGGGATAGTATGTTCAGCCCCAGGAATGTGTGCACTCCATCAATGTTATTGATACAGACCTTAGCATATGAGACAACTGTGTGAGGAATACCCACCAATGCAGATATGTTTGTTTATGGTATACAAGTATTAGCAAGAGCAATACCGGAACTAACTCGAAAAGACTTGAGAGTAGATTTTGTTTTCCACCCTGTGGCCACACCCAAAATAGTGCATGGTGCAGTCATTTCTCTCAACCTACAGGGAGTGCAGGTGTCAGCAAAGCCTATTGTAGCAATTGCCATGGACCCACATTGGTGTGAGTGCGAACAGTGTTGTGTATTGATCCAAATATCCCAATACGAGAACTGACAGACGAAGAGTTGTTCACTGACAATGACACTGATGGGGAGATTATATTAGAAATGTTCATGCCCTGTGACATAGTGATTCAAGAAGAGTAGCAAACCCCCTCACGGCCGCTGTCAGTGACTGAGGTCCCGTACTAAGGCCAACTGATCTAAAAAAATTGCAAAAGAATAATACCTGACAGAGCGGCAGCAGTACGTGCCTCAGCCACACCACATACTGTCAAAGACACACAGAAGTATCTTGGCATCTGTAATTACTGCTGTGCATGGATATTAGATTATGCCACCTACACCCGACCTCTCTTGCAAGGGCTGAAAGAAGCACAGAAGGACAAGGTACCAATAACATGGACACCTGAAATGCACAGTGGATTCAAAACACTAAAGGAACTGATAAGTACAGCACCAGTTCTAGCCACACCTGACTATGAAAGGGAATTTTGCCTATTTTCACATACAAACGGAACACTGATGACTGCAGTGTTGATAAAGAAGACATCCCTGGGCCACAAGACACTGGCCTATTACAGCAGCACACTTGATTTAGTAATGCAGGGACACTTTGCATGCGAACAAGCTCTCACAGCAGCAGTAAAAGTGGAACAACAAGAGCCCAAGGGGGAGGGATATAATACACTACCCATAGCCCAGATCATAGAAATGCAAAAAAGAGCACCTCCTGAAGAACAGAAATTATGGGCAAAAAGAGGGTGCACCCAGTCCCCCACTATCTCCTATGGCGACAGGATGCCACAGGAAAAGTAGAAATGTCTGTAGAGTTGTTACTAGTAGAATTCCAACAACTACATTTTCCAGCCCACACATCAAAACAGCACATTGCAGCAGATATCCAGGAAGATTGGTTTGCACCAAACCTTCAGGAATATCTTAACAAAATGACAACTGAATGTACCACTTGTCAAACATTCAATTCAGGAATGACAGTCAGAACGATACGAGGAACATTGCCATGTCCAGTGGAACCCTCCCGTGAACTGCACATCAATTATACAGACATGGGAGAAAGGTGCAATTGAGGAAGATACTTGATTGTGGTGGTCTGTCCCTTTTCACACTGGGTGGAAGTAGGGCCCTGTGCCCACCCAAATGTGAAGTTAGCAGCAAAATATTTATTGAGAGAAGTGTTCCCGCATTGGGGAATATGTGATGTCATACAATCTGACAACTGAACACATTTTGTAAACAACCTCTTCAAAGAGGCAACAACCTTACTGAGAATAAAACACAAAATGCGCTCAATTTACCACCCACAAGTGAACAGAGTGGTTGAGAAAATCAACCGTCTCCTCAAAAGAAGAATGTCTAAACTACCCCATACTCTGAAAAATAATTGGGTCTATTGTTTACCTTTAGCCCTTTTACAGTTGCGCACACAGCCCAGCAAGGACAACCACTTGTCCCCTCATGAAATAGTAACTGGTAGACACATGCAAATGCTGCTGTCACCAATGAGGAGAATGTCAGGCACATATAGAACAGCAACAGTATTGGGTGAGGAATTCAAGGAGTATCTTACACAACTAACAAGAGCAGTAAGATGCATTGCCAAACAAATCGTCCCACCCTTTACATGATAGAATGAAACAGAAACCACAACAGCAGCACCTGACAGTCCAACAAAACCTCTAACGCCTGGGGAACTTGTATATGTTTGAAGTTTTGTAAGAAGGTGGAACTCACAAGGTTCCATGGTCCATATAAGGTAATATTTTGCACCCCTCTAGCAGTGAAAGTAAAAGGACTGAAAAGCTGGCTGTACCTATCAGATGTCAGAAACACCACAAGAGAATGAAAGAGAAGCATCAGTGCCATAGATTGGTCTTTCATGAGTACTGAACAAAAAAATGATCAGCGCAGAGAACGAAGTAGAGGTGTAAATATAGAGATGAAAAATAACATACTTGAACTAACTGACCATACTGTTATGTAAAAATAACTCCTCTCTTCTTGTGCCCCCTTTCTATGTTTTTTTTAAAATGTTCAAACTTCTTATTAATCACTGTCCCCATTTTATCATTTTCTATTGCTGCTACGATGGTGGAGACAATGCCACTGACAACTCAAAGAACACAGATATATACCAGTAGAAATAGAATAACTGCCACAAGGGCATATAATTATAATTGCGGCTTGTATTGTGTAGCACTAGTAATCAGCATTGTTGTGTTAGGCTTGGGTATTTATTGGGGAACATCTTTAATTATGGGAGACATAAAAGAAGGAGGGTTGGGGGAAAACTAATACGGGAAGGAGGAAGCTTAATATGGAATGGGGTAAAGCTGATTTGGGATAACACAATGCTGCCTAACCTCACTTTTCTTGTACAAAAACATAACCAAAGCAACTCCAGACACTGAAATATTTGTATATAATGAAAATAAGAGTGTTCCTAATGTAGAAAGAGTAATGGAGCCAACACCCACTTTGTTTACACTACAGGTTAACTCACAACCTGATAATTTGACTACCTCATGGCTTACTCAGTTGTATGATATGTTCCCTACCACCGCTCCAAATGTTTTATCAGATAGCCCATATTGGCAGCAGACCACTGATCCTGATGTAAATATGGATACTGAATTATTCCCAATGTATCACCCACAACCCTCGAATGCACAATGGTCACCTTGTACTACAAATAAGTAACATAAAAGGTCTTTAACTAGACGCCAATCCCTTCTATCAAGAAGAAAAAAAAAGACAATTGCAACAGCACAAGTATAATGTGTATCACGGATTGGGGTTGGATAAGGTAGACGACCTCCACCATCCGGACCAGTCTAACAAATGGTACTCTGACATGAGCGCCACTGGGAGAAAGGCCACAAATGGTAGCTGCTATGTGTGTTCACAGATACCTCATGCATCAGGAACGTCTAAGGTTTTAGTACCTCAAAAGACCTCTATAGCAGAAGCCCAATGTCTCGTTTATCTCACACTATGTAGAATCAGGATCACCACCTTCCAGGCACACACAGTAAAACTACAACTGCTTCCCCCAGATTAGAAAATATGCAATAAGCTGCAACATGTTTTAAAGAGCCGTTCTTCCAAATCAAAGGGACAATGTTTGCAGAAAATAAATAGCAAGAAGCAACAAACACTGCGTGGTTTGTCGGATAAGAGACAAAAATGGATGGATGACACATGTGCCCAGACATGGACCCAACACATTACAAAGCTGACATGGGTCGCCGCACTCGAAAAAACTGATAAAGATCCAGCACAAAGAAAAATATGAACTGTGCTTTCACAGGGAGGGAAAAGTACTCATGGGTTCAAACACCCACTGCAACAGAACCCTCGTGCACCCAGATATGTGAAAAGGAACTGCTGCCCTAATGGACCACTACTGGGTGTATGGCAAACTGACATCCTTGCACCTCCCGTCATCACGGAGTGGGTACTGTGCTCTGGCAACACTGCACTCAGCACTGCTGGTGATTCCGTAAGAACATGGACTGGGGGAAGGGGTGCCCACAGTGAATAATGTGCAATACAGCTACATTTGCAGTCCCCATACTACCATGCACGGGTGTATAATTTCGTCATACGAAACTGCTTTGAAAAGCACTGTTTTACTTTTAAAAAAACAAATAACTTGCTTCCAAACGTCCCCGTTACAAACCAGTTTACAAAAACATCCCCCCCCCCCCCAAGTGCAGCAAACCCTGTTTGAAAGGGCCCAGCTGGAGCAACCCGAGACTAGGTTGCCCCGACAACGGGTCGAGCCTCCACAGACACTTTTGCACCTGCGCATTCACAGCTTGTCTGTGTCCAATGCAGCATGAAGAAGCAAGCAGAGAAACTCTCCTGCATCACCAGAAAGTACATTCTACAGCATACAAAGAAAAACCTCTCAATAAGTAATACTTATCCCCCCATTTGGGAGGACACTCACATCAGATCCCAACCTTGATCTGTACGTTTTTCTAAAAAAGTGCTCTATCTTTTAATACTTTGCAGCCTCCGGTGACCATATCAACTATGGTTTTGAAGGGCGTAACCCTACGCTAACATCATATGGAAAGACAAGCTCCTTGGATTAATTTTCCTTCGGATGGGAGAACCGTCTTCCCCACCCCTCCTTAAATCAAGGACCGCCCAAACTCACAGGTGCTCAACTCACTCGATGCATCACGATTCCATTACCAATGCGCTATATGCGTTTTCTTTAATTTAATGTTTGTTCCGATTACTTTGTTTTCTTATATAAGGAAGCATTTAAAATCCTAGTGGTTTCAACCCATCATGAATGACTATACCAGTTTTACTTGACCATGTTTTCACATGAGCCAAGTAAACTTCAAAACCTATTTTTGTACTTTGCTTTGCAGCTATTTGAATCTGTTATTCAATTTCTAACCCCAAACGAAAAACTCAAGGGACCCTGCAAGATATCCTTGTAACTACTTACAAGGTAACATAGGCTAATCACCTTTCCCTTACTTTACTTGTCCTAACCCATTATCCACGTGTCCTGTTTTTAAATGACTAATTCATACATGGATTGAGGCAAGTCAGCATTTACTTTTCCATTACTCTAGGGATCTGATACCCTAGGAGATAACAACAGGCAACCATGTGAGTCAGCCCTATCAGTCCAGAGAACTCTGTGTCTTCGGAAAGAAGGTCACACGCCTCTCGCATCCCTGTCTGAGTTACAGGGTGAGTGTTGAGTGGCCTATTTATTACATTTTTCAGCTATTTTTAGATTGTTCATTTAGGGAAATTAATTTTTGTGTCTCCAACGTATCACTGATACATACATGTATCTTCTTTCTGCCTCCCTTCCGCTTTAGGACCTTGAAGCTCTTCTGGCCTGAACAAGGCTGAACTTTGATGCCACCTAGTCCGGCAAAGTGAAACGTGCAACAGTGCTTATTTTAAAGACTTTTTTCATGAATAATCTGTTTTTGGAACAATTTATGAAGCACTGTCCCCACTAATATTTAGACATGCTGGCACACATGTTGGCAGATTGGTAGACTATTTAGACATGATCATGAAACCAACTGAGACCATTACATTCCTACAAACCAACTAGTAAGGACTCCTAATATTAGCATTCTGACACCTCTGTATAGTAAGGATAGGTCTGCTATGGGGGTATACACATGATGAACTGACTCTAATCATTGTGTTTCTATGTTGGTCAATACTACCTTGAATGTTTTTGCTCAATCATCTTTTAGTGTTTGTTTTACTAAATTCCTAAATAATACTTTCTTGTTATTTGCTTACGTTTTCACTTACTATTGATTCATCACTTGTTGTTTGCTCACAAATACACATATGGTACATATTCTTTTGTCCTATCAATAAACATTGACAAATCATAGACACTATTTTGTTGCTTTTCCCTTTAATGACTTTTTGGGCACTGAACAAATTGTAAAGAAAAATACAAATAAATTGCTTGGTTCTATATGTGGATTTTTCTTGCTTTTGTTAAATTACAACAGACAGCCACTGGCACCCCAACCAATGAACAAAGCCCCCTCATCTTCGACTTACTATCTGAAGACAAACTGAAGGATCAATTGTCACGCAAAAACAGAGCATCAACTACCTCCCTAAAGACTCTTCCGACCTTTTAGCACAGATCCCCAAAGAATATAAACTTTTCAACTCCGCTGAGACATTCTTTGCATCACTGATCCCCAGTATCCAGACCCAATCAAATGCCAAATGGCTCCATATCGTGCACTGGGAGCTGATCCAGCTGGTAAACAACACTGAGGAGGGGTTCAACATCATCAAGGTGGAATTAAGCACACTGAGACTAATGACGATGCAGAACCAGTATGTGCTCGACTTACTCACAGCTATGGAGGGTGGCGTTTGCTGAAAAATTGGGAGTACATGTTGCACTTCCATACCTTCTTCAAATGCTGAGAACGGGACACTTTCACATGTAATAACAGCAGTGCATGACCTCGGAGTAAGAATGAAGAAAGAAGGTGGTGAGCAACAGAACGATTGGTTTAGTGCAGCATTTGAATGTGTGCCATCTCTACCCCCTCCCTGCCGGGGCATGGTCCACTGGCCCCCTGCCCTCCATTCTCTTTGAAGGTAACTGCCTGCAGGACCCCTCCCAACGACCACACCAAAGTACCCACCATATAATTAATCCCATGTAGCAGTATATTCTCCCCTAAACTAACATGTGCCCATATATTTGTTTGAATTGTGATGCACCAGGGAGCAATTATTCTAATCCAGAAAACCCTACCACTCTCCATTACCTTACCCCAGAACTGTAAATGTGAATGTTAGCAATGCCGCGCCCAGTTAGAATTATCCCACATTTTGATAGAATTTGAACGCTAGTATGCGACACACTATTTTGTGAACTTTACCTTGGACCGCATCTAGATAGAAATGTGATTGTTAGCATGTGCCAAACTAAGACGGAATTATAAATATCACTCTTAAACCGAACTGTGAATGATAGCATGTCCCACAGTGAGAATTGTAAATGGTAGCATGTCGCATAATGTTCAATTTAGAAGGTATGCCCAACACCATTGAGTGTGCCTAATATCATCATTGTTGTATAGCTGAATTTACAAAACGTGCCTAACGGCGTCACTGTAGTATAATTGAATTTAGAAGTGTGCCTAGCGTCACTGTAGTATAATTACATTTTTACATTTAGAAGTATGCCTAATAGCATCCCTGTGGTATAATTACATTTAGAAAGTGTGCCTAATAGTGTCACTGTGGTATAGTTGAACTTTGAAAATGTGCCTAACGGCATCACTGTAGTATAATTGAATTTGGAAGTGTGCCTAATAGCGTCACTGTGGTATAATTAAATTAAGAAAGTGTGCCTAATAGTGTCACTGTGGTATAGTTGAACTTAGAAAATGTGCCTAACGGCGTCACTGTAGTATAATTGAATTTAGAAGTGTGCCTAATAGCATTACTGTGCTAATGTTGAACTTAGCAAGTGTGCCCTAATAGCGTCACTGTGGTATAGTTGAACTTAGGAAATGTGCCTAACGGCGTCACTGTAGTATAATTGAATTTAGAAGTGTGCCTAATAGCATTACTGTGCAAAAGTTGAACTTAGCAAGTGTGCCCTAATAGAGTCACTCTGGTATAGTTGAACTTAGAAAATTTGCCTAACGACGTCACTGTAGTATAATTGAATTTAGAAGTGGGCCTAATAGCGTCACTGTGATATAATTAAATTTTAAAAGTGTGCCTAATAGCATTACTGTGCTAAAGTTGAATTTAGAAAGCATGACCTAATAGCGTCACTGTGCTAATGTTGAATCCAGACGGTATTCCCAACATCATTGAGTGTGCCCGATAGTGTCACTGTATTAAAGTTGAATTAAGAAAGTGTGCCCTAAAGTGCCACTGGCCCTCATTACAACACCAGCGGTAACCAATGGCGCTATTAGCACCATGGTTGCCGCCGGTATTGTAATGAGTCTGCCATAGTGCAATGGGGAATTACCACCCCATTCCAAGGTTGGTGGGGCGGTAATTCCCCATGCACCATTGGCCCTTCCGCATTCCCATTTTTGCCCCATAGGGATCAATGGGAATGGGGAAGGCGGTAATTACGGTACCGCAAATTGCAGTACCGTAATTACCTTCAAGGTCCCTTTGCAGGTCCCTACTTTAGCGGCTGGTCCAGACCAGCTGTTAAGGTCGGGAGCTGCAAAGGGACCTCGTAATTAGGCGCTAAAGGGTTAACGGCGCCGCAGCCTTTTACAGCGCCGTTAACCCCGTAGCGCCAGGGTCGTAATGAGGCCCACTGTGTTAAAGTCGAATCTAGAAGGTATTTCCAACATCTCTGAGTGTACCCCAATAGCGTCACCATGTTCATTTGAATTTAGAAAGTGTGCCCTAAAGCGCCACTGTGTTAAAGTCGACTCTAGAAGGTATTCCCGACATCATTGAGTGTGCCCTAATAGCGTCACTGTGTTAAAGCTGAACTTAGAAAGCGTGCCCTAATAGCCTCATTGTGTTAATGTTGAATCTAGAAAGTGTCTCCCATTAGCGTCACTGTGGTAAAGCTGAACTTAGAAAGTGCACCCTAATAGCGCCACTGTTTAAAGTTGAATCTAGAAAGTGTGCCATAATAGCGTCACTGTGTTAAAGTTGAACTTAGAAAGTGTGCCCTAATAGCGTCACTGTGCTAATGTTGAATCTAGACGGTATTCCCACATCATTGAGTGTGCCCCAATAGCGACACTGTGTTAAAGTTGAACTTAGAAGTATGCCCTAATAGCGTCACTGTATTAGAGTTGAATTAAGATGGTATTCCCAACATCATTGAATGTGCCCTAATAGCGTCACTATGTTAAAAGCTGAATTTAGAAGGTAGTCCCAACATTATTGAGTGTGCCTGGTCGCATAGAATTTACTGATTACGACAATATCACACTACTACACTTACTCTCTCCTATACACCACCATTCAACTAGAACACAGCAGTACTATGACACATTTGGTAAAGCTGTTCTCATACTAACATGAGCCATCAAACTACCCATCATCCTAATAAAACACAGCTAGCACACACCGGCTAGCTTAGGCGTCTCCTCAGGCCTAACTCAGCCAGAACTCAGTCTGGGTGTCCACCCTCCAGACTGAACACATTCAACTGTTCTCCTCAGCACCACACCTACCGCTAAGAAGCAGCTATCATGCAGCAACCACACCAGCTGTACACATACCTGGTGCACCCATGCACTTTACGACTCTCTCTCTCTCGACTGACTTGAACTGCGGTTCCCGAGGGCGTGCAACTTACCAGCACTTTGAGGTCATACCAATGATACATAAGGTGCTATACAAATGCCAAATAACATAACATATCATAACAAAAATTACAGATCAAACCCCACAGATAAGGCACATGCGATAGGGGCCCCAGTGCCACCATACCCCCACAAATGCAAGGGTCAAGATGCCAGTATATCTGTCTATGTTTTACAAAGGCCCCCATCCACAAAATGGTGTATGTCCACCATTATTCTATGTATGCCAATGTTTATTGTTTAGCTTACATGAGCCAGAAATGTAACTGTTCTTGAACTATGCTGGATCTTCACACTGCGGAAGATGAGCCCTGCAGACCCACATGTGCCCGTAGCGAAGGGGAGCAACGTCCAATTAGCATCCAACCTCCCTTATAGTATCCAGTATGGCATAGGCCTTCCCCCAATCCAGTGTCAGAATTGTACCCTATTTTGAAACGTCATGACTGACAAAGTGTGTCTTTTTAATGTGCTGCCCCTGTTATTGTTTGGCAGAGCTCTTTTGGGCAGTTCTCTGATTGCATTTCATATCTTATATACATTTCTATTACTTGCAATTATTCTCCTGGTCTCATTTCCTAGTGGGGTATGCCCTTTATTTTGGTCTATTGGATATAACGTGCATGTCGGGCAGTAACCTTCACTATGCACTATTATACTTTTTATTGTAGATGAGCTCCTGACATCTCAATAGTTCCTTGCATGTGTTTTTGTTAAATGCTTTGCTCAGGATGCAGTCCATATTGTAAAGGTAGATTTTTGATTTACATCTTTTCCTACTGTATAGATTTCTCTGCGACAGTCTGGAATGGTACTGTGTGACAGTCTCTTGATACCTCGTAGAGGATCCATTATAGTGGCAGTAAAACTTATCCAATGTCAGTTGTTTGTATGTAGAACCCAGAAACACAAACCATTTTGCTACTATGTGATGTCCCTAGCTGGGAGGCACACATTTGTTGCACATATGGCATCATATATAATATCACTTATGACATCACTTGAAACTAAAGCACATGCAAACATCACCGATGGCATCAATCACGACATCACTTACGACATCCCTTTTGCCACCACTGCAAAAATATGCATCACAATGAGCAATTATCTTGCCCTGGTTCAAGACATTTGACAAACACACTCTATAAATGTACATGTGGTGAATACTAAGATAGATGCTATATAACCGTGTATATCTATCATGTATAAAGATCATTTAAAATAACTAAAGCACATGTTTACTAAGTAAAATGTATGTTTGTGCTTTTTGCCTCTCTGTAATGAAAATCTCACAAAACAACATGTGAAAACAAATGTTAACTTCAAACCTCCTTCCTGCTCCCATGTTACAGAAATAACCCATCCAAACTGCATTTTGATATGCACTGTGCAGTATACATATTGATTTTTTATTTGTGATACGGCCTACATGATTAAGTAATACCACACCATAATTTTAATGTCTATTCGCGTGTCATGATAAACAAAGTAAAATGGATCATAACATCAGTCGTTTTTCTTAGGGAATCAATGTATGAAAAGACCACATTTCTAATTACCCTCGATCTGTTGACATGTGGCACAGCAATACATTGCCCTTTGCTCTGTGCTTGCTTTATGGCCAGGGATTTCAGGAGCCTGGGCCAGTTTTCAAGTTAATAATTAATTCGCCTGGAAACATGCAGTGCACACCTATTTAAAAATGAAGTAAAGAAAAGTTATTGATTTAACTTGAAATCACATTATTGTGCATAACCGTTGATTGCTTGATTTAAACAGCAAAATAGATTTGAATTCAGTGACGCGTTCTTCATCATATAGATATAAACTCGATATGTTCAATCTTCAATGTTAAAGGTATTTGTACCATACACTGTCACCAATGGAGTTGGTCCCCAGATGCTCAGGCGGATCTGCAAACGAGAAATCGGGATGGGTTAGTAGGGTGAAGAGGGAGCAGTATACTGAGAGGAGTGGTGTTCTGTTGGCAGCCTCATCTCTGTGTACATCATGCCCTGAGCTTTGGTGCGAGTATTGGAGCGATGTCAGACCTCCTGTGCTGTTGGTGTGGCTTATGTGTTGTTGCAGTGTGGTGAAGTGCATGTGGCTTGTAGTGCGATAGGTGGTTGTGTGAGTTTAACAGTTTTAAGTATGCAGAAGGTTTGAGCTTTTTTGGTTAGTGGGTTATATGTTTTGTAGCTAATCTTCACAGTATGGCTGAATGCCTAGATTTGAGAGCAAGAGGCCCATGCCCAACAGCATGATTGAGTGTAGTGCCATTCATAACTGGATTTGACAAACAATTGAATAATTCAGTATAATCCTAAAACACATCTAGAATTGAGAGTCCTGCATATTGAGAGAGAGGCCTACGCCTAGCAGAGCAATTGAGTTATTAGCGTGGGGCAGTCTCTGTTGTAATCTAATAAACTATGTATCATGCTGTATTCTAATGAACTATGTATAGTGAGGTTGGAGTGTCTATTCTCCTCCTTGGGTGTCGGAGCAGGAGTTGTGGTGTCCTCTTCCCCTACTATCTATGTGGATTTGTCTGCTGGAATTTCAGGTGTGGTACAAGCTGGGATGCTATTGGTGAGCCGTCTAGGTGCTTCCGTCTTGGTCTGTCTATGTGTTCAGTCTTAAGTGTCCTCTTTCCTCTTGTGGCTATCTCTCATTATGCCTTATTGTATATCGTGGAGTGTGTTCCTTGGGTTCTGTTCGTGTTCAGTTGTTTAGTGGGATTGTTATCTTTATTCATTGTTGTTTTAGAGGTGTGGGCTTTCTTGTGGGTGGTCTTCTAGTTACGCAGTGAAGAGCCAGGATTTGAGCAGTTTGCTGAATACTAGATGGTTTCTTGTGTTCTGTATATTCTTAGGTAGGTTATTCCAAGTTTTTGGTGCCTGGTGAGAGGAGGATTCTCCAAATGTTCTTCTGTTGTAGGGTTTCGGTTCCAGGTGGATGTCATTGCTTGATCTCAGCGTTCTTGTCAGCAGGTGTAAGTGTAATTTGTCTCTTAGGAATTCTGAGCCTTGGTTGTGTATTGCTCTGTGCGTGATTGATGCACATTGATTTGAATTTTATTTGTTGTTTTATTGGTAGCCAATGTAGTATATTTAGCGCAGGTGTGATGTGTTCTTTTCGGGGTAGTTTGAGAAGGAGTCTAGCTGCTGCATTTTGTATGCCTTGTAGTTTTTTAGAAGTCGTTCAGTCATACCCAGGTATAAGCTGTTGGCATATATGAATATGTGTGATTTACTTATAAAGGTATATACTTCAATAACTTTCTCATATTACCAGTTTTTGGATTATGACACATGTCTGCAGATTCAGAATTCTCTTGTGATTTCAAATATATGCCTCAATAATGGTGCATGTCCACAACAGAAATAATGAAGAAAATAGGTTTAGAACTAAAGTGATCAAAACACCAGATGGGAGAGAAAAACCTCTCATTGTGACATGGAAAAATAGCTGTAACCAATACCAATCAAAACAAAGGGGATGATAATAAGCCCTGTTCAATGAGAAAACACTGTATCATATAATGCTTCATGGGTGGAGTTTGTGATTTATGCCCAAACACACAGGAAATAGAGGGAAAATACTTGTTTTGCAGGAGAATGCCTGATTTGGGGTTCCCTCTTGGATGTAGATGATGAAAATCCTCCTTAAGACTTTTCGAGGGTGATCCTGATGCAGAATCATTGCCAGACCAGAACCACATTGTCTGAGAGGCATTTTGAAAGCAAAGTACTAACAGCAGCGGGTCTGCCCAGAGATGTGTATGTCCCTACCTGTCCTGTGCTTTTAAAAGAGAAACAAAAAGTGAGTTCAATAAACCACTGTGCATTAAGATATATGTCCCAGGAACTAGTTAAAACCCTGATAGAATTTGAAATCTATCTACTGAAAGGGGAGTGGGCTTTAAGGGAAACTCTGTGGAGATATATTTAAACAAGTGTGCCCCACTATTAATGATTGTGCAGGATGCATATTAGCTTCTGGCAGTGGGAAAATACATTAATTCACAGGACTAATTCATTCCTGGATTTTTGGCATGGTGTATAACTTACAAACACATTTGCAGGAGATGACAGACATCGTACCTGTGGAAACCACAATTTATATAAAAAGTGAAATGTTCCTCTACCAGCCATCCTCCCTCTTTCAGTGGCCCACAAGGTTCAGTACTAGACATGTTGCTCTTCTGTATTTACACTGTTTCTCTCTTTTTCCTCATTGACTCCTTCAAGCCCTCCTTGAATTTCCTCAAAGACGATTCACAGATCTTTTTCTACTTTTCCTCCTTCTGAGATTCACTTAATTCCTCCAAAGAATGCTGCCTCTTTGCTGTCTGATCTTGGATGTCATAAAAATTATTTTCTTCCCCACGGTCATTACTTTCCCCCTTCTTTGGTTCTTTTTAGGACCTATGTTCATAATCTTAGTTTCATCTTTTATTACTCACTTTCCTTCTCTTCTTATATTTCAAAAATGTCCACCTTCACAACATCCGTTGTATCTGCCATTTTCTGTCTTTCCAATCTGCAAAACTTAAAATTTTAATCCTCAGTTTTCTCTCATGATTACTGTTCTGCTCTCCTTGTGGGATTACCCTTTTCTCATCTCACCCCACTATGCTCACTCTTTAACTCTGTTATTCACCTCCTTTTTCTACTTTCCCCTCAATCGTCCATCCCTCCCTCCCTCCCCTCTCACTTCCTTCTTCCCTACAATTTCCACATCCGTTTCCATTTCCTCGGCATTGTTTTTAAATCCTATCATATTCTGCCTACTTATTATCTTTCTGGTCCGATTCCCCTTCTCGACCCCTCCATTCACAGTGTCAGTTTTGCTTAACCACACCCAAACACCCCTGGGCAACTCATCTCTTTTATTCCTTTTTTCTCCTTGAGCCTAAGCTTTGGAACTCACTTCTACTTGATATGTGTTCCTCCTTTCCTCTTCACATCTCTCAACTCCACCTAAAAGCTTGTCTTCTTTCCAGCATTTGCTACATTTTCATTTCTGTCCTCTATGTAGTGTTTTGACCAAATCATGAATGTGTGTTGTTTTGTATTCATTTATGCATTGCTTTGGCAAAAGCGCTATATAAATATCAATACATTTAAAAATCAATAAAATACCAAAGTCCTGAATGCAGCTATGCCCCTAAAACTGAAATTGGATAGCACTTTATTCCAAAGAAAATAATGTCAATTTAAATACCCTTTGATATTTTCACAAAAACATTGCGTAGAATAAATATGAAGTGTTGATTCCTTTGCTATATAAAATGTAAACTGTCATATGTGTGCGACTCTTCGAAAGAATCAACAATTTGTGCTATTCAATATAAAAGCTTCAGTCCGAAACTCAATCCTGTACACTAAATAGCCCAACATACCACATCCTGTATTTTATATAAATGCCCATGCTTGAAACCAACAGTAGCCTGCAAATAGAGTAGAATTACCCTCATAACAAGAAAGTCATGAGGGGGGGGGCGCTGTAACGTGGCTTTCGAAATGGCCGCAGCCTGAAAATGCTCCGGCAGAGGCTCAGGGAAATATCTGACATTCCTGAGTTTTAGGCTGTGCGGCTGTCTCCTAGACGCAAGGAAGAGACTGCTAGATCAACCGCCGCGTATATTGCAGGAAAACTGAGGTGTGAGATTTTGGAGGAGACCGGCATCGAGGACTTTGTTTAGGCGGCTGGCCCCCTCCCCCACGGCGCCACCCATCTTCTCTGGGGACGGCCCCGCGGTGCTCTCCTGTGTTGTGTGTGGCGGTGCCTCGCCGCTCTGTTGTGCTTGTGCCTGCTACTGGCTACGCTGCTTTAGGGAGACCGGTGTCCTGGGGGCCGTGATCGGCGGCAGCTTGGAGGCGAGCACACCAGAGCGCATTGAAACGCGAGGGGACTCACCAGCACACCGGGCGGGCGCTGCCGCGGCCGGGGCGGACCTTTGCCGCCTGATGGATTTGACCCTGTGGAGCCTGTGAGTGTGGGGCAGAAGCAGCGGCAGCTCTGACCCGGCCCGGCACTGAGCTTTGCTGCGGCGACAGAGGTCTTTTAGTACTAGCGGTGAGTTGGGGGACCCATGGGGGGTCTGTGGTTCATTCCAGCCCCCCGGATGGCTGTGGTCCCCCCATGTCATTCTTGGCGTCTCCTGCTTCTTTGACCACCCCCTTCTTGGAGTATTCATGGTGGCTGCGGGCCACGCAGGCCCTTATCAGTTGGTCGGGGGAGCTGACTGACTCAGGAGAGGAGCCGCAAGTACCTAGAATCAGCATCATTAGAAGTGAAACCTTCTTTTTTGGTTGGATGACGGGGTTTACACTTCTACACCCTGACTCAGAGACAAGCTGCTGGTCATTGGGGGCTCAATACTGTGCAGTTCCATTTGATATGCAGTGATAGGCAAAGGGATCAATGTGATGCCTTGTACCCCTCTCTGTTTATTTCCTCATTGCCGGACTGATATACCGCTGGCTTTTGATCTTGGAAGGGGGATCCTCCCCTATGTTTTTGTAGAGTCTGACCTTGAGTGGAGATCTGTGCCTGTTTTTCCTGGTGCGCGGATGGGGCATGGGCTCCCCCGCTGGTCCCTGAATCATTGTGAGCTACATAAACATCAGAGGGCATAATCAACTTGGCTGCACTTCCTCCTGGATATCAGATTACATTCGGGCTCTGTGTCCTGCCGACCTGGGCTTTACTCCTTTCCTGCCCCTGTCTGCATCGGTGGTGTCTGTGGGGTGATCTGCATTCGGTGTATACCTATCCGGGATATGGGGAACCAGAAAAAACAATCTAAAATGGATCACTACATTCGTGCTGAGCCTCCACGGCAGAGCGACGACCTTGGACCCCCTCACCTGGACATGTCTACCCTCAATCAGACCCTGCTGGCGCTTAAGAGTAGTACGGACAGCCTGGGCGCAAAAATAGATGCACTTACCTGTAAAGGAGATGTCTCAGCAGTTCAGATCGATAAGCTGTGCAGCAGTATGACTGAGGTGGAACAACGGATCGGGTCCGATGAAGACAAGATTACGGACCTACAGCGGGAGGTGGCCTCTTTGCAGCAAACGGTTAAGAGCTATAATTGCCCGTATTTTTAATTATCGAGACCGAGATATACTGCTTCGGGTGGCGCGGGCCAAGGGGCCACTGAGATGGGGCTCTGCAACTATTAGACTGTTCCCGGATTTCAGTCAGCAAGTACAGGAGCTCCAGAAACCTTTCCAAGTGGCAAAGAACACTCTCAGAAAGAAAAACATAAAACACTCTATGATGTACCCAGCTAAGCTGAGGGTGGTGTATGAGGGGAAGACAATATTCTTCATGTCATCACAGGCAACAGAGAAATTTGCTCAGGAAATCCTGGCCCCGGGGGCGTCACCCAGCCACCCACCATAACTGGTTTGGAAGAGCTCCTGCCCCCCTTGAGGTGGTGATGGGCTCCCTGTCTTTCAGCTGATGTGACCACCTTGTGTTCAGTGTGATATGGTCTAACTCTTTTGGTATGAACAGCCACATTGTGCCAAACAGAATATGTGGTACCCGAGCATCTTGCCATTGGAAGGCACAGCGGCCGCCAGCTCCCCCCATTGCCCAGCGGCGCTTTTTTGGGGATTAAGTGGTATGGTTGTAGGTTGGGGGTTCGGGGGTGGGTCCTGGTGGCCGGTAGGTTGTTGTTTCTGGCGTGGGGGGGGGGGTGGAGGTTGTTGGTTACGACTGTGGTGTTGTATTCAGTTCTTGGGGGTCAGACGGGGGGGACTTCCCTTCTGGGCTTCTAACATTTTTGGTGTGTCATAACTTGTTAAACTGCCTTTACAACTCAGCACTAAGCGATATCCTTGCGGCATCAGTCATTTCATGCAATGCCACCTCAGCCGTAACGTAGTAGTCACACCGGGGTTACTTCCCTCTGGTAACTCAGATATAATATTGCTTACATGGAACATTCGGGGCTTCACTAATGATAAAAAGGCACGTCTAATTGCTAATTATGTGAAGAATCACCTAGTCAATGTCCTTTGTTTACAAGAAACCCATTTAGGAAAGAATCACAATCTTCCCGCCTTGTCGGGCTGGAGTGTCTATAGATATGGGTCCTCCTTTTCAACGCACTCCTGTGGGGTTGCAATATACATCCATCGTTCCTTGGAATTTAAACTACATAAACAGGTCTTGGACAGTGAAGGGCAGTTCATGTTAGTGGCTGGAGAGATTGCTACTTGGTCTGTCATATTCATAAATATTTATGCCCCTAATTATGATTCTCCTGTCTTTTTTCAAGCATGTTCGGAACACCTGCGGGCCTTTCCAGGTTATGAGGTAGTTTGGGTGGGGGATTTTAACTTAGCCCTTTCCCCAGTATTGGATAGATCATCATCGGCCCAGAGGCAGCCCCCCCCCGAACTGCACAAAAATGGCAGTCTATTGCGTCAGATTACTCGTTGTTTGACAAATGGCATTTGCTTCACCCTGTGGTGTGGGAATTCACATTTCACTCCGGTGTCCATGGGAGCTCGACTAGGATCGACTATATATTTATGTCCATGGGGCTGAATCGGGTGGAAGACGGGGCGGCGATACTCCCCCGTACTCTATCGGATCACTCTCCGGTGCTCGTGAGATTTAGGGGCCCCTCTTCTCCTCCCAATACACTCCGATGGCGGTTTCGGGCTCGGGCTTTGGCGGATGCATTGTACCGGGAGGATCTGCGTCAGTCTATTGCAGAGTTCTTCCAGCTGAATGCAGCGTCTGTCCCCAGCCCGGGTGTGGTGTGGGAATGTTTGAAGGTGTTCCTGCGGGGATGGTGCATATCACGAGAGGGGGGGCCCTCAAAAGTATTCGTAGGGCGATCGCTCTGAAAGAAAAATAAATTAAAACTCTGGAGCTCCGGCAGGACAGGGGGAGCTCCCCTGCCCTTCAGGCCAATCTAGCGGCAAAAAGACAGGAAATCCGCTCTCTAATGGATGGGGAGGAGTGGTATCTGCTGCGGCAAGGTACGTGGAGGGAGATCGTCCGAGCAGAAATCTTGCCTGGGCCATTAGGCAAGAGAACCACTTGTCCCCCATACTAGAAGTAGAGACCGTGAGTGGGGAATCCACCAGGGATGCAGAGGAGATTAATGAGACGTTTTGCCAATATTATGAGCAGCTATATTCTGCTCATAGTTCAGCAGGACATGACAATATCGTCCAATACCTTGACAGAGTGGCCCTGGGCTGGCTGGAACCGAAGGTGGGATCGCTTCTTAATGACCCCCCCACAGAAGAGGAAGTTCGTAAGGTAATAAGGTCGCTTCTGAATGGTAAGGCCCCGGGTACATATGGGATAACGGCTGAATTATATAAGGCCTTTCTGGACCTACTTATTCCCCACCTTTGTAAGATGTTCGAGGAAGCAGTGTCCTCCGGAGTTCTTCCGGAGTCCACTCGGACTGCGCTAGTTACGGTGCTACTTAAGCCTATTAAGGACCCCAAAAAATGCACATTTTACCGTCCCTTGTCACTGATAAACACGGACAATAACATTTTTGCGAAGCTACTCGTGAACCGGCTTCTCCCCCACATTCCCCCGGATCAGGCGGGATTCATCCCGGGCAGATCTACTCAGAATAATCTCTGTAGACTTTTTACATTAATGCACAATGTGAATCCAGATGTCCCTATTGCAGTGGTGGCCTTGGACGCGGAGAAGGCGTTTGACTCTGTTGAATGGCTTTTCCTGTTCGAGGTCTCTGCCGCACGGGCATGGGCAACACGTTTCTTCACTGGATTCGCCTTCTTTATTCAGCCCTCATGCACTGATATGCACAAACGGGATTCAATCCGCTCCCCATTTACCCCACACGGGGCACTAGACAACGGTGCCCTTTTTCTCCCCTCTTGTTCGCTCCTGCCATCGAGCCAGTGGCCTGTGCCAAGAGGGAGTTCCACTCCCACTGCGGGGTAACAATCCTCTCACATGTTTCTATTGTCTCCCTCTATGCGGATGACATGTTGTTATATATAAAACAGCCTCGGAACAACTTGCGCCCTGTGATGGAGGAGATATCAACTTTTGGGGAGCTGTCCAGCCTACAAATAAACTGGTCTAAATCTGAAGTGCTTCCACTTACGGCTGGGGTGACCCCGCAGGATGTGGGTGAGTCCTTTGCATGGTGTCCACAGGGTATCCGTTATTTGGGTACAAGAGTGTCCACATCCCCCACACTGTTCTTTGAGGAGAATGATGTTGCCGCCTTGAAACATCTGGAGCATAGAGTAGACACGTGGGTGCGTCTCCCTATTTCTCAGGCTGCCTGCATCTCCCTATCTAAAATGGTAATTTTACCAAAACTGTTATACATTTTTAATAATGTCCCAGTTTGGCCTCCCGCCTCCTTTGGAGCCGCACAAATTCTTTTATGTCCAGACTGATTTGGGCGGGGAAGCGTCCTTGCATATCATTGCATACGCTGTGTAACACATGTGCCCACGGGGGGTTGGAGGTCCCCAATCTGTTTCTTTATTTTCTGGTTGCCCAGATACAATATTCAATTTGGTGGTGGCCCCCAACGAGTGAATCCCCACACTCGCTCCTTGAGAGGTCGATTGCCCAGACGGAGGATCTCAGAGGCTTCCTTTGGGCGGCCCGGGAGCATCACCTGGGAGAGGAGGTCCAACCCTGGGAAATTACGCTCAAAGCTTGGGATCAATTGGCTAAATGGGCCGGTACTGGACCTTGGTGCTCCCCCATGTTGGCCATATACAGGGTCAGAGGGATTCCTTTAACGCAAGAACAAGTCTTTATTTGTCATTTTCCGAATTTGCAAGTCCACTCCCTGGGAGACATAGCGCCGCACGGTAAATGTATGACCTGGGAGGAACTTAAGGCCGGGGTGAATGAACTCCGGTTACCCTGTTGTATTTTCGCCTCCAGGAGGTGCTGAAACCTTTACCACAGAGACCTGGGTGCTGGCCCGGTTGGACCTGCAGGCGCATAGCGACAGGCGCTTGTTTGGTATGGCCTCTGCAGTCGCTAGATCATTGGTGGCACGCACTTGGGGGGCGGCTTTAGCTCCTTCTGTACACCAGTGGCTGAAACTCATGGTGTTATGTGAGCGGAAGGAAGATGCAGTACACTCAAACGCTCCCTTTACACAGTAGACCCAAAGACTATTGGCAAGCCTTTAGAAATGTCATATCTCGCGAGTTCGACTATGAGAGGGCTTCACCGTCCTCAGACAATGGGGTAGTCAAATTTGCGGCATGTTAGGAGTCGTCGCTCTTATATTTGGACCAGTCTCCGGGCTTTGGTGCGGGATCCGGTTGGGGGTTTGTTTACTATATTATGATATTTGGATTGTGATAGTTGAGTGCTGTAGTATATACCAGGGATACTTAGATAGGCTATAACTGCATGAACTCAGAACCTAGAAGGGATGGGGTGGGGGGTTTTGGAGGGAGTTTGGGGGTTACCCTAAGGGGTGGTTCTGTTGGTGTTTTGTTTTGTTTTTTTCCTCTGTTCTTATGGGCTAGTTGTTTGCCTTTGATCTGAGTTTTTAAAAAAAGAAAAAGAAAGTCGTGAGGGATTTCAATGCTTTTTTTCAGATGCACACACTTGCCAATGGTGAGAAAATAAAGTGAAAGATAAACTATACATTTTTTATTAGAATATTGATATGTTTTCCCGACATGCGGTGATAATTTGAATATTAACTTCGAAGTAGGTTGTACAGTTTGCTAGAATAGTTATTCAGGTTTGCTGTTTTACAACTGAATGCTTGTTTGCATTGTGGATCTAATTATTAGCTAGACAATTGAAAGCAGGTTCGTTTTCTTCTGTTGACAAGTTGCCTGTATTGAATGGAATAGTTGGATGACTTCCCCAGCATATGGTTATGTGACCACTTTATTTCTGATTTGATGTTTTAAATAAAACAGAATATCTAGATAAAAAACAGCGTGTTTCTTGTCTCAGAATTATGCAGTTTGAGCTAGGTGGTGTTAGATAGATGACATTTCTCCATGTACAGAATCATCAAAACTGAGAAATATTTTATAGATAAAGTCACTTACACCTGTATGCTTAATTAAATTGAGAAAAGTTCACAGCAACTATTGTATACATCCTTTGTGAATCAGTTTATAAAATGTATTGGGAGTAACAAGGTTCTAGTAATGTGCATATAATATTCCTCTAGTTTATGCCTTTTATTTTGTTGGTGTTTGTGTGTGTGTGTGTTTTAGAGAGGTCCAAGTATTAACTCTCTTTGTATTGTTGTATTGGTGTGTGTGTAATATTGTTCAAGTCATCTGCATATTTTGGTGATGTATGGATAAGGTACTGGTTAAATTCTGTGCTGCTGAAAGGTTAGGGTGGGAAGGGAGACAGTGATTTTTTTTATATGCCGACAGTTGTTGGTTGGGACTTGTGAGGGGTCAGCAATGCGAAGCAGACAACTGTTTGATGATTTAGCAAAACATGCCATTTTACATTAAAAATACATGTTGTAAAATGCCTCACTATCCCTACTCTGCTGAGGATTTCCCTGCCTAACCAGAACAAAGGGAAGAAACTGGTTAATTTTATAACAAATAAACAGTTGTCGTTTCCTATTTAGGCAGCTTTACATTTCTGACATTGTTGCAAAAATATATAAAAAGATTCCCTTTGCAATTAACAATTCTCTCAAAGTGTGCAAAATAAAAAATATATATGCTGTAAATGTGCAAGTTGTTCAGTACTACCACCTCTTAGATTTATATCATTAAGCGGACCTGCTGCTCTCACTGCATGTGAAACAATGTCATGAATTAGTAACAGTGACAAGTGGTTTTGTTTCGTGTCACAGGTGTCCTTAATAATATGAGGAGGCCAATAGATGATAGATGGTTCAAAGGTTCTTTTTTTAAGGGTATTTTAAAATTGAATTCATAATACGCTTGACTAATTGATGTTTCTTACTGGCCCCTCAACATTTGGTGGGGTGCATCCACAATATGTCATGCTGCCCTATCCCCCTGGGTTAGCTTGAGTTCCAGAGTTTGGTGAAACCTATTGTCGACTCTATCCTCTCTACAATGGGAGGGCCTGCAGGCCAAGGCCTTAACACCCTCGGTGGCTTCCTAAGTGTGTTCTGAGTTAGGAATCGACGAACAATTTACTCAGTGATGTTTTAATGGTGCATGCCAAACACCCACTCTTTCTCACTCTCTCTCTTACTTCCTTTCACTCTATTCCCTAATGTTCCCTTCCTACTCACTACTTCCATTTCTCTTCCTAATCTCTCTCCCTTCTCTCCTTCCTTCTCACCCCTTCCTCTCTCTCACCCTCTCTCTGCCACTAAACCCTCTTGTCTTCTTACTCCCTCTCCTCTCACTTTCCTCTCACTCTCATCACTCCTATTCTCTACCTCTCTCTTTCTCCTCTCACGTCTTTTCTCTTCTGCCCCACTAGTCTCAAACTCATGTCCTCTCTATATTATAAATCCCTCCTCTCTCCAACCTTCACTTCTACAAATAACTTTTCCTTTCTCTCTCACCATCTCCCTCTCTCGTCACACTCTCTGACTTTCCCTCACAGTCATTCTCCTTAGTATCGCCTTTCCCCTCTACTCTCTCATCTCACACTACTCCCTTCCACCCTTTACACTTACTCTCACATCCACCCTCAAAGCTACCCTCTTTCTACTTGGTACCACTCTCCCTAACACACAAAACCTTATCTGCACTTCTACACAGCTTCCCCCAGACTGTTCAGCACTCTGCTCCACCTTCCATCCTTTGCCTGGCCTCTTAGTCCAACTGTATGCCTGCTGATCTCACCTGAATACCTATCACTGGGTTTGGCTGTCACAGGTCTTTTATACCTCTGAATCCCTGCCCCAGCTCGACTTACCCTCCCCATTGGTTCTGCATTACACCTGGCTACTAATCAAGAAGGCCAACCACTCTAGTGCTCTGGGACCTGATGGTAGTGCCAACTCCTTGATTAAGGAAGCTCTGGAACTGTGGATTCCCTTTGTATTTGAGCTCTTCAACCAGATTATGAGATTGGGGGTGATCCGAGAGTTGTGAAAAATCAGCGATCATAGTGCTGATCTATAAGCAAGGTAACCAAGAAGACCTGTCGAATTACTAGCCGATAGACACTCTAAATTCACTTGGCAAACTATTTGCGGGGTTTCTCCTGAAACAATTCCAAAAATGGATTAGTAGCATTGATAGAGAACACCTGAGGAAGGTGTTCATCAAGGGGGTGGGAATGGACCTGAATTTGATCTTGATGGAGACCATTAAAGGAAAAGCCGTTAATGAAAACAGTAGGATCTATGTGGCATTCATAGACTCAAAAAAAGCATTCGATAACATTTATCGGCAAAGGTTAGGGGCAAAAATGAAGAAGTGTCCATCTGATCTATTGGCAGCAATCAAATCCCTGTACGATTCGGTGAAGGTCCAGATCCGTTTAAACACCCAGGGACTTTTAACAAAACCAATATCGACTTTCGGTAGCCTAAAATTATGTGGGCTATTCATCTCAGACCTGAGAGAAATCTGTGTGAAGACAAGAGTCTTTCTCCCGAAGCCAGGTGATCAACCAATCCCAAGACTCCTTTTTGCTGATGATATGGACCCCCTCCATGAATACATAACCCTAGGTGGACTGGCGATGAATCCAGAAAAATCTATGACCTTCGTATTGGGTCTACGGGGTCACAGGTCAAGAACGCAGCTTAGATGGTAAATTGATAAACAACCACTTAGACATACCCTAGAGGTGTCTTTTCTGGGGGGCCTTATTAACAACAGATGTAAGACAGGCGTACCTCGTCAGCTGTCTCTAAAGGCAAAATTAAGAACACTGATAGACTCCTGTAGAGGGAATGTGGAGGTTTTCAGCTCATTATATTAATATGGCTTTCATTAGACGGAGTCTTTTGGAGAAAACTATAAAAGCTTTCTAATCTCATCCCAACCTCCATTATCAGGTTTGAGCTTTGTTTGATCTCTCTAAGAGTAAGATCAATATGGAAATCTCTAGCACTGTATCGTAAGTGTCAGCTACTTGATCTGCCTAAATCGCTACTAATCTTGGAATCAGTGCTAAAGACCTCTAGAAAGACCCTAATACTAGAGTGGAGTTACAGATGTGACCGACTACTTAACCATTTGAGCGTGGACTTGGAAGAGCTAATCAGTAACTCGGTGAGGGTGGAGTGGAAGCTATGACAGGATGACTGGATCAACAGGATTGCTGAAAAGAACCGATACAAAGTTCCAACAGCAATGAGAGAGGAACACAAGAAGTGGGGTTTACTCCTGAAGTACCTTATTAAATTCCCAACAGATGGTACAGGAATCAGTTCACACGTTTCAGGATGAACTTGCTCCCTATCAGACATCTTGTAGATTCTGTCTCAAGGGGGGGGGGGGGCAAGAATCACTGAAACACATTACCCTATTTTGCCTGGGGCTAACAGGCATCTGAACCAAACACTTGGGCATGGTGGTGGAAGAAAGGGATCTCCAAATCAACTTTTCTCCTAAGAGGGGAATTTTACCCTACATCGTTTGCACTGGTGAAGTTCTTGAAAGAGGCCTTCGACAAGGGACTGTGACAGAAAGGCATATTTTAGTGTCTATGAATATGACAGACTTTTTTCATCTTTTTGGAATTTGGATGGGGGATTTGTTCCCCGTTGTAGTTAAATGGTTTTAGTGCGTTGATAAAAGGTTTGTAACAAACCAATGTTCAATAAAAAAAATAAAATAAAAAATAAAGACAATGGTTTCTTTACTGCTTTCAGGCTGCAGCTCATATTAGCATTTTGGATTGAGATCACAGACTGCACTCCGATCATTCTGATTAGATGAGAGGCAGTCCATCATGCAATCACAGTTCT
The DNA here is from genome assembly GCF_040938575.1 of Ambystoma mexicanum. NCBI lineage: Eukaryota > Metazoa > Chordata > Amphibia > Caudata > Ambystomatidae > Ambystoma > Ambystoma mexicanum. The sequence goes on from NC_090931.1 coordinate 1,254,820,813, forward strand.
ATATAGAAAATATATCAAATAGGTGACTGACCCCGTGGACACTATCTGTGAGTCTTCCTTAATCCAATCCTCAGAATTCAGCTTTTTGAGGACCACGGGTTTCCAAGCCCTACACATGTTCTGCACCTTCCCATATCATTGCCATTTCAGGAACATCTTTCAAGAGAATTAAAGTAGGGATAACTTGAAGACATATCAATCTGATGAAAATGATACTTCGTACAATCCCCCACAACGTTGTCTGTTGACAGAAGGCACATCCAGCACTATGTGGCAGTACATCAGTAGAGTGTGAATACGAGTTGTTGGTAAATAAGCAAACCGGTTGTCTTAAAATGGGTTTGGGATAAATTAGTCAAAGGGGAAGGCCATTTGTATTAATTGATTGTAAGATCTAAATCAGCAACTCTTTTCTGATGATCATTACGCCACACTTTTTCTTTTGAGCACTCTATCAGGGAGGTACTTTGATGCTTACACTTCACCTAATGCAAGCTGACTTTCTAGTGTTATTTCGCTCATACACAATTAATGCACCCAAAGACGTCCCATTGTATCCATCAGTGCACGCATGTGTTCTCATTTTATTTACTATATGAAAGGAGTTGCTGGAAATCGAATCGAACATATAGGGCCTCATTACGACCCTGCCGGTCCGGAAAGAACGTTGGAGGTAAATCCGCCACCACCGTTCTTTCCGGACCGGTTGATTAAGACTCCTGCAGGCGGGAGGTGTCACTCCCGCCAGGTCAGACCTGGCGGGTTTAACACCACCCGCCTGCAGGCGGACATGGAAACACTGGCACCGTTACAGCATGGTGCCAGTGTTTCCACTTCCCCATTCCCATGGAGTCCTATGGGACACCATGGGAATGGGGAATAACAGAATTCCGCCTCAGGAATTACCGGGTCACCGGGGTTGTAATGCCCCGGTGATTCTGGCAATCCACGAGGCGGAATGGTAATACGAGTCCGGTGGTAACCTGCTGGAATTTCCGGCACGGTTACCGCCAGACTCATAATGAGGCCCATAGTGTAGTGAGTAGTTCATGTACAGTAAAAAACGAAACATAAATTTAATAGCCGACGTTTTTTGTTTGTCTTGGAAATAATATGAATTGAAAACAAATAGTGACCAACTTTAGTAATGTATGCACACACTTATGTCTGAAAAGTCCACAATCCTAAATCTAAGAGTAAAAAACCATTATAATTGCTAGTGTTGCACCAAGAAAACAAATGGTTCTGTCTTCATATAAAAAACAGCAGACCGGTCGGTGTTCCGTGCAAAGCCCTGCCCATTTTCAGCATGTCTATCAATACTTTAACTGTGTCACAGCGCACTTCTAAGAGACAGCACAGGTCAGAATCATTCGCTGGTCAGATTGGTAAGGCGCAATCTGCAAGCAAGGGCTGCCCTGGCACGTCGTTGCCAAGGTCATCGCAATCCAGATGACGCTGCTGACTCAGACAGTAGAAGCTTCGCACACGTTCGCGGGCCTTGATGGTGCCCTATGCCTCCGATGTATTATTCATATTAAAATCCTATTCTGCTTGTCTGACTCGGATCATGCTGCAACCCAAAGGAGCGTGCGTTAGTCGGTGCTACACAGCAAGGTCAATATGGAATGACTGCACAGGTCTGAACTGTAGATTGCATGCAGCCCTCGGGGAATTGGGCATAGTGTCTGCATCTCAGTTTCTGCTCTTCTAGGTTTGTCGCTCTCCTTCCTCCTATTCTGCCCGCTAGCACGTTTTGCAAACCATGCCCAAGTGCGTATTATCCCTCATCAGCATGCCAAAGCAAACCGTGCAATTCATTTCCATCTTTAGCGCTTCGGGCATTAATTGTGATGTGCCTTAAAACAGTTTTACAAAATGATGAATGCAGAATCATGCTGTTGAATAGGTCCCTTGACGGCTGATTAATCATAGACGCTCTTCTCCCATACATCAGTTGTGATAGTATAACTTCCTTTTGAGAAATACACATACTTGTGCTGCATTGTGAGTTATGCATTGTGTATTGTGAGTTAAAAGGGCTATTTTGCATTTAATTTATTTAAGGGTGTCGTCCCTGGGATGGAAACGAACCTGTTCTCAGATTACTCTGCGCGTTCACGAGCATTGTGAAGTCACAGCACCTCACGCAGTGATGTCATCCTGTCATGCACGCCTACACTGCAGATGCGAGTCGTTTCGTTTCTGTTTTTAAGCTTATTCCTATTCTACATGCATCCTTCTCTTCGTTTGGATTGACTTGTAAACCTAAGAGTTCTGGTGTGTATTAGGACATCTTGCTTTGTGATATGAAGGTTGTTTTTCCCGCACTACCAGCTACATGGTGTTGGATATATCACCAAACGTTTTAACTATCAAATGATTTCACTCGTTTTAGGAGACTAGTGACACAGTTACATTTCCCAATTGTTTTGGAACGTGTGCATCTTTCATAAGATTCCAATTATGTTATTTCATCTGATTAGTAGTACATGATCTACATTTTCATGCAGATCATAACTCCTTTTGATATGCATTGATGCCCCGGGAGGATAGCTCAGCGGCAACGTGCTCGCCTTGGAAACAAGACGACACGAAGCTGCACAGGTTGGATCCCCGGGTCTGCTCCATTAAGCGCGTTATAAATATGCAACTAAGACATATTCATGTAACAGTGGCTCGAAGCCCCTGGGCTGTGTGAGCGCTTTAAACATGTAAATAAAATAAACAAAGTATGGTTGTCTGTGCTAGATGATGCCGGTGTGTTTTGACTACATGTTAAGACCTTTAACTGATTGTGTATTTCTAATTGTTCTTTTCTCTCTGTAGATTCAGCCCTGTTGACGGACATAGTGTGAAATGCATTGGCTTTGTTTCACATGAGTCTATTTCCTCACGGGCCTCATCACGAGTTTGGCGGTAACCCTTAAATCCGGCAGTCGCGCTATTACCGCTGGATTTAAGGGGCCGCCAAATCAGGGCTTCGGCTTATTTCTCCCCAGCTCTGAGCTGGGGGAATTCCACTGAAATCCGCCGGCGGTAAAAGCACGAAAATTCCCCATTGAGCCCAATGGGGAATGGGGCATTCCCGAATGAGCTCAGTGGGGAATGGGGAATTCCATTAGCGCCAAACCCGTGATCCGGTGCTAATACCGCTGGTGGTAATACCGCCGGCGTTACCGCCCAACTCGTGCTGAGGCCCATTGTATTTAATCATGAAGGATTACATAACTATCATCATTCAGAGTATATGTTCTGTTCTTTACGCACACGATACATTTATTTTAGTAAAAACATTATTAGTACACTGTGGGTGGTCTTTAGGAACTCCAGGTTTATCATTGTGAAAACAATTTAACTACGCCGAACATCATCACCACTTCAATCAACACCATTGACATCCAGATCTAAACCTGGGTCCCCCAAAACCTTATTAGTAACATAATACACCCGAAAAGGACAGCTCAGAAGCTCCCTCATGAAGGTACACCAAAAACACCACACCAGGTGAGCCTAGCGTGGCCTGTGTACTATCGGACTTAGCCATACATCACTACATGAGGGAAAGGAGAATAGACAACATGATCAGCAAGGCTTTGACTTCTAGTAGTTGCAGCTCGCCACTCCCAGAAAAGGCATACGAACCGCCTCACTTCAGCCCACAAAACCTTTCCTTCGGCTGAAAGTGAACCAGTGCAGTAAGCCTGGTTTCAAAAGGAGTGACTTCAGTGGTAGTAGCAGAATAGTGTGAGTCTAATACCTTGCCTTGCCACCTGCTGCTTTTGACATACACGGAGAGCACACAATCTGTAAACAAAAACCAGAGAGCTGAGAAGGCAACATTTCGGAGGAGTCTCTGGATGTGTGTGTCCCAAGCACACTCCTCAAACGAATGGCACTAATCAAGCATAGCAGCTTGCCTTATGCGCTAGTACCTTCTTGATCGTATACAGCACAGACCAACTATGATGCCACGGAGCACTGTGCAAGAAGGGAATACAGTTATAAGGTGCAATAAAATGGATACAAATAGAAAGACAAACTATTAAGATATGTAAAGAGGGGATACAAATGGTTAAAGGCAGGGGATACAGGTTAGGGGGTGGGGGGAATGGAGCTGTTTTCCGGATTCGTGGTGGTGTATCTGCAGACTGACTCTCCATTGCACCTCTGTTTTTCTATCACATGATCCAACTTGCCTAACTACAATATTTAATCTGCATCAGAGAATCCTTCCCTTGTCTTGTTTTTCTGTGAGAAAGGAAGCCACCTGGGTTCTTTTTAATCCCCTCAAGAGACCCGAAAAGGTAACAATCCATTATGCAACAGCTCTCACATTGTCCGCACCTTTTCTCATGATTATTGTCACATACTTTCATTTTAAATGCACTTTAGTTGACTATTTGCAGGATAAAATATTGACAAAATGTGCAGGTTTTTATAGCCCCACAGCAGTGGAATTTGAAATGAAAACACCGGAAACAACTGACATAAACAGGTCTATGTACTGATCCCAAACAGGCAACATTGTGTGGGCAGATTTTCCATATCAATAGAGTCCACAAAAGCAATAGTACAGGTCTCATCTAAGTGTCTTAATGCAGAAAAAACAGTAGTAGGACACATGGTGAGCCCTCATGGACACATTATCATCTACAAAAAAAATGAAAAATTGGACACTGCTACAAAAGCTGCCAAAATCGTGTTAGCCCAAGTCTCAGGGTAGAAAATGTGACACATAGACTTCAACAGAGTAATACAAATGGAATTTAAAAAGAACATTTTTATAAAAATAAAATGTTTTTCTTGACTTTTAATGTTTCATCTTTTACCTATTTTCCAGTTAAAAACATTCCCATCGGTCCAATTTTCAACATTTGTGTTATCATGTGTCATGCTATGGAGTTCTTGCATGTTGTGAGTTGCTTGCAAGCCATTAAAGAGAAAGTGGTATGGAGGAGTAGATAAATTGTTGTCTGCATGTACATTATAGGGGCCAAGGGGAAAGTAACATGCCTCATTTTATTTTATTTTACAGAAATGCATTCCCTTAGCTAATAATTCTGTAATTTCCATATTAATATATCAGAAATTATAATGATACTGCCAACAGCAGTACCCGCATTCTGTGGTTTCATCTCCATAATTTACAAAGTGGAAAGTGACTTTGTAGTAGCTTTCATCGTGGGCTGGGGCTAGATATAAGTAGAGGGTTAGGGGTTTTGGAGGGGTAGGAAAGGGCAAGGAGATGATTGGTAAGGGGGTGTGAGTGGGATTATGGGGGACCTCCCATTAAAATAAAAAAAAAAGAAATAGACCTCTGAAACCATCCATGAAGTAAGTTACCACTTTGCAATGGTTTGGGTTCTGATCACATAGAACCATAGTACCAACCACCAGAAGCTGCAGCTCTACTAACAGTAGCTGATGTATCACTGTTAATAAAAGCAGTAGTAATTCCATAATACAATGCATTCCTGTCAGTGCTAACAGTAGAACTACTTGAAATAGAGGTATTGCTACTATTACTCCTGTCAGTACTAGTATTACTAATCCAGTTGAAATCATAGCAGTAATCATTCCTAGTAAAAGTACTTCTACTAGTATTAATTATGCCACCTCTGATGTTGTTAGTAAAACTCATAATGCTGTTGATGCTGCTACTGGTGCTATTAATTATTTGTAGCAGTAATACGTGTATTACTACTATTACCAATAACAGTAGCAGCATCGGTTACAGCAGCAGCGTTCACAATAACACTACAGGCAGATGTTGTAACTAATTGTAATAGTTGTACCGATAGAGGTATTACTACTGCCAACACACCTATTAGTACTTCCATCACAATTAATAGAGGCATTCATATTACTGTCAGTAATATGTCTATTACCACATAAAATAGTTGAGTATCTTAACTGCAGGAATTTGTATAAGTCCTATTATTGTGCTATGCAATCTTAAAATGAATATAACTTTGAATTGAAGCCAATGTAAAACTTTGCAGCATATCCAATTAGGAAGACCGGCTACCCGCCCCTGACTTCAAACAAATACTCTAACATAAAGGTAGCTAAGGAATAATGCACGGAAATAAAGATGCACATATATTTTTCTATTTCTCATTGTAACGTGTATGTACTTGTAGCATTGACAAAAGTAAAATCACAGAAATTAAAATGATTCGTAACTTCTCCAAGTATAGTTGCAACTTCTTTGCTTCTGCTACTTACATTATTTATTGTTGGTAAATAGGTCATTAGTGTTCATAGCAAACTTTTACTTAATGATACCACAAATGAAACTCAGCCTACATGTGTGCTAGGGAGAATTCTGCAGACTAGCTAATTTCCCTTACATGTTGAGTCCCTCAGCAGCTTTGCTGGATTTCTAGGGTTTAATCTTTTTACCTGGTACGAGTGTGAGCCTTTTTTCCCACTCTTACATCTGCTTTGCTGTGTGTTGTACATTTTATGCTCATGGGTTATGGAGTCTCACCAACTCCATAGGCATCATCTTTTTACTGTGTGTCACAAATCACCTTCCGTGAAGTGACACAGGGTTGTCTTTTCAGACTTCCCACTTTAAACTCCCTTTTCTGGGACTGACTGCTGTCTCCCAGAACATGTAAAGTTGCCATTGACTTTACTACTCTTTTTAAATGTACAGAACCAGTACAACTTATCTCCCAATAGAGTACTGGAGGGGTTAATAGTTATCCCCTTTTGTCTGATTCTCATGAGACATTTTTATGTTCCCCTTTCTCTAAGATTTGACTGGTGGCAGTGGTATCTACCATTTTTATTCTGCTGCGAGCTATGAAAATAGCCTCAGTACCGTTAGAGGCTATGAGGGTAGCCTCAAACTCTAACCTGTTGGGCCCCTTTTATTTTTATTTGGTTCCGGTTGGCTTTATTCGCCATTTCTTTTTGTAAAGGTCTTTCTCGTGTTTTACTCTGCGCGCCAAACTAGGTTTGATTCCTTTGTTCACTGTCCTTTGGCAGACTTCTGCACAGAAGCCCTCCTTAGGCACCTGAGTGTCTGGGCAAACAGGATGTGAGGGAAGGGTTTAAGGCCCCCTGCATAAGGTCTCCTTGGAGACCCAAGTTGCACTCTAGTTTGATTGGCTAGGTGGCGGTCCTGCCAGGACAGCCACCCTGCTGTCTGATTGACAGCCAGGCTGTGTGAATGGGGGTTTGGTGCATAAAAAGCCAGTCTCTGGGACTGGAAGAGTCACCACTGAATAGAGAGAACCGAAGAGAAGCTGAAGGAAGACGACTGCTGCAACTAGTGGACATCCCGGTGAAGCCCTGCTGCAGGTCCAAATCGCCCTAAACTTCGATGACAGAGTAGATCTGCAAGGAATCTTCTTCCCTTGAGCTTGGTGGGACCAACCAGCTCGCCAAACACCAAACGCCGGCCTCCCTCTCCTGGTCAAATTTGCTGTTCATCGTGCAGTGAATCAGATAGCCAGGAGGAACGGAACCTCTTTGGCTTTTAAGGAGCGTACCTTTTATTGAACGTTTTGCTCTGCTGCTGGCTTCTTCCCTGGCCAGTGCAGGATCCTCCAGACGTCCTCCTTCTTGTCACCACGACAGTCGCTTCAGGAACCATGAGCCAGCAGGAACTGCCAGGAACAACTACCTCAGCTACAGAATTCTTCTCCATTTAAGGTACTGTGCAAATCCGGTTGTTCGTCCTGTCCGACCGAGGTGAAAGTGCTTGAAATCTTTTGCCTCTCTGAAGGCTTGTCCTTCTCTTCTCCTTTGAAAAACTTTTCCTCCGACCAACTTCGTTTTTAACTCGTGGCAAAGACTTAACCGCAAACTACTCTGAACTGTGTGATCCTCTGCAAAGGCTCTGAACCATTAACATTGGCCCATGCTTATTGATTTGAATTCTAGTTATAGTAGCCTTTTCTAGATTGTCCTGCCTATAACGTGTTGGTGTTGTTGATTTTGGATAACCCTGTCTTTTCACCCCTTTTAAATTGCTGGAGTGCCATTTTGCTCACACTTCATTTTGAGCTTAAATTGTCCAGAATTGATTGGGTCTTGTGTAGTATATTAAGACTGTGATTTTCTGCTGCTTTATGATAGTGAACTGTTTTATAACTGATGGTGTAAATAAATGTATATTCCTTTACTCAGAAACCTTGAATCAGTGTTTATTTGAACCATAGTAATTGTCCTTTGTGTAACCTCTTGTACTGCTCACTTTACTCCTGAGATAAGTCTGGCTGCTCAGCCATGACTACCACTTTACTGTGTAGTACAGGCTTGTACCAAAGGTGAAATTATACTTACACTTGTAATCTTAATTGTATGTGGTGTTCCCAAAGGGTACTGCATATGATTCTAACAACCTGTTTCACCACATAGGACATGAAAGTCAACTATAATATGATGAGCTTCTTCAGGGATATTTACTTATTAACAGAATCAGTCTAATAATAAAACTCAACATTGATAGATATTTTGGATAGAAATAATATTGCATAGTCCGATGTGGGCTCGAACTGAGATTTCAGTATGGGAAGCCCCAAGTGGGTTTGGTTGGCCTCCAGGTAGTGCCCTTTTTTGCCCTGCCCAACCTGACCCTAACACTAACAGTAACAACTAAAGTGGCAAAAAAAAAGGTTCCTCTTCTGGCTATCTCCTCTTGGCCATTTTATCTTTAGGCTTTCTCTCAGGGGTTTCTTGTGCTACTCCAATCTTCAATATGTAAAAGTCTCTCTTTTAGAAAATCTGTTCCTTATCATAATTTCTTCTAATATATTTCTCAGGTGTTATTCACAAGCTTGTGTAGCCCCTCCCCACTGTTTAAAGATCTTGACAATATGACTCTTATCATTGCTCTCTTTGAAATATTCTCTTCCTTTTAGTATATGTTGTTCCCTTATTTTATTAAGTTTGAGCGTTCCCCACGCGCTGTGTCTTTTAAATCCACTCTCTCTCCTTGTTTGATTCTGTGACGAATCGCATGAATTTGTCCCTTTTCCCAAAAAGGGGAGCCCCTTCCTGTGAGGCTAGGGAGGGGAGCCTGCTCTGCCACATCCTCCCTAGGGGTCAAAGCAAGTGGGACCTCACCAGGAGAGACTCCCCCCTTGCGGACAAGGACTCCAGTCCCCATGAGGAACTCCATAGGAAAACTTCCAGACATACCTCTTGAACTGAAGTATGTGAAGAAATTAGCAGGATATGCTACTGCAAACTGGAAACTGCAAATAACCCATACAAGAAAAAAGTACCTTTTACCGGGATGTGGAGGCTGACCTATGGAGAAGAAGAGAATATGACACAGAGAGAATAGACTACAGGCCTCTGCAGGGAAGTCCCATGGCTAGATAATATATTAGAGGGGAGAGACTGGAGATGGAGAAAGGAAGCCCCTGAGTTATGAACCGGCTTGCTGGCTTACACAGATGAGGGACTGGATGGGCAGCATCCTGTGGAGGCATATAATCAAAGAGCAGAGAGAGGCATGCAGCGTCTGGGAAGCAAAGATGAGAGAGAAGCTAAGTCGGACACATGGGGCCTCATTACGACCTGTGCGGATTCCGCACTATTACGAGGTTCCCTCGCAGGACCCGATGTAGACGACTGGTTTTACCAGACATCCAGTGCAGGTCCTGCAAGGGGACCAGGAAGCAAACAAGGGGCCGGTCATAATCGGCCCATTGTTAGCTCCCGCACCCATTCCCATTGAGCCACATGGGGGCTCAAATCGGAATGGGGAAGGTCCGGGCCCGAGTTCCCTGAAGGAGGAATTACTGGGCCCTCCAAACTGGGAATGGCCCGGTAATTCGCCATTCAGGGAACCCAGACCCGATTTTGGAGGCAGTCATGCCCTTATTAAGGGCATGGCTACCTCCAAAGTCGTAATGAGGCCTGTCCCTATCCAGACAAAGAGAGGAGACATAGTGGTGGCATGACCACAGACGTATTGCGCTGGACCAGTCGTTCCTTGAACAATGCTGAGACTGCTCGAATACAAAAATCACAAAACCTATCGATTAGCAAAGCACTGAAAAGCAGTCCTTTGTGACAAAACAAAGAGAAAGGAATAGAAGGAATACAAGACACCAATCAGACAAACTGGAGAGAGTAACTCATATTCTACATAAACCCAGTGACATTATCCATACCAGCTACAGGTAATGGGGAAAATGAGAGATGCAGGATAGGGATGAAAGATTATAATTGGAATCCTCATACTCACCCTAGTCAAGATAAGGGCCTCATTACAAGTTTGGCGGTATCTGTGCCAGAAAAACTGGCAGGCTACCTGTGATAAAAAGGGAGCAGATTTTGTAACAAAGACACCAGCTGGCTCAGGCTCTGTTAATACTAGGCAGAAAGACCATATGAAGGGTTAATTGAGGATATCTAAAAGAAGGGAGTAATTGACAGGTCACTGGGCCAATCACAGAGAAGATTTGAGAGAGATGAACTTGGATGACAACAATTGTCCTTTCTTTATTTTTTGTTGGTTGCCAGGAGACGGAGGAGGAGGTTTTGAAGGAAGACGGTTTGAACTGGGCGTACTGAGAGAGCAAAAGAGAAGAAGGGAGTTGTGCCGTTGCACCGAGTTAAGCAGAAGTTAATGAAACTAATAATATATACGATAGTTAGAAATCGCTATTGGGTTTGTCTCATGTGAGGCCGAGAGAAACCGAAGAGGGGGAGAGTCAGCGTACGACGGAACAGCTGATCTGTCGAAGCGGATAACTGCGGCGGAGCTCGTAACAACGGAGACCGCGCCGAGCCGAGCAGCTGTTGACTCGGTGAGTCCTCCGAAGATAGAAGTATTGGTCAGCGGAGAACGCCAAGACGAACAGCTGATCGTGTGTCACGGCTAAGAAGAGGGGAAGCGGTTTGTTTGAGGAGAGAAGAATGATCGCCGTATTTCTGGAAGAGTAGTGAACGCGACCGTGACGGATTCCCCGCAGTTGCCTGGAGGTGAGAGAGAGAAAGTCGTTACAGGCTGACAGAGTGACCAGAAGGCGACCCTCGGAAGTGGTGTAAACCAACGCTGATGAATACGAGGGAGCAAGCAGGGGAATGACCCCATAGGAACGATCGGAAGACCCATGTGACGTGACCCAGCTGATTAGCGGTAAGCTGTTACTATGAAAGAAAGAGCAGCGCTGTGATAAGCGAACACCGTTGCGCTGTGTATTAGTTGACGCTGACTTGTTACGAGTTATTTAGGAAATGCCATTGCGTTATGGATACTTTAGGAAGCGCAATCACGCTATGAGTTGTTGATGAAACACAGTTACCCTACGAGTTATTTGGGAAGAGCCGCTACGCTATGAACTGGGTGCGAAGGGCCGAAACGCATGCTGAGAAATGTTGATTTCAGACTATTAGAAGAATGAAGAGAATAAAGGGGGGGACAAGACCTTAAGCAAAGGAGAAAAGAATAATTAACATAGGATAGTCTTGACAAGGGAAAGAGGAAGACCAAAAGAAAAGAAGTGAATCCGAGCAAAGGAAAATAGAAAAGACTCAAACAATATTATAGATGTCAAAGAAAGGAAGACACGAAGTCTAACAAAGGCTTACCTGAAATATTCTGATCCGCTTGGTCAAAAGAGAACTCTGTCCTCTCCAGAAGACATCGGGGAACCACCTGTATCCTTGTTATTTGGTTATCTGAAAGAAAACATAGAAAAAAGTTTAGAAGAGTTATACGTTGATAATAAAAGTTATCTTGAGAATAAGAATATACATTCTCCGTTTAACTGTGTTTATTTACCAATATTGTGTATAAACCTCACAATTTGGTGTCAGAAGTGGGATCTAAAGCCGAACACCATGGAAGAACTCATTAAAACGCTAAGTGAGGGGCAACAATTACTACAACAGGCGTTACAGTTACAGAACCAACAAGCCCAAGCAGATAGGCAAGCATTTCAACAGGCCATACAACTACAACAAGCTCAATTAATGGAGGCGACCACCGTACGACGACATTCCCAGGTTCCAGCATCAGTCTTACAAAAGTACGCAGTAGGAGAAGACCCAGCCCACTTCTTTGTGAACTTCGAGAGAGTAGCTAGGAACGCTCAATGGCCAAACGATAGCTGGTGTCACTACATAGCACCCCTCATGACAGGTGAGATGCAGAGTGCTTACCAAGCAGCCAATCCAACCGGGGAAACCCCGTATGCGGATATGAAGCGAGTAGTACTGGAACGCTTGGGACATGATGAAGAGGCATATAGGATAAAATTTAGAGAAGTCAAGCTACAAGCCGAAGAAACCCCGAGGCAGCTCTTTTATAGAGTTAAAGAGTTAGGAGAGAAATGGTTGCAGTCTAACGCCAGTACCGCTCATGAGATGTCAGAGAAAATTGTTATGGAGCAGTTTGTGGAAGCCTTACCTTTACCAATGCAACGTTGGGTGCGCCAACATCACCGACCCAGCCTGGTTGAAGCTGTTAACATCGCTTCAGCCTATCAAAAGGCTGGACAAGGCAGATCCATGACATATGCGGTAAACAACAAACCAACCCCCACACCCAGTTGGAATAACCATTCTCTCAGAACAACTACTGTGACAAGATGGCCGAACTCGATGTTACGTAAGCCGGAGTGGGAGGCTCCAAAGGGGAGACCAACGAGTGAGAGCCCTGTAGGCATCAGGCCCGCTAGTATGGTACCAAAAGGCATACAATGTTTTGAATGTGGAGAGTGGGGACACCTAGCAAGAATGTGTCCCAAAAGAGTTAAGGCTGAACCTATGGACGTGGGAAACATGGAGGTTCCCAGAGAAGGAGAATATCAAGAAGGAACGGCAATCCCTAAAACATCGTATTCGTATATTTGCGAAGCAGAGGTTGATGGGAAACCTACAAGAGCCATGGTGGATACCGGCAGTTTGCAAACAGTTGTAAGTACAGAACTTGTGGGGAATACTGGGAACCCGAATGCATTAATTCCCATACGTTGTGTCCATGGAGATGTCAAACCTTACCCGACCAAAGAGATTAGGTTAAAAGTAGCCGGGGAACAGATGGAGGTGAGGGCAGCCCTAATGCCAATATTACCAGAGCCTCTACTTATTGGTTCCGATGTTCCAAATTTTTCACGGATAATAAAGTCGATAGAAGAAAATTGGTTAAGAAGTGCCCCTTTCGCCCAAGAGACCATTGCAGAGCCGTTAAATAAAGAAAGGAAAGTGAAGTCTGAGTTAAGAAAGTTAAAGAAAGTTTGGGCCGAAAAAAATGTTTGTCCCGTTGCAATTGACTGGAAAATTGATGAAGCGGGAGATACTTTCAGAATGGCACAAGAAATAGATCCACTATTAGGAAATGCTAGGGCTGCAGTTAACTCAGGGGTATCGGGAAATGGTCCCTCTTTTGTTAAAGAGAAAGGATTATACTATCGAACTAGCAAGGATGCCACTGGAACTATTCTGAAACAGTTACTAGTACCCCAGAAATATTATCAAACGGTGATGGAAGTGGCACATCTACAAATTGGTGAAGGTCATTTAGGAACAGAGAAGACCACACAGAAAATCCTTGCCAGGTTTTATTGGCCGGGGCTTTATGCTCAGGTGACTCGTTTCTGCCAGGCATGTCCAGAATGCCAGAAGAAAAATAAAGCCAATGTGAGGAAAGCACCTTTACAGCCGATGCCAGTCGTGTTGGAACCTTTCCATCGGATTGGATTAGATATTGTTGGCCCCTTAGAACCTTCATCTAGAGGTCATAAATATATCTTAGTGATTGTCGACTATGCTACCAGGTATCCGGAGGCCTTTCCTCTTAGGTCTACTAGTACACAAAGTATATGTGATGCCTTGATACCCTTTATCAGCCGAGTGGGAATACCGAAGGAGTTTGTTACCGACAGAGGATCCAACTTTATGTCAACAGTGATTGAACAAGTGTGCACGATTCTACAAATGAAGCATTTAAAAACCGCCGTCTATCATCCTCAAACTGATGGCCTTGTAGAGAGGTACAATCAAACCATAAAACAAATGTTACGTAAAACTGGAGAGCCGGGAGGAAAGAATTGGGACAGATTGTTGCCATGGATACTCCTTACCTTAAGGAATACCCCACAGTCATCGACAGGGTTTTCACCATTTGAGCTTCTGTTTGGAAGATCAGTGAGAACGCTACTCGATATTTTGAAGGAAAACTGGGAAGAGGAGCCAAGTCAAGACATCTCACTTACTGAGTATGCATATCAACTTAAAGAGAGGGTAGAAAAGTTACAGAACATTGCCAAAGAAAATCTGTTACAAGCACAAACCAAGCAAGAATACTACTATAATCGAAACACTCAATTGAGATCATTTAACAAGGGAGATAAAGTGTTGGTCTTACTCCCGACGTCTGAGAACAAGATGCTGGCAGCGTGGAGAGGACCCTATGAAATTGAAGAGGTCCTAGGTCCACTAACATACAAAGTGAGACAAAATGACCGAAGATTCCCAACACAGACATATCATGTGAATCTACTAAAGAAATGGGTAGAACCTATAACAACGGTGGCAGTGATTAATACTAAAGAAACATCTTCCGAACCTTTTCCAAGGTTAAAAGAAGATCTAGGACTGGAAGCGTTAAACATAAATCAAAATCTATCTGAGTTACAGAAGAAAGAACTCCTCGGGTTGGTAAGGAGATTTGCGAATACTTTTTCGTCCTTACCGGGGAGAACGAACATGGTATGTCATCGGATTGTAACTCAACCAGGAGAAGTAGTAAGAATTAGACCCTATAGAATTCCAGAGACAAAACTCCAATCTATCAATAAGGAGATCAAAGAAATGTTGGAAATGGGCGTAATAGAACCCTCTCATAGTGAGTGGTCATCCCCTGTAGTAATGGTGCCGAAGCCTGACGGAACGGTTCGTTTTTGCATGGACTTTAGGAAATTGAATGAGATTTCCAAGTTCGACGCCTACCCTATGCCACGAATCGAAGATTTACTAGACAAGCTAGGAAAAGCTAAATTTCTAACAACTATAGACTTAACAAAAGGATATTGGCAAATACCGTTTCTTCCCGAGGATAAAGAAAAAACTGCTTTTGCCACACCATCGGGATTGTTCCAATTTACAGTCTTACCGTTTGGGTTGCATGGGGCACCAGCAACCTTTCAAAGGCTCATGAATTCAATCCTTAGAGGACAGGAAGAATATGTAGGAGCATACCTTGACGATATTATTGTCTTCAGTCAAACTTGGAACGATCATTTAACCCATTTGGAAAATGTACTTAGACTATTACAAGAATCTGGTCTACACATAAATCCAAAGAAAACGTTCATGGCTAATTTCTATACTAGATATTTGGGGTACTTTGTAGGACAGGGGATGATTAAACCACAGGAAGACAAACTGAAAGCCATAAAAAACTTACAATTTCCTACAAACCTCCGACAAGTGCGAGCCTTTCTTGGCTTTATTGGATACTATAGAAGGTTCATCCCCCATTTTTCAACAATAGCAACACCTCTGACAGATTTGTTGAAAAACTCATCTAGCAAGAAGAAGAGCTGGTATACAACAGAGACAATGAATGCATTTAATAACCTAAAGAATGCTTTATCTGAAAAAGCCATTTTAAAATGTCCAGATTTCTCAGCTCCGTTCTTCCTACACACAGATGCCTCTGGAACAGGTCTTGGAGCGGTATTGTTTCAGGGGCAAGATGAATAAGAAAAACCCATACTTTTCATAAGCAGGAAGCTCTTACCACATGAACAACACTACGCTACAATTGAAAAGGAATGTCTGGCAGTGAAATGGGCCATAGAGACATTACGTTATTACTTATTAGGAAGAGAGTTTACTCTGGTGACTGATCATGCACCTCTTATATGGTTGGCACGTAACAAAGATACTAATCCCCGAGTACTGAGATGGTTTTTATCACTACAACCTTTCACGTTCAAGACAGTTCATCGTCCAGGAAAATTAATGGCCCAGGCAGATTTCTTATCCCGGAACAATTCCCTTACCAAACGTAAGGGACTAGAGGGGAGGGTATGTGATAAAAAGGGAGCAGATTTTGTAACAAAGACACCAGCTGGCTCAGGCTCTGTTAATACTAGGCAGAAAGACCATATGAAGGGTTAATTGAGGATATCTAAAAGAAGGGAGTAATTGACAGGTCACTGGGCCAATCACAGAGAAGATTTGAGAGAGATGAACTTGGATGACAACAATTGTCCTTTCTTTATTTTTTGTTGGTTGCCAGGAGATGGAGGAGGAGGTTTTGAAGGAAGACGGTTTGAACTGGGCGTACTGAGAGAGCAAAAGAGAAGAAGGGAGTTGTGCCGTTGCACCGAGTTAAGCAGAAGTTAATGAAACTAATAATATATACGATAGTTAGAAATCGCTATTGGGTTTGTCTCATGTGAGGCCGAGAGAAACCGAAGAGGGGGAGAGTCAGCGTACGACGGAACAGCTGATCTGTCGAAGCGGATAACTGCGGCGGAGCTCGTAACAACGGAGACCGCGCCGAGCCGAGCAGCTGTTGACTCGGTGAGTCCTCCGAAGATAGAAGTATTGGTCAGCGGAGAACGCCAAGACGAACAGCTGATCGTGTGTCACGGCTAAGAAGAGGGGAAGCGGTTTGTTTGAGGAGAGAAGAATGATCGCCGTATTTCTGGAAGAGTAGTGAACGCGACCGTGACGGATTCCCCGCAGTTGCCTGGAGGTGAGAGAGAGAAAGTCGTTACAGGCTGACAGAGTGACCAGAAGGCGACCCTCGGAAGTGGTGTAAACCAACGCTGATGAATACGAGGGAGCAAGCAGGGGAATGACCCCGTAGGAACGATCGGAAGACCCATGTGACGTGACCCAGCTGATTAGCGGTAAGCTGTTACTATGAAAGAAAGAGCAGCGCTGTGATAAGCGAACACCGTTGCGCTGTGTATTAGTTGACGCTGACTTGTTACGAGTTATTTAGGAAATGCCATTGCGTTATGGATACTTTAGGAAGCGCAATCACGCTATGAGTTGTTGATGAAACAGAGTTACCCTACGAGTTATTTGGGAAGAGCCGCTACGCTATGAACTGGGTGCGAAGGGCCGAAACGCATGCTGAGAAATGTTGATTTCAGACTATTAGAAGAATGAAGAGAATAAAGAGGGGGACAAGACCTTAAGCAAAGGAGAAAAGAATAATTAACATAGGATAGTCTTGACAAGGGAAAGAGGAAGACCAAAAGAAAAGAAGTGAATCCGAGCAAAGGAAAAGAGAAAAGACTCAAACAATATTATAGATGTCGGAGAAAGGAAGACACGAAGTCTAACAAAGGCTTACCTGAACTCTGTCCTCTCCAGAAGACATCGGGGAACCACCTGTATCCTTGTTATTTGGTTATTTGAAAGAAAACATAGAAAAAAGTTTAGAAGAGTTATACGTTGATAATAAAAGTTATCTTGAGAATAAGAATATACATTCTCCGTTTAACTGTGTTTATTTACCAATATTGTGTATAAACCTCACAATTGCAGGCTACCGCCGGACCCATATTACCATTAATCCCCGGTGATTCCTGGCATTAGGACCCCGGTGACCCGGGAATTCTGGAGGCGGAATTCTGTAAGTCCCCATAGGACTCCATGTGGATGGGGACAGTGGAAACACTGGTTCAGTCTCTGATGGAGCCAGTGTTTCCATTTGTACCTGCAGGCGGGTGGCTTTACTCCTGCCAGGTCAGACCTGGCGGGAGTAACACCTCCCGCCTGCAGGAGTCTGAATCAGCCTGTCCCGAAAGAACGGTGCAGCGTTTTTACTGCCACCGTTCTTTCTGGATTGGCAGGGTCGTAATGAGGCCCAAGATATTGACTTACAGAGAAGTGAATGAGAATCATTATTGGAATGCTCATACTTGTTCCAGTCAGAGAGAAAGAAATAGCATACTGTAGTACAAAAGAGTGCATGAACAACCATGTCAGATTGTGTATACTGATATCAGACAAGATAAAAGAGATTAAACTAAAGAGGAACAACATAACAGAAGAATATAGCCTGAAGATAAGGCTAAAATAGAAGACCAGTTTCAGAGAGAAAATAATGACCGTGCATTTTGCATTTTCTGCAAGAGGCAGAAAGGAATAGAACTTTGTTGTAAAAGAGAGGAGAAGCAGAAGTTAAACAATTCTTTAAAGGAACTGTACGAGTTGATAAAAATGGTCACAAAGAAATAAATGAATATAGTTTTTTTAACTGAACCTTGTGAGAAACAAGTCATCAGGAGAAGGAAGTAATTCTCTTGTCTTTTGTTATTGTAATAGTTGTACAGTCAGAAAGGTTTAGTTGGGATGGAGGACAGATTCTGTTAAGACATTTTCTTTGACCACTGACAAGCACCTTAGTTAGTTTTGTTAGGTAGGGAAACCCCATAGTGTAAAGAAAGATTGGCATTTATCCTTCATTTAATACATCTCTCAGTGAAATGGAAATTAGGAGTCTGCATCCTTTTGTTGAACCGCCACAGTTCACTCTGCGCTTTTTAGCTTATAACACTTTTATTTTAACAGTTTCTCATTAAGTGTTCTCCCCACTCTTCATTAATTATCTCTCATGACATTTTGTCTTGTGGCTTTCCCTCTCTCGCCCAGGACATTTGTTTCCACTCTCTTAATGATTCAAATTCATTCTTATTCTTCAGGTATTCAAATAGTTCCTCAGATATCAGAAGATACTGGTTCAATGTTACGTCATTGACAATATCACAATCTTAATCCCTTCTCTTTATTAGATCTTGCCTTGTCAGCCTGCCACTTCTACAGTTCACCCATGTACCTTTGTTTGTTCTAGGTGAGCTTGTGGGCTTTGATGTTCACTCGGGTATGTTGGTTAGCTTTCTTGCTTCTTCCTTTCAGGCTTCACATGCTTACTTGTCTCTGGCCCTCATTACGACCCTGGCGGAAAGTGACTGACCGGACCGCCACAGCGTAAATAGCGTTTCCGCCATTGCACGAAGGAGCAAAGTGCGGCCCATTCCGACCCATCGGGCACGAGCACCACGGCATGGCGGAAGTGCAAAGTCCGCGATGGCGGAAATGACCCCAAAACGGCCCACACCGCCGCCGTACGGCGCCTAGGTGCAATACCGCCACCCATCACAGCGGACACCGCAGTGTGCGCCTACCGGAAAGTACGGTGACCGGAAATATACGGAAACAGAAGTTAAAACATGGGCCCGGAACGGGAAACATCCCGCCGTACACCTATAAAACCACTAAAACCACACAACCACTAAAAACACTACCCTGAGACACACCCCAACCCGTCATCCACCCTAGCGAAACCAAGAAAAATGGGAAAAGTAGCGAAGAAAGCGTGCGACCGCAAGCGGCAGGTCCACTTCTCCCGTGAGGAACTCACCGTGCTAACAGAGACCCTCCAGGAGAATGCTGCCGTCGTCTTCTGCACGCAAATGACCAGGACGGCACTTGCAAACAAGAAGGCCATATGGGCTCTGGTGGCACAGCGGGTAAGTGCGGTGGGGACCGCACCCCGCACCGCACAGCAATGCCGAAAGCGATGGGACGACCTGCGGATACGCGTCCGCAGCATACTCTCTGCCAACCGCAACATTGCCACAGCCACCGGGGGAGGTCCTGAATCACCCATCAAGTTGACCCCCTGGGAAGAAATCTGTGCCTCCACCATCGGAATGGAGAGCATAGAGGGAGACGGAGGGATGGAGAAAGGAGTGCAGACATCCGAAGATTCAGGTAGGTGGGCCAGATAAAACAATGCCAAATCCACAAAGTCCATCCATGTGAAGTACCATGTGTCCACATAGTGCAACAGAAACACATGTCCAGGAGAACGTCCACACACATCGGCCTGATAGCGCACGTTAAAACCCACAATAAATACATAAATAATTAAAAACCCCTAAAACACGCACTACACGTGCAGCAGGCACACCCTAACTGCAGGCTGCCAAACAACTGCACCCTCACTCCACACACAAATGAAAGCACCTCCAAGGCCCCGACCCAAATCACCCTCAGGTACCACCCCAATGCATGTGATACAATGCCATTCCAATTCCCACAGACCCATCAATAACCCTCGCCCTCCTTTACTCCACCACAGGGTCCGATCCAAACGACGAGCATCAGGACACCCCTACCAGCACACCTGCAAAGAGGGCCAAGACCAACGGCCAAAGACCCTCCACCTCAGCTGCAAGCATCAAGACACGGCAGCAGCACAAATCAGGTGGCAGCACAGAGGAGGGAACATCAACAGGCACCCCAGCAGCCAGCATGCCCACACCACCACCACCACAGGTCCCCCCAACGGATGCCACAGAAGGCACTGCCTCTGGTGGCAGCAGCACCATAGGTGACACCCCATTGATGGCAGCATGCTCCGACACAGAAGACGGGGATGTCGAAGTCAGATCCATCCATGACCTGTCTCAATCCCCCTGTCTGTTCCATCCCGTACACCATGAGGATACCACGCAGGGGCACCCACAAGACGACGACTGGCCATCCCCCACAAGCCCTGTGGCAAGGCAACATGAGGTCAACAGCCCCTCTGTGACACCCCCGCAAATGGCCATGGCCCAGCAGAGGCAACAGTCCCTCGACCAGTTAATCGTGCAACAGCAGCAACTGGCCACGCTCCTCAAGGACCATGCCGATGAATGTGGGGGCACTAAGGCAGACATAGAAACATCAACTGAGACACTTAGGGCAGAAATGGAGAGAGGTACAGAGACACTAAGGGCACAAATGGAGAGTAGCACCGAGAGCCTGGGAGTCCAAATGGAGAGAAGCACCGAGAGCCTGAGGGGGGAACTGCATGCGACGTCCAAGGACGTATGTTCCGAACTTGCCGCAGTGCGCCGTGTGCTCACTGAGCTCTCGCAAACCCTTAGGGACATGCATGGACGTGAGCAGGCAGAGACATCATCCGTTGCAAGTTCCGTCCAGGGCAGCCCCCAACGTAGATCTGGGAGGAACCTGCGCTCCACAGGCAGGGGTGCCCCTGATACCCGCAGAGGGGGCTTGCAATAGCGACTGCCCACTGACAATGAGCATCTTTGGACACTGGTGTTCGGGGGGGAGGTAGGAGGGTGGAGGGGGTGTGTTGGGTTCACTTGGGTGGCGGGTCGATAGGGTGTACAACATGATATCACATATGCCATAAACAGTGCACGATCAACCAATGAGATGTGTGGACATTGATCTTTGTGTACTAGGCCATCATAGGCGTACAGTCCATATTGTGCATGTCCCAGACACACACAGTGCCACGAGTCCCGTGTCCATGTATCAGCCACCAGGCGTGAGTGCTAGAAGCATACATCAATGAGATGCTGACGAATGTCACGGCCCTCCGGTGCCTCGCAGACTCCTTGAGGTGCTGCCACATCCCCACCCTCATCATGACCATCATCAGGTGCTTGCAGTTCTGCGTCAGGGGGCATGGGCACATTTCTAACTACGCACATGTTGTGGAGCATGACACATGCCATCACCATCTTTGCAACCTTCTCATGGCGGTACAGGAGTGCCCCGCCAGACCTGCTGAGGCAGCGGAAACGACCCTTCAGTAGGCCGAATGCCTGTTCAATGACTACACGGGTACGTGAGTGGGCATGGTTGTAGTCCTCCTCATGCTGGTCCCGTGGGTTCCGGACTGGTGTGAGGAGCCATCTCTTCAGTGGATATCCAGCATCACCTGTATGTGGACGAGAAACGTATGATGTGGAATGCCATTGCTACGTACGCACCCCCCCCCCTTCCTGCCAGGTCATTGCCGAATCACATACCCCACATTATCATGCATGTAATGAGACTCACCGAGTAGCCAGGATCTGTTCCCTGCGTGTCGCTCCATGTAGCGTGGTATTGTAGAGTTCCTCAAGACCATAGAATCATGGGTTGATCCAGGGAATCTGGCACAACAATGTGTAATGATCCTGTTGGAGTCACACACCATTTGTACATTCAGAGAATGAAATTGTTTTCGGTTGCGGTACTGGGCCTCCATGGCATGTGGGACGACCAATTCCACATGGGTGCAGTCGATGGCACCAATGCAACCCGGTATGCCGGCAAGTGCATGGAATCCCACTTTTGTGTTGGTAATTTCCTGCTCCGAGCGTGGTAGGGAGATGTAGTCGTCTGCGTGCTGCAGGAGGGCATCGAGCACTTGCAATAGTGTCCGTGAGAACAGTGGCTGGGAAATGCCATGCAACTGTCCGACTGTGTGCTGGTAGGTGCCTGTGGCCAGGAAGTGTAGTACAGACACCACCTTCAGTAGGGGTGGGATGACGGTTGGGCTATCTATCATGCTGACAAGGTCAGCCTGTGTCATGTCCACAATGGCGGCTATGGTGTCCCGGTCCAGACGGTAGAGGGTGTGGATCTGCTCATCAGTGAGGTTGAACGGATGTGCTCGGAGGCGTGGGATTGCGGGCTGCCTGCGTGGTGGTAGTGGCTGTGCTGGCGGCCCTTGCTGGCCCTGCCTTGCCCTCCTCCTCCTCCTGCGTCTCCTCCGTGCGGCCGGTTGTAGTTGGTGTTCGTCTTCTTCTTGGAGTTGGAGTACTTGCAGTGCTATCAGGTCCCCCAGGGCCAACATCGCGAGTCCTGCCGGTAGCATTTCGGTGTGGTTGTGGGAGGAGACTGGGTGTGCAATTTATGTGTTTTCAGGCTGTATGGCCTCCACCTGTGGTGATTCATTCCACCTGTGCAAACTGCTCTCCCCTTTGGCCGAGCACGTCCCGCACACAACGCTGCAATTCGGGGAATGGCATCTTGCTATTGCAATCATGTATTTGTACCCGATGGCCGTGTAACATTGGTTGATATGTTCATTCTGCTGTGGTCCCATTGTTTCACATTCTATCTGTGCAGTCGCGAACAGACTTGTGAAGGGTCAGTGGAACGTAGTACTCGAGTAACGGTGGACCCTCATGCATCACTGTACCGAGTTGCAACGACGGGCGGGGCGTCCCATTTGTGGGTGAAGGCAGTTGCCATTTTCACACACAGCCGCACTCGATGGATTAATTAGTGATTTCAAACGGCCACAGATGCCTCTTCGACGTGATGTTGCAAATGAGGAATTCGAAGGGCGGCTCTTTCGGTTTTCAGCTAGCGGCGAGGAAATGCCCACAGGTCTGACTGCAAATATAACGTACTATTGTTCAATGTCCTTGGGACAGGGGCCATGGCGAGGATGCAATGATTGATATGAATGGTTTGGGATGCGCAATGGCGACGTGGGCGATGAGGCCGGACGTTCCCAAATACATGTTACTTCACTACACTGGAATTACGGGCTGGGGCACTGTGGATTTTGCAGGCTGCATAACGCACAGACTCAATGGATATTTCTAATGTTATGTGAGTAAATATTCAGGCGTTTTAATCCCGGGATGAGGGAATGATGAATGGATGCATGGGCAGGTGATTTGATACAGAGTTTGCCATGTACAGGGCTTCTTGGAATCTATCCGCCTCCCCTACGCTATGTGATGCAGGGCTGCCATAGTGGGACCATCGTCTATCTGGCCTTGTTGAGCCCTCCCTGTCTCGACGCGCCCTCAGACACTTGTGTCCATGCACGTTACCAATCCCATCTGATGGATTCTGTTTTGACAGACGCATGCACAGGTACACTCGTTTGTGATGGTGTTTACACCTCGATATAGATAGTTATGAGTCGCAAGTGGTTTTTGGGTGGTGATGAACCTTTGGAGTGGGCTAGCATGCATATGGCTGTGGATTTAGTGTGATCATTGAAGTGAGTTGTTCGAATGTAGTTCTGATGGCCATTCTGTTCTTTTTCTTTTCTTTTGGTTGACAGGTATCTCCTCCCCTTTTGCCACTGCCATCTGTATGCCACTCCTGCAGATGGCTTTTACTCCCGACACCTGCTGCTTCGTGTTAATCAGTGGAGCAGCATTACGATCTTATGGGACGATCGCCAATGGGCCACATGCCCTTACGCAGTACTGGTGGCTCGGAGCAACATTTCGGCCTTTCAGCTGGACTAGTGCCTCCCCATTGGGACGGCCCTGCGGTTCTGTGCGCTTCCATGTTGCCTTTTCGTACGTGAATGTGGCTCTGTGTACCATGATGGAACAGGGCGTCACACAAGTAGTGGCTGGTCATTTCTTGCGGATGCAGCCCACAATGGTGAAATGTGTTTTGGAGTTCATGGCCTGATGGCTGTATGGGCTTGGTGATTTTGTTGTGCATTAAATTTCTATTCTGATTTGGCCCGTGTAGCGTTCTTCTTTGCAAGTGATGTGGCATATTCCTATTTGGGGAGCGATGTATTGTGAGGAGATCTGCATTGGGTTCCAGCTTCGGAGTTTAGTTACGTGGTACTGTACTGGGCGCGTTTGCCTACGAAGCCCGTGAGGTCAGGGATGGGGGCTGCCAATATGACTGTTTGAATGTTGTCATGCTCAGGGGCGGGGATTGGGTTTTGTGTAACAGATGCCGGTCAGCCAGGTGGACTGGTGGAATGATGTGATTTTCGGAATATTGCTGGTCACAGGTGCCTGTGTTTGCGTGCGTTTCTTGGTGGGGGACTGTGGTCGTGTCCATTGGGATGGCTTCTGTATTCGTGCCATCTGTGCCCTGCAGCTCCCATTGGCCCCTCTTGTGTTTCATTTGTTCGTTGGCATGCATGGGTGACTTGTACATTTCACTGGTTGCATTGTGACTTCATTGCACCTACGGGGAGTTGTACTTTGTGGGCAGGGAGCGGTGTACAGGCACTCAGTGGGGCCGTTTACGGTTGATTCGCGATGCCGTACTTCTCACCATGGCGGAATGGTACATTCCGCCATGCTTGATGGCGTTAGGTACATGTCTGCTAGGGTCGGAATTGGCGTACCCTTGCGCCATGGTGGTGTTTACGGTTTGGCATGGCGCGCGCGCGCGTGCTTGGTGCAGTTAGCGTTGGCGTTCACTACGGTGTCGCTAATGGCTTCGTACTTTGCGGTGACGGGTCATAGTCGCACCGAGCGCTATTCGATGGCGGTATTGCATTTCCGCCATCGTTTTCCGAATTCCGCCAGGGTCGTAATGAGGGCCTCTGTGTCTCTGCAGCTGGCTTTGCTCAGTGAACAATGGCGGATGGGAGCTGTCAACACTCCCTTTCTTCCATGTTTTGGCATTGTTAGACCGATGCCTAGCCCACCATGGTACTTCCGTGGTCATGCCACCACATCGGACGGTTACTCAACTGCAATGTGATAACGATTTTGCTGTTGTATTCTTTGCTTGACATTCACAGCTTCTCACAGTTCCACAGGTCCCGTGAGTAATCTCTGCTCTGCCTCTCCACAGTGTTCTGACATCAGGGTGTTTCCCCTGTGCACTGTTTTCTCTCCTCCCTTCTGGTCTACTCGTTCCACTTAAATATGAGTTTCTTCTTAAAGGGGTATTCCTTTTTCCTTTAGTCGGCATACTGGATTCAAAATTGCCTAAAGCCAAAGAGAAGGAGTGCACAGTGTTATTTTATGGAAGGCATATATGTAGATAAAGTGTCCTACATCAGGAGTTCCCTTTGGGAATGGGCGTCATTGTCCCGTAACGCGGAGGCACTCTCAGTCAAGTCCCACTTTCCCAGACCCTAGAGTTGGTCTTGTTGGGCGGGCACACCTCACTAGCCTCAAAGGGGCTGTCTCCCCCTTGGGGAGAAGGGACGATTACTCCTGATGCGTCACAACTTCCCATTAGTCCTAGCCAACACAATATTCATAAATCAAAACAGCAGGAGAGCTGGAGGTTGTGGATCTCTGTTATAGATCAAAAGTTCTGATGATGCAAGTCTTCTGCCATGAAATGGAAAAGACCTCAGAAGGGGAAGAAATATGTCCTGAAAAAAACAAATAAAACTGAGCATCTCCAGCGGATAAGATGGTCCTCTTCCCCATCTGGGTAAAGTTGGTTTCATTGTGAATCTTTCCTGATTTTTGCCGATTGTACACCATTACATTTCCCATTTTGTATTGGGGTAGAATGTTGTCTGTTGTTTTCTTTCCATTACAGCTATTCCTATTGCAATGAGGTCAGTCATTTCTCTAGGCATTGGAAAAAAATTGATACTGTAGAGTGTTACTGTTTGGTGTTACTGCATGTTTTGTTCTTCTCATTTCCCATGACATTGATATTCTGTAAGTGTCTTTTTTATAGTGCCAATATGTCTGTTGACCAGATCAGTGCTGGACAACTTCTTTGATGAGGAATCTACACAAGGCAACACAATGGGGAGGGAGAGACATATCAGGGAACAAACCGACCTACATACAATATTGGTGATGAAGTTAAGGTGCATGCATAATGAAGTGGGGAAAGTATTAGCAGTCAGAACAGGCCCAACATCTTGGATAATGTTCATGAAGCATACACACATTTGATATGAGGAAAAGAAAATTACTTTTGGGTCTCATAAAAAATCCTGGTACCTCCAGGGCTGCCTTTCTAAGTAGAGAATTTACACCAAACAGTGCAGACAAATGTTGCATGTGAAGATCCTAAGACACACTGTTCACTTGTTAATTAGGATGGTGGAAAGACGCATCGGGGAGTTGGCTGGACAACTCCCCAATCTACACATGAAAAAGGAGGCTAATATGCATTTATAATGTATCATCAACTAGCAGGTCTACCTGTGCTTTGCATGGAAATTTCCTACTTCAGTCCAAGTTTGAACTTTATTTAATTAACTAAACCAATGTGTTTTTTGTAGACAATATGGCTAGGCTTTCCTGTAGGATCTAGTGTGAACAAATGTTCTGTGTTTCCAACTCTGGAGCAAGCCACATAAAGCTGACCATGAGGAAAGCATGAATCCCGTAAATTGGTTCCGGCTACATTCAGTTGGAACATCAAGATTGTGCAGCAACATTATTGGTGTCCCGATCTACAGCCGAGGCAGCAGCGACCTCAACATAAGTGCCATATGTGTAGGGCTGAAGCGTGTAAGCTTGAAGTGCCGTACTCGTATGTGTACGGCTGAAGCGTGTAAGCTTTGTACTGTTGAGATGGCGTACATTCATCAACTTCAGTGGGAAATTAAGTTTCTGTAATTATCATGAGGAATTTGCCATGATGTGATGGGCAGCGTCATTGTGGACACTATTGGAGAGACATGCACCCTTTTGTGACACCTGCATTACTACAAAAACATTGTATTGTGTCACCTGCATGACCTCAAAAGTCACCACTAATGTCATCTAGAACGCTTATGGTGTGGAAAGTTTAGGAACAATGAACTGCTGAGGTTTTCAAAAGCTGCTGAACTTTAGGAACAATGAACATAGAACTATGGCAAAACTACAGTGGGAAAAGCCATATGGCAGGGGTAAGCATTGTAGACCGCTTAAAAAAAGAAATCAGAAAAAGGTATATTTTGCATTGTCTACACCATGGAACCTACCCACATGCCAAACTTCAGTTTTGTAGCATGTTGGGAAGTATGCTGAACATTTCAATCAGACACACAGACACATATCCAAGCATTGTGGACTGCTTAAAAAAACGCTTAAAAATAGAAAATTAGGAAACTATATATTTCATACTTTTTACATTGTCTACACCATGAAACCTACCCACATGACAAGTTTCAGGTTTGTAACATGTTTGGAAGAATGCTGAACATTTCGAACAGAAACACACACATATCCACAAATGTCCCTTTTATATATAGAGAAATGATTAGCCCTGTCATGAAGAGCCCATCTCTTGTATCCCAGTGTTTCATGTCATGCTCCTCAGCACACCAACATCCTCAAATGTCACTACCAACACTCTTCAGAGTTCCTATCACTTCCCACATTAATCAATCATCATACCTCCCCATCCTCTCCTCAATGCCCTGCCCATCAAACTTGATTATTGGTGATTCCTTCAGAACACCACTCACGACACACCACATGATACCTACTACCTTGTTAGCAGCACCAGTGACAGCTTCACTCACACAATCACAACCCTGTGCACTGCACATTTGACCTAGCAATATTAAACCTCATTGCAAAGCTTTGCATTTTAACTCTCGACAGTAGCATGACTGCGTTCCCCAACCCTATGATTCCTAGAAAGAAGAGCACTTGTGCCCAATTTTTTAAATATTTATATGTATCATATTTCCCAGGGGAATCATTATTTATTTATTTGTCATTTATATAGCGCCTATACACTTAACAAGCGTTTCAAAGCCCTCCAACGCAGAGGGGGTGAGAAACAAAAATAAAGAATAACATTCTTAATAGGCATTGGTATATTCAGAATGGGCAGGTGCAATGTGTGTAGTGGTACAACATAGGATAGGAGGACTACAAACTGTTACAACATATGATAAAAAATAGTGCACGTGCCTGACAGTCGTTACAATAACGCAAGAGCTATACATGAATGAAGGAGATAGGGGTGGGAGGTGTAGGGTAAGATGAACAGAGTAATAAGTGCAAGAGACAAATAGGAGGCGAGGAGGGTACTTAGAGGGCATAAGGGGGAGGCACATTATGCACATCCAATCAAAGTGACTGCAGATGAAAAAATGCCTAAATTCGAATGTTTAAGCAATGCACACTAAACACATGAAACGAAAGTGGCTGCAGGTGATAAAATGCCTACATTTGAATGTTTAAGTGCGGCACACTAAACACATGAAACGAAAGTGGCTACAACCTCTTTAAACATCTGGTCACATTTGAACAAGATTCAGGGTCTCATTATAAATTGGCTGGTGCTGTAATAGCGTGCCAGTAATAATGTTTACCAGCACGTTACCACACCAGCCAACTATGAGTTTGCCACTGGTGCACCTGATTTACCTCCAGCCGAGTGCTGGAGGTAAGTCAGGTGCCTTACAGGCAAATCCCCCCATGGGGTCCAATGGAAATCCATGAAATGGGGATTTACCTCTGTTATCGCCACTTGAAATCTGGCAGTAATTCCGCCAGACCAAGTGGTAGTAACAGTAAATCCGTTTGCCAATATCCTGGCGTATTTTCCTCCAGGATAACGGCAAACCTAGAATGAGGTCCTAAGAAGAATTATATAAAAATTAACTTTGATGGTTTGGAAAACAAGGCGCCCCTGAGTCCTAATTTGATTACCACATTTCTCTCCTTTATCCAAGCAAGATTCACAGGGATTCAGTAGATACAATAAGGGCCAGATAAATGGATGTTCTCAAAGGGCAACAGGGTGGAGGTCATCAGTAAATCCTCATATCCCTCTGGCTGTTGCTGCAGAACCTGTTATCACCCAGAGGTGATGACAGCTATGTGAGAAGAGAAAGCCTGGGACATTTTAAAAAAATGGGGTCAGATGCAAAGTGGATACCATCTTCGGTCCGCACCCTTTTACTGTTGTTGTACTCCAATTTGCAAACCTTGGACCTCTGGTCTTGCCCCACTGCACAGGGAGACCTATCTTATCCTTTGCCGTTCACTAAAACATATAACCTCTTTGTTGATGATGCTGAAATGTTTTTCACCTTTCACTCCTTCACCCCAGTCACCAGGGAACACATTAAAAATTGTCTTACTGGATGGATCTCCACTGCCTTATGATTAATTCTTCAAAAACAGAAGTTATCTTTCTCCTTGCTTGCAATACCATCCAAACCCTCCCCTCGCCTACCTCCTTGCAACCTGACCTACTTTCTCCCTCGCCCAAAGCTCCAACATTAGGGTCTTTTTTTATAGCAACCTCTGAATGAAACAATTAATCACTACCACTGCCTTTGCTACTCATATAAACCCCCTCAACATTCAGAAAATGTGTCAATTTCTTACTAATCACTGTACAAAAACTTTAGTTGCCAATCATGTGTTCTGTAAAATTGACTACTGCTGAAGCCTACTTCTTGGCCTTCCTCAGTGCTACTTCTTCCCTCTAAGAAAAGTCCTCAATGTTGCTACTCACACTCTTTAAAACCTTCACAGATCGTCCATCACTTCTACCTAGGGACAACATGTTGGTTGGCTCTCAGTGAACAACCATTCATTCTCCAGATCTACAAAGATATCAATAATTGTGTCTCTGTTTACTCCCCATCTGGTTCCCTCTGCTCCTCTACTGCACTCAAGCTCACTTTCCCATGGCCACCCTGTGCTCTCTCTCGCTTCTGCTCTTTCTCCTTGCTCATACCACTCCACTGTAACCAGCTGACTATGGCAAACAAGGCTAGCCCACCTGTGGATCTCTTCAAAGCTTGGCTTACATTTAAATGACTTGCTTAAGAGGGAGCTCCCCCTTTCCTCTCCCCCATCCTCTATATGTGACACAATCACTGTCTACAGTGATGCTTAATAATGTAAGTGTGTATATTTATATAATTCACTGAAAAAAAACTTTGTTAAAGGGATGTTCTGGTTAAGTTGCACTAACCAAAACCCATGAAATTCACTGAAAAAACATTTATGCTAAGCAACCATAACTTGTTCCACCTCGATACACTGGTAAGACTAACACTCAGGACATCAAATATGACCTCACAAATGTCATTGTGACATCACCAATGACTTCACATATCTGGGCCATTTCTTTTTGTTCACTTATGTAGGCCACATAATTTAGTTCACTGATAGTTTTTGGTTTTACAAATTCATCTAATAAAACATTTTACTGAATTTAATGATTTCTTCTCACTTTCAAAAATACTGCTTCAAAGGATTTTGAATGTTTTCCCAAAAATTTGATTTTCAGTTTGATGGCACTATTGATATGATATGATTTGATATGGCATTTGTAACGCGCCTGTACACAAGTGTTTCAAGGCGCGACGAGGCAGGGAGGGGGGGAACAAGGGGAAGACAGATAACGATCCTACTAGGCCAGGTGTCATTTAGATCGCACAAGTGCAGGGGGTAGGGAAAAGGGAAAAGTGCAAGGGGAAGGGTAGGGGGGAAGTGCAGTACAGGGTAAGTAGAATAAAAATAAATAAATAGGGCCAGCTGGTGGCAAGTGCAAGGTAAGTGCAGACAAGTGCTAGGAAGGGGGGGCTGTAGGGATACAGAGACAGTCCCGCAGTGCAGGGGTTGCCAGGGAGGCAGTGCAAGTGGAGAGTGGCTGGGCCAGGGACCGAGGTCGGTGAGAGTGGCCCAGTTGCAGATTCAGTGCAGTTTCAGTGAAGGATTTAGCAGGGGAGAGGGAGAGAGAAAGCAGAAGCAAAGAGGAAGGTTTTGAGGTGCTTTCGGAACCAGAGATGGTTCTCCTCAAGTTTCAGGGAGGCAGGAAGGCTGTTCCAGAGGGAGGCCCCTGCCGCGGAGAGAGATCTACACCCAGCTCGTTGCTTCGAGAAGCGGCTGACCCTGAGGGAGTTGGAGACGGATGAGCGAAGGGCTCGGGAAGGAAGATATTTAGGAAGAGAGAGTTGAAGGTATTTAGGCCCCAGGCCCCAGAAGGCCTTGTGGACAATGCAGAGGGTTTTGAACTTAATCCTTGCAGCCACTGGGAGCTAGTGTAGAGATTTCAGTCCTGGAGAGATACGGTCCCTGGGCTTGAGGCCAAGGACAAGTCTTGCAGTCCTGTTCTGGATGAGTTGCAGAGGGCGGAGAGTGGAGGCAGGCAGATTAAGATAGAGGCTGTTACAGTAGTCAAGCTTCGAGAGAACCAGGGCTCGGGAGACAGTGAGCTTCTGGGAGAAGGAGAGGAAGGGAAGAATACCTCTGAGGAGGTGCAGCTGGTAGTGTGACTTATTAGAGACGTCAGATATATGAGGAGAGAAGGAGAGTGTGGAGTCGAAGATGACCCCGAGGTTTTTTGCCGTGCAGGTAGGAGCAGGAAGAGGGCCAAGAGAGGCTGGCCAGAGAGCTGCAGGGATGAGGGAGTGGGTGTGCCGATGAGTAGAATCTCAGTCTTACTGGCATTAAGGCAGAGGTCATTGGTGGCACACCATTCCTGGATAGCAGACAGACAGTCAGAGATGAGGGAAGGAGAGGAGGCCAAGGGTAGCCTGAAAATGAGCTGGGTATCGTCCGCATAGCACTGAAAGTTGGGGCAGAGAGCGGCGATGCGGTGGGCAAGGAGTGCTAGATACTGGTTGAAAAGCCAGGGAGAGAGATTAGATCCCTGGGGGACACCACAGGTAGAGAAAAAGATGTCAGAGAGGAAGGACCCCAGTTGGACATGGGAGGGTCGATTGGAAAGGAAAGAGTTCAGCCACACCAGAGCCTGACCAGTGATACCCAGGTTATCACGGAGACAGTTGAGCAGGATGGCATGGTTGACAGTGTCAAAGGCAGAAGAGAGATCGAGCAGAATGAGAACACACGGAGTGTTGGAGTCGAGGTTCGAGAGCAGGTTCTCACGGATGTTCAGGAGAGCAGTTTCCTTGCTTCTGGCAGCTCTGAAGCCAGATTGATGGTCATGAAGACTACCAACAGATTCAGCATGGAGGTTAAGCTGGGAGATGGCCAGTTTCTCCAGGAGCTTGCCCAGGAATGGAGTGATAGAGATTGGGCAATAGTTAGCCGGGCAGGAGGGGTCGGAAGAGGGTTTCTTAAGAAGAGGGTGCACAAGGGAGTGCTTAAGGGGGGATGGGAAGACTCCAGAGGCGAAGGAGTGGTTTCAAAAGTCTGCCAGGGCAGGAGCCAGGGAGTCGGTGTGGTCCTTGATAGTTTTGGAGGAACAGGGGTGAACCTGTTTAGACAAGACTTTCATAGATCGGACTTGTCTGGAAACCTCGTCTGCAGAGAAATGGGGAAAGGCAGAGAAGGAGGGAGGAGGGGCGGCTGCAGAAGGGCCAGAGGAAGATCCGGGAAGAGAGGGAGGGAGGTGATAGGAGGAGAGTGAGGACAGGATGTCCTGAGTTTTAGAGATGAAGTGAGAGGCCAGTGCAGTGCAGAGGGCCTGGGAGGGGACAGGTAGAGACTGCAGCAGGGTTGGCAAGCTCCTTGCAGATTTTAAAGAGTTCGGCCGAGTTGTTAGATGCCGCAGAGATGCGGGCTTGGATAAGGGCTCTCTTCTTGGTGAGAACGGAGAGACGGTATTGCCTTTGGAGCAGGCGGCAGGGCAGTTTGTCAGAGGATGAACATGAAGCACGCCATTTCCTCTCTGCCACCCTGCACTTGCGTTTTAGGGTGACGAGATCCGAGTCATACCAGGAGTTACATTTGGCTTTGGGCTTCAGGCGGATTCTCATGACAGGGGCAAGGATATCAAGAGTATCAGATATAGCAGAGTGGTGCGTCGTGGAGAGGGCTCTGTCAGGGTAGGAGTCGGCCGAAGGGGGATGGGGGGCGAGAAGGTGGCAGCAAAATCCTCAACTGACACACGCTTCATGGGGCGGATGACCGAGAAGGTGGGTGGCAGTGATGAGGGTGGCTTTGCCTGTGGGGTGGGGAGGGTGAGGTGGGAGGATAGGAGAAAGTGATCACTCCAGGAGAGAGGAGTGGAGAAAGTGACAGAGAGGGGAAGGTCAGAAGAGATCAGAGCATCAAGAGTGTGCCCAGCAGAATGAGTAGGCCCAGACGGGAGAATAGAGAGTGAGAGAGAGTCACAGAGGTCACGAAAGAGTCCAGAGGCTGGACAGGAGGCATTCAGGTGGATGTTGAAGTCACCAAGAAAGAGGAGTTGAGTGGTTGAGGACAGGAGTGAGGAGGAGAGGTCAGCCCACTCAGAGAGGAAGGAGGAAATTTGACCAGGTGGCTGATAGATAGTAGCCATGGTAAGGTAATGGCTAGGAGAGAGAGAGAGTCGGCAGACAAGACATTCAAAAGAGGAGTAGGTCTGCGTAGGAGTGACAGAGGCAGGAATCCACTCAGGGAAGATAAGGGCCACACCCCCCCTGCACGGTTGGGCCTGGGCACGGAGAGGATCTTGTAACCGTCAGGTAGGAGTGTGTCAAAGCTGGTGACAGAGCTGGCCGTGAACCATGTCTCAGTGAGACCGAGGACGTCAAGGTCCAGTTCATCAAGAAGGCGACAGATATCAGAGGAATGTTTGATGGCAGTGCGAGACTTAAGAGTGGCAATGTGGAGAAGGTTGCCATCCTTGAAGGACTTCCGGTGAGGGGTACAGATCAGAGGTACGCCCTGCGGAGGTGAAGAAGAAGGAGGTGACGAAGGAGCATGATAGGGGGCAGGGAGGGAGGGTAGAGGCAAGGTAGCCGAGGACAGACGAGGGGGGACAGCAGGAGAGGAAAGGAAGTTGATGAGGCGTGGGAAGCGTCTATCAAAGAGGTGAAGGTTGGCTTGAGGGACTTGGACCAAGATGGTCCCATTAGTGTAGACATTAATGATGGCCTTAAAGGAGCGGAAGGGGGCCAAGAGGACATCCCAAAGGGTGCCACCATTAATGGGAAAAGAGGAGAAAGGAGAGAGCACAGAGACCATATGAAGGGTCCATGGGTCAGGCGAAGGCACGAAAAAGAGGATGTCAGTGAGAGTTTCCTTGGAGGAGGCACTAGTGTAGGTGTCTGCGATAGGGAGGCCTGGGTTAGAGACCAGGATGTCCTTTTTAAACTTTTTTCTACCAGATTTAGTGAGCAGAGCAGGATAGTCAATAGAGAAGCAGTTGGAGAAGATAGGCGAGATATAGAGCACAATGGAGTAGGAGGGAGGAGGACGAGACAAGAGCAAGCTGACAGGAATTGAGCGGCAAGCCCACGTTTACCACATTTCAGAAAACAACAGTAAATGCGTATTAGGTAAATTTAATGTTCTCATTATGCAACAATGTCATGACAACATCTTTCACAAAAGCACACACAGCTTTATTGATGCTGCACCTTGCTTTTTCCATTTGAAGACCAAATGAATTCGAACGCATTCACATCTGTCTCTGGGCTGGGCAATGCTTGACAAAAGAATTTTCAAATTTGGGAACATTTACTTCAACTTTCTGAATGTCTCCTTGAAGTTGGAGAATGGGAGAAAAGACTCCCCCCAATCACCTCGCGCCCCTGGCCTAGAGGATCGCCCCCAGACACCCGCCACAAGATGAATTTGCCTATCTACCAGACAACCAAATACCCTGGTACAGGAACATACGGATGTGCCCATCAGCCTGCCCACCAGCCTGCCCTGCTCAAGCCGACACCTGCGGCATGGATGAACTCGACTAAACCCTTCAACAGTAAATAAACATATCATTAGAGATGCCATGACGACCTAGCCAACTGTCAGAACACCCGCGCAACCATGCACACTGGATACCCCCACACCAATCCACACGAAGAACATACTCAGTGCTATGACGTAGGTGACGGACACACCCACTGACGCGCATTTTTATTATTTTTCACATAGGTTTTTCGAAATGCAGAAACGCAAGACGCACAAAGCACTCATCTAAATGCTTGCAGACGCTTCTCCTAACCCTTGCATTGTGATGAAAATAAAACGAAGACATGATCCCGCCTATGAAGCAATGTGATATCGCAACTTAAAGTGCCGTGCATTAAACATCCCGACCTATGCACCATGCCCAAGTAGGCCGCAAGCAAGAGCCTCCACGAACATTGGACGAGCAAGAGTACAATTGCTGACCCTGCAGAACGCGCCCAGCGAGAACTGATAGCCAAGGTAGCAATGTTGCAACTCGCATGCCACCAGCCGACGCCAAGGTCACACCTGCAAGGTAAGCCAGACACACAGTGGAAAATACAACTTTAAATGTGCAGAATTCTGCCTCAACCACGGTCCCTCCTCACGTGACCAAGCCAAACCTGACAGGGTGCCAGACCCAGGAGGGAGAAGTCGCCTGGGTCCCACGTTTGAGACACAGGCTGCAACAATGAAATGACCCAATGGGCACCTACAGCGATGGGAATGGTCTACTCTCAGGCATATGAGCAAATCTACGCATTGTCTGCACGAACACATAGTTTTTACATATTGTTGCAAATGACAGGTACACCGCGAGCTGGGAACAACGATGGTCTCAGGCTGGGGGGCTCACGAGTCGACCAATCAGAACATGGGGCACTCATCACTGACGCCACTAACATTAACCAATCATTAGGGGTCTTCGTGTAACAATTTTCAAGTATCTAATAGACAACCCAAGTATACAACCTGACTGACCCTTAACCCCTAACAGCGTTACGTATGCTATACTAACCCTACCACTCGAGGAACCAATCCAGAGTGTCGATAGGTTTTTTGCTAACTTTCCCAGGTGACGCAAGTAGCGCGTCATACTGAGGCAAAAAGGGGCCTGCGAGCCCCACGAATTTCAAGAGTCTGGACGGACGCGTACGATCCTAGACCCATCCCTGCCGTTATTCAATAAACAGCAGAAACACCTTGCTTCTTGTGTGTGTCTCATACTCATTTTTGGGATACGCGGGAGGAATTGGGGCCTCCCAGCCCGGAGGTCCGCGGAAGGCCCAGCCGACCCCGGGAGAAACCCCCGACAAGTTGGAGGCACTGCTGAGATCTGTTTAAGATCTGTATGTTATTTTTCCGAGTGCTCTCGTTGCGAGGAGGCCCGGCGGCGTGGCCCCCTCTGCCGCTGCCCCCTTTTTGAGGACTACAGGACCATCGCGGAACTGCGAGAAGACCGGACAGCGCAATCCGGATATTGGCCCTCGGGAGCCGGTTGAGAAGTATCCCGCCCGCGGTTGGCGAGTGTCCAGACGTGGTCCGGAGGAGGGGAGGTGGCGAGCCGCTTGGAGGGGTGCACGCAGTCGAGCGGCCCGCATCAAGAGAACTCGGTGAGTATGCCACACCCAACAAGCAATGTGAAATTGTGAGGGAGGGGGGAGGAATAGAATACGGGAGGTGGGAGGTGTCACCAAGATGCGCGGCGAAGATTTGATAAATTAGTGTTGACGGTGAAGTGAATGGTAGCTGGACAAGTGCGAGAGCAGTCCACTACGCTACAAAGAAGGGTGGGCGGAGCACGAGAACATCACGTGCGGCCGCTCGTAGACACTGATTGGCCTAGGTCGCGACCACCTGTAAGGGTGTGTGTGTGTGTGTGTGTGTGTGTGCGTGTGTGCGGTTTCCTACGAATTGGCGATTATTGATCAATGAGTAGATGAGGATCCCTATTGATCGAGCAGAGAAACTCGATAGATAGATGACGTTTTCCTGTAGGCGGTAGCTAGCTGATTGCCTAATACGGAAGATAATTGGCTGGTTAAGACCTCCTGTTGAGGGGCGTATCACACGCGAGGCGACGCAGTGTGCGCAGTCTGATTATATTGTTGATTACCTTGTTCCAGGCGTGACAAGAGGACAGCTGTGGGGTTAACGGGGATAGATAGCAAACTTATTTCAAACTTTTAAAACATGAAAAGAACTTACCGGTAGTTTTGGAAGAGGTCGGTGACATCACCGGTAGGGCTTTCATAGGATACCTCGAGTACAAGGCATTGTTGAAGAGTGGTGGGGAAGAGAATAGTGGTAAGGGAGTGGACACGGAGGTAAACGGTAACGATTATATCGGGGCAAGGTGGAAAGAGGGACATGACCGCGCACGGAGAACGCCGGCCACGACGAGTGAGGAAAGAGGAGGGGTGAAATAAAGTGGGGCGACTGTATAAGCACGTCACACAGGGCACGCAGCTGCAGGGGGCTATGTGCGCCTCAGCCGTAGAGGGGCCGTAGAGGGGCCGTAACGGCGTTAGGTGAAAGAAGAAAAGAATATATAATTGCAAATGCTATATTTTATTATTTTCTTTTAGCGGACGATCGCAAGTCCCCAAAATTACGGGGCCAGGTAAAACATCTGAAATTGTATAGCGTTCATTATTAGCAAGATAACCGCTACCATATCGAGGGAGGATAACAACACAGTGCTACTATGTCATACGGGACAGGATTGGGAGGGTGGGGGAACACCCTCACTACCCCGCTACAGCATATGTGTAAAACACTGTCACCCCATAGGGAGAAACTGATTAAATACAGCATAGAATGGACACAGGGGACGGACAACAAAATGACGACACTCTGGCCGCCTAATGGCAGTTTCGACCCATATGTCCAACACTCACTATTGACCCATCTACCTAACACATACAAGGGGAAGAAGTTGACACACCATGTGGAGGTGTTTAACTTATGGAGGATGTCCCAGGGGTGCCCACCAAGACCGAACGGAATGTTCACTGTTGGGGAAACAAAGGAGGAGAAGAAGGTTAAGGAGGAAGAACAGAATGGGGAAAAAGAGAGTGTAAACACACAGTACACGGGGAAAGGACAAGAGGGAGGAGAAAAGAGTAGCAACGCAGATGAAACAGAAATAAAAAAGGAACAGGGCAACGACATGCCCCTAGCGAAAGTAGTGAAAAAGGAGGAAGGGGGCTTATATCCTATAACGGAACTACGAGAAATAGTGAGAGAACAATTAAGGGCGGCTGAGGGGTATTCGAACCCAGCATACAGCCCACCACCATATACAGCTACAGGTGGCTACACGGGAGGGGAGGCGACAAATACGGTAGGGTCAACTTATACGAAGATGCCCGCAGGGGAGGGGAAGACTAGCGAAGAACAAATTGCAGCAATAGGACACGATGAGTGGGTAGCTGCACAGGTGTTATTAAAATTGCGAGGTTCATTAACAGGAGAAGAGAAGGAGGTAGTAAGGAAAATGAACGAGGACAATGACAGTAAGAGCGAGATGAAAGGGGAAGGGGGGAAAAGAAAGGAGGAAGAGCTGTTACGAGAAGAAGAAGAGATTTTGGAGGAACGATTAGCGGAGTTAAGGAATGAGCAAAATGCCCTGATCAAACAGCTTGAGAGGGAGGAAAGAGAGAGAAGATGAGAAAGGAAAGAAAGTAAGAATGAGTTGGAAAAAATGAGGGAACGAACTGAAGAACGAAAGAGAGAAGCTGAAAGGGTGAAGGCAGCAGCAGAAAGGGTATCTCGAGCAGCACAGCGCGACAAGAAAAGGGAGGAAGAAGAGAAAGAAAAGGAAATGGAAATATGGAAGAGGAAAATGCTATCAGAAACGACAAAGAAATACGAAGAAGGGAGGATGATAGAAAGCATATTAGAACGGGAAAGAGAGATATGGGAAAGGAGGAGAGAGGAGGAAAGGATATTGGAAAAGATGAGTAGTGAAGTAATGGAGGAATTAAAAAAGAAAAGAGAGGAAATGGGTGGAGAGATAGTAGAGAAAAAAGAAGGGGAACGAGAAGATAGGAGAGGGGAGAGTGAAATAAGGAAATATGTACGCAGGAACACAGAAGTAGCGACAACATCAGCGCAAAGGGGAGCAATTGGTAAAGAGGAAACGGGAGGAATGGATTTAATAGATTTAAAAACAGTGACGATTAGGGGGAAAAAGACAGATTGGGGGTTGTCACTCCTGGATGACTTTTGCAGCGAGGAAGAAGAAGGAATGGAGAGAGAAGGAAGAAATAGGGAAAGGGAAAGCTTAAATAAATTGTACATCACCCGGACTAACAGGGAATCACCATGGGCCTGCTGAAGGATGGAAGAACTTGGGGGAAGTGAGGGGGAAGAGCATGGAATGGCGGGAAGACACACACGTGCAGCTACACCCTCATCATCGCGTCCAACATGTTCCACCACCCCGAATTCATCCCGTGCAACATGCCCACCTACACCCGCACCCGCCCCTCACGAATACACACCCTACGCTGGCAGGCTTAGAGATCTCCCTGGATGCAGGCAGGAAGAACGAATACACACGCCCACATCAAATAAAGGAAATGATAAATGAAGGGGAAGAGATGGAGGGGAAACAGCTACGAGCAGGGGAAATATGGACATAACAGACGATGTAGACGACACGGAAGAAGAGGAGGGGTATACGGACTCGACACTGGGGAACCCGGGGGGTCAGATAGGACACAACCTAATGCCACTTTTGGAGAGAGGAGGGGTTAGACCACAATACGTCCCTTGGAAGCATGCAGACAAGGAAAATATAAAGTGCAGGCTCCCATCACTAAGTGGAGGTGCGG
This sequence comes from Ambystoma mexicanum, assembly GCF_040938575.1. NCBI lineage: Eukaryota > Metazoa > Chordata > Amphibia > Caudata > Ambystomatidae > Ambystoma > Ambystoma mexicanum. The sequence goes on from NC_090931.1 coordinate 1,254,860,693, forward strand.
GGAAATGGATATATGAGATGGAAAAACACACCGCAGGACAGAAACTGGCAGTAGGAGACGTGAAGGGCCTACTAATATCAATATTGGGGGATGCAGCAGATGACATCTGGAAGAGAGCGGGCTTCCCCGGGGTCACAATAACAAACACATCACACGAAGGGGCGCCATTCGCAAACTGCAGACATGCATTATGGCAAGCACTGAGGGTACAATACCCAGACACATCAGACATAGGAGCAATTACATCACGCAAGATGCGTGAGAACGAAGATCCTGTTGATTATATCCAGCAAATTCAAGAGAAGTGGCGTATGGAAACTAGAGAGCAATGGGACAAGACACCAGCAATATTTTATCATATACTAATACAAGGGCTCCCGGAGGCAGTGTAGAAACAATTGAAGAAAGTAGTGGGGATGGAAGCAAAGGCTTGGCCGGAAATACAACTGACAATAGTACATCATTGTAGGACATGGCAAGAAAAGATGAAACAAAAGGAAGAAGATAGGAAAACGGAAGAGGCTAAATTAGTGCAGAAAAAACTTACTAAGTACACGATGGAAGGTGCACTAATAACTACACCTACAACAATGACAGCAAACACCACGCAAGTAGTGGCCGCACAAGATCCCTCCCAAATACAATCACCACAGATTGTAGCACAACAGCTGCCACCACCCCCACCATACACGACTAATATAGGAGGAGGATACTCAACACCAGGAGCTGGATATTATACTTACAACAGGGGAAGGGGAGGAATGATGAGGGGGAGGGGATATGGCTATAACGCACAACAGCAGGGGGGAGGATTCAGAAGCTTCTACCCCGCTGGGCAACCAGTATACCAGGACAATTCAGGAAGTTTCCCATGGCAGACCAGAGAACCACCTGTATGTTGGATCTGTGGATTATTAGGACACATGTCACGCACATGTAGAATGAGACCCGCCACACCAGCATGGGGAGAACAGGGACAACAAGGGCCTACAAGGGAACAGCAGGGTCACCAACAACAGCAGGCACTGCAACCGGGCAGTATGCAGCAACAGTTAGTAACACAACAACAGCTACAGACATATTCTCAACCGCAACAACAGGTAGCGATATCACAATAACACCAAGTGCAGCAAGTACAGCAGCCCACTCAAATTCAGGACCATAAGGTAACCTCCACCAATACACAGCTACAGCAAACACAACTGGGAAAGGTGACTGTCCTGGGACACAACCCTTACACAGGAAGTAGTCAATCATTATACCCACAATAGGACAGCCCACAGACGTCCTTGGTGTGTCCCATCCTGTCGGTAACACCTAATAGTGCGGAGGAACCACCCATAGAGGTAACGATAGGTGACAAAAAGTTATCATTCCTTGTTGACACTGGGGCAACCCGGTCTTGCATAAGGGAAGGTAAATTTAAGATGTCAGGTGAGGCCATGAACACCCAAGGATTCTCTGGGGCTAGGGGGTTGGTTCCCTTTACTGATAACATCCCCTTATCAATAGGGGATTATGACATGTCCATCCCGCTTTTATATTCAAGGGACTCGCCAGTAAACATACTTGGGAGAGACATAATGAGCAGGTTGAATATGACAATCTCCTTCACGGAGGACGGCATAATTTTTTCCACCCCTGGAATAAACATGCTCACTGCACAGCAAATTATGCAAGCATACTGTGGGCAGACAGTGACTAGGGCTGAGCCAGTAGATGGCGAACTGTTCCAGTACGGAACAGACATGGCATTCGCATGGATGTCAGGAATAGAAGGGAAGATCTGGAGGAGGCCAGCAGCCTATCTGTTCAGACCTGAAACAACAGCCAATGAACCTGAAGGAAAGGTGATTTCAGTGAGCATCGAGAGCATTATAGCGACTGCTGATTATATTGCAGTACATGCCCAAGACCGGGAAGGAAGAGCATGGAGGGCAGTGATGGCGCTGGCTGAGGGATGCAGGCTCACCCAGGTGTCAGAAGAGGAGCTCTTTTCAGAAGACAAGGAAGAGGGTGAAATGGTATTTATGATGAGTGTAGATATATGGCTAAGAGTGACATACAAGCAAGTGGCACAGAAAATTGCAATGGCACCCGCATCTACCCCAGTTCCCTTTTACGAGGAGGATATGGCAAAAGTTCCAACATCACTGTGGACCACTAGTCCCTATGACGTGGGTTGCATAAAGAGTATCGGGGGAGAAAGAATAAAACTGAAAAAGGGTGCAATACTCCCTAGAGTGAAGCAATACCCACTATCAAAAGAGGCAGATGAGGGCATATATGAAACAATAGCGGCCCTTATAAATAACGGCATACTGGTACCATCAGAATCACCATGTAACACAGCCGTGTATCCAGTGCGCAAAGCTAAAGGAGGGTCTTGGCGTTTCATCCAGGACCTCAGGCCCTTGAACAACATTGTAGAAGCAGAATACTCCATAGCAGCAAACTCGGCCACCATATTATGTGGAATTCCAGCAGAGGCCTCACGATTTACAGTGATTGACCTCAAAAATGCCTTTTTCTCAATACCCCTGCATCCAGATTCACAAGACCTGACAAGCTTCACGTACAGAAACACAAAATGGAAACACACCAGGTTACCACAGGGGTACTGCGAGTCACCCTCAATTTTCAACAGAGTAATACAGATGGACTTGTGAAACGTTGAATTGGAAAGTACGGTGCTGCAATATGTTGACGACATAATAATTTGCAGCACAAGCGTAAAAAAATACACGGAGGACTCATTGAAAATGCTGACAATATTGGCTGAAAAGGGTTACAAGGTAGACAAAGAAAAGTTACAGTACTGTCAGGAACAGGTATTATACATTGGTCAACTGATATCCCAACACGGAAGAGAGATTGCACCACAAAGAGCACAGGCTATATCGAACACGACATTACCACAAACAGTGAGGGAGCTGCAGCAGTTCCTGGGATTGTGCAACTACTGCAGAGCATGGGTTTTTGATTACAGCTCATACATAGGACCCTTACTTGAAGCATTGAGAGAAGCAAACAAAGGGGAGAAAAAATTGGGGTGGACAATGGAAATGAAGGAAGCATTTGACGAATTGAAACACGCCATAGCAACTGCTCCGGTACTGGCCACCCCAGATTATGAACGACAGTTCTTTATCTTTTCGCATTGCGACTCAGCAGTAATGAAAGCAGTGTTGGCTCAGAAAACAAGCATGGGATACAAGCCAATAGCATTTTACAGCGGTCACTTGGACCCTGTTATGTTAGGTCTCTTCCCTTGTGAACAAGGCCTTGCCGCAGCTGCCTTTGCGGTAGAGAAATCATCATCTATTACAATGGGTGCCCAACCACACTATTTGTGGAGCATGCACTATTTGCAATATTGAACAAGCCTAAGTCCACACTAACCACGCAGAGAGCGTCAGGTTATGAGATTATCTTATCTAGACCAGAACTATCTATTGTTAGATGCAGTACAGTTAATCCTGCAAGGTTTATAGCGGAGGTTATTGAGGAAGGTGACTATGCTCATGATTGTACCCAGACTACTGAAATGTACTCATGTACTAGAAAAGTCGAGGAGGATGCGCTAAATGGAGGAGAGCTCTTGTTCATTGATGGGTCATCGACAATAGACAAGAGTGATGGGATAAGGAGAACTGGGGCAGCAGTTGTAAAAATGACAGAGGAATTGGTGTGTGTCGCGATGAAATGTGTACAGTTACCACAGCATTATTCTGCTCAAGCAGCAGAATTGGTTGCACTGATCTTGGCGTTGAAAGAAAGCTTTGACAAAAGAGTTACTATATATTCTGATAGCGCATATGTCACGTCAACTGTCCACTCGGGATTGACAAAATGGCGGAGAAGGGGGTTTAGGAGAGCTGACGGCACCCCAGTGCAACATGCTCTCTTGTTAGCTGAATTAATTGAAGTAATAAATAATCCCCAGGAACTAGCTTTGGTTAAATGTCCCGCACACACTAATGGAGAAGATCATATCTCAAAAGGGAATGAAGCAGCAGGCGCACATGCCAAGTATGCTGCATATTTTGGTGAAATATGGAACCCCCCAATGTCAGAGAGAGGGAGAGGGAGGGGGATAGCTAAAGAGATGTTGATGAAAGAAGGGTACACCGATCTCCCAGCCACACAGATAATGGAATTACAAGCGGCCGCACCAATGGCAGAAAAAGAAATATGGGTAAAAAGAGGATGTACAATGTCGCCAACTGACGCCCTATGGCGTCAGGGTAACACTGGAAAGATGGTCATGCCATTGGCACTATTGAACACCACCCTGAGCCGGCTCCATCAACCAGCTCATACAGGGAAGGAAGTTATTGCAGCACCAATTAGGGAAGACTGGTTCTGCCCAGAGTTAAATTCTCATGTAACAAATTTTATCAGCAATTGCCTTACATGTCAACAGTTTACGGCAGGTCACACGCTGCAACTGATAAAAGGTACTATACCCCGGCCAGAGGGACCCTTCCTGCACATTCATATTGATTACGTTGATATGATCAATGTATGTCAAGGAAATGGGTATATGATTGTAGTGGTATGCCCATTCTCCAGGTGGATTGAGGCAGGACCCTGCTCACATGCGGATGCGTTCAGAGCAGCTAAATTTCTAGTGAGGGAGGTTTTCCCCAGGTGGGGAGTGTGCGAAGTACTGCGGCCCGCACTTCGCTAATGAAATGTTTCGGCACATCACGTCCTTACTGAACATCAAGCATACATTTGCGTGTGCATATCACCCGCAGGCCAACGGTAAATGTGAATGCCTGAATGGCCTATTGAAGGAGGCAATTGCAAAGATACAGCAAACAACAAAGAAGAGTTGGTTGTATTGTCTTCCGCTAGCTCTATTTGAGCTAAGGAATAGACCAGGGTCTGACCACCACCTCACTCCTCACGAGGTGGTGACCGGACGTCAAATGCGCCTTCCTCTAACGCCAACATCAAGAGCATTCACAGACTCTGAAAACACTGCAACTGTTCTTGGTGATGAAATGTACCAATATGTGTCTTCTTTGATTACTAGTGTAGCGTTTGTGTCTCAACAGCTCGAGCGCACGTGGGGCGGGTCTAAGAGTTACCAACAAGAAGACGCCGACAAAGAATTGGAAAAGGAAAGACTGTGCAAAATTGCTAAAGGTGACCACGTGCTACTCCACAACTTCAATAGAAGGTGGAACAGCCCACGCTTCACTGGTCCCCACTTGGTAGAGGAGGTATCTACGAGAGCGGTGAAGTTGCAGGATAAGCGTGCTTGGAATCACCTACACGACGTGAAGATCTGCAAACTCCAGACCCGCCCTAGCGTTACCGACAGGGCCATTGGAAGAACAGCGACAGCATCACCTACCGAAAAGGAGACGTCTACCCAGCTGACGACCTTAGTGTCACTATACCCTATCACCCCCCAGAGTCCCCAGAGACAAGTACTGAAATAGACACTGGTCATTTGCACACCGCCCATCCCATGGTCACAAGATCGAAGAGTAAACAGACTTCTGCAAGTTGAGCCCCAAACCCTCTGCCCACTACAGCCACCACCCAATTGAAGGACATTGTTTTGCACACATACACTTGTAAGCACTTGTATGTTTTCTTTTTCTTTCTCGCACATGCAGGTACCGTGTGTAATTGTATTGTTAAGAAAATAGGTAACTAACAGCGTACATTGCCCAGGAGTAGATGTTACCCACAGACGATAACTACCCTGAAGCCCTATCACACCAATTTGTATATCACATAAAAAGGCCAAAGTACCTAAAAAGAAGGAGGGTACGTGTTTACTACACCACATTTATCTTGGCCATAGAACAATCAATGCCCCATCTTCACCAGCACTTACCTGCTCTAAGAGATAGATTGCTTAGATTGGCGTGGGAGCAGCTCTTCACCTAGGCACTGAACGACTACCTGATAGGGAGGGCTTGATAACGACAACTAACCATAATAACAAGTGTATTGAGAATTTTCAGGCGGGCAACTTTAACATTGCAAGAATAAGCTGCCGGACTGCAGCAAGGTAAGAGCAAATGCCGGTGAGACTAGCTTTTGTAATAAAAATGATAGGGGTTTTGGTCATCACTGGTCTATTGGCTGCCTCTGTATGGCAGAAAAGTTATGCTATCAATATTATGGCTGCACCCAAACCTAACGTACCCCCACCCATGTCTGCAACAGGTGTTACGTCAGGTGGTGCTAGCAACCCTCCACATAAGGCAAGTAGAGTTAAACGCAGCACATACTCAGATAATAAAGGTATTGATAATTACATAACAGATTCAGCACACGTCTCGAACAACATGTGGTACCAGCACATGACCCAAATAGGTAAGCAGACAACAGAAGACAGCTGCTATGTCTGCTCATTGATCCCATACGCTATGAGCGCTTCTCGAACATTCGTTGCCACAGAAATAGAAGAGAAGACGGCACAATGTATAATCTATCTGGCACTATTCCAAACGAGAGGGCGATTTCAAGGAACGGTGGTGAGACTAGTGTGGAAAACGCGAGACACATATCCATACGAAAACAACTTCCTTAAGTCATATTTGAGTTACCACAAGAGCAGTTTGCATGCTGAAGCGTTCAGATACATGAAAAGTGGTCCTGAAAAGGGAGAAACGAAGAAAGTAACACTACAATACCTACCATGTGACTGGTATGCCACTGAAGTTCCTGGTACACAAGGCTGTTGGGAAAGACCACTAGTAACAATAACAGGGAAGGTATACATGAACAATAAAAACATTGGAGTGGTTGGCAGCAACATGGTAACAAAAGAAAATATTACCACCATAGATGAACACAATAACAGATGTTGGACGATATGGGGCAAGTACGTACCCATGCTGACATGGATGGAGAAGGATGAAGACCCAATGAGCATACTGTCACTGACTGCACCTAAACTATGCTACCAACACAGAGGAGATGTGGACGTAGGATACAACACCAACTGTGCAAGCGTGTTAGAGTTACCAGAGGGGGGAGCAGGAACAGCAGTGTTAATGGACCACTACTGGGCTTGCGGAAATAAGGCATACCACACCCTGCCCCCGCTGTGGAATGGTATATGCACAATGATACACATTAATGTACCATCACTAGTGGTGCTCCAAAAACATGTGAACATGGCGAACTTCCCCAAAATGGATGAAGGAAACAAGAGGAAGAAGAGATCGGTACAATCTCAGAGGGGGTCAGACAACGACAACAACAACAATAATGTCCTGAACAGGAAAAAGAGACAAGGAGAACCTCTGACAGGAAATTACCTATGGGGAAGGTCGGAAACAGCACTCACTTCAATCCCACCAGAACACAGATTATTCAGCAGAGCAGCAATGTTTTTCTCGTCAATAATACACCCTGGACTACAAGCTTATTCAAACGGTAAATGGCTCCAGATAACCCGATGGGAGCTGATGATGACAATTAATTCAACAGTAAACGGATTCAACGCAATAAAAGAGGAACTACGAGCGGTGAGGATGGTAGCACTACAAAACAGATATGTATTAGATCTCCTTACAGCAATGGAGGGAGGAGTTTGCGCAAAGATAGGACAATCATGCTGCACATTTATTCCTGCTAACGATGCCGACAATGGTACACTCACCGAAGCAGTATCACAACTGGCCCAGATGCACTCCAAAATGATGGAAGAAAGTAAAGGAGTGAAGAAGGATGACAGCTGGTTTTCATTGTTATGGTCATGGATGCCATCATGACTGGCAGACGGGCTGAAGATTATAGTTGGATGTATAATACTGGCTGGGGCTGCATTGATTATAATAAGGTTCTGGAAAGCCCGGAAAGCACGCACTACAGACAAAATGATCGAAATGGTTGGTATGCACCCCTTGATGCCAACGGATGATGACCAGCACACAGACACAATAATAAAGGAAAGAGAAAAACTGCGCAAACAGATCATCACCAACCACCTGGACCCGCCATCAGTGAAGCTCGAAAACCCAAGAAACCCGAGGAGCTACATCGGGAAATGGGTATACTGCACACCGGGAGGAAGTTGTGTGTATATGTATTGGTCATTTGAGGACCATGTCAACCACTATGGACACCTGGGAGGAGTAACCAAAATATGGAGAGTAAGAGGAGATAAGGAAAAGGATATGTTTGTGGTCGACAAGTCAACCAGAGGGGGACTGAAGTGGGAGAATGGGAGAACAGGCTCCCCCCAATCACCTCGCGCCCCTGGCCTAGAGGATCGTGACCCAGACACCCGCCACGAGATGAATTTGCCTATCTACCAGACGACCAAATACCCTGGTACAGGAACATACGGATGTGCCCATCAGCCTGCCCACCAGCCTGCCCTGATCAAGCCGACACCTGCGGCATGGATGAACTCGACTAAACCCTTCAACAGTAAATAAACACATTGTTAGAGATGCCATGACGACCTAGCCAACTGTCAGAACACCCGCGCAACCATGCACACTGGATACCCCCACACCAATCCACACGAAGAACATACTCAGTGCTATGACGTAGGTGACGGACACACCCACTGACGTGCATCTTTATTATTTTTCACATAGGCTTTTCGAAATGCAGAAACGCAAGACGCACAAAGCACTCATCTAAATACTTGCAGACGCTTCTCCTAACCCTTGCATTGTGATGAAAATACAACAAAGACATGATCCCGCCTATGAAGCAATGTGATAGTGCAACTTAAAGTGCCGTGCATTAAACATCCCCACCTATGCACCAGGCCCAAGTAGGCCGCAAGCAAGAGCCTCCACGAACATTGGACGAGCAAGAGTACAATTGCTGACCCTGCAGAACGTGCCCAGCGAGAACTGATAGCCAAGGTAGCGATGTTGCAACTCGCATGCCACCAGCCGACGCCAAGGTCACACCTGCAAGCTAAGACAGACACACAGTGGAAAATACAACTTTAAATGTGCAGAATTCTGCCTCAACCACGGTCCCTCCTCACGTGACCAAGCCAAACCTGACAGGGTGCCAGACCCAGGAGGGAGAAGTCACCTGGGTCCCACGTTTGAGACACAGGCTGCAACAATGAAATGACCCAATGGGCACCTACAGCGATGGGAATGGTCTACTCTCAGGCATATGAGCAAATCTACGCATTGTCTGCACCAACACATAGTTACATATTGTTGCAAATGACAGGTACACCGTGAGCTGGGAAGAACTGCCGTTATTCAATAAACAGCAGAAACACCTTGCTTCTTGTGTGTGTCTCATACTCATTTTTGGGATAGGCGGGAGTAGTTGGGGCCTCCCAGCCCAGAGGTCCGCGGAAGGCCCAGCCGACCCGGGAGTAACCCCCAACATCCTTCATTGCAAACTGCAATGAAATTCCAGTCTCGTTCCCTAAACTGTCCCCTCAACATTTAACAATAATAATGTATGGATGTTACAATTGAAACATATTTGCACACAATGGACAAAAGCCCACCCACTTCATGCTGCACACTCCATACCAGAACACTTTCAATTCAGGGAACCCAAGATTTTGGGCTATTCCACAATGCTCAGCATACACCTTTAACTAATGAACCCAAGAGTCACCAAAAATCCAAACACTCTGCCTGCTGAAAGACATTGCCATGGCCGTTTTCAATCCTCTCACAACTCCTGCTAACAAAACTCCTGCTACCCTCTCTTCCTGTACACCACACCCATGAAACCTGATTGGCTGATCCTCTGATGTCCATGGACAATCATGACTGCTGCAGTCTCTGCCTTCCCTTCTCCATGCAACCTTAAAAGTCCCAAATTTGGTATGTGCCGTCCACAGACTACCGTGATGTCTGCGGACTACTGCTGTGTCTGTGAACACTGCGGCCACTCAAAGGGGCGGGGGGGAATTAAACACAATTTAAGTTATTTAATCTTTAGTGGTAGCTCTGAAAAGAACATTTCTTTGGGTGGGGGGTTCTAAACAAACACTTTTCTTTCCCTTTTTTGGCTTGTATGTACATTAGTGCTGTACACTGTACATATTCCCTTACAATCTTCTTACAGGGACATTTTCAATGCATTCCTAACTATGTAAAGGAATATTGCATTACTGACATCTGTGAAATGAACTCTATCTTGACAAAAACAATTCACACCATCATAACTTATATTGTCATTCTCATAGATGACAGATGACATTCCTGCAGCATATAAAAAAGCAGATACAGCTTTATTGACAATCTGCCTTTATTCTTCCATTTGTGGACTGAAAAATGTGTTGGACATCTCCATATTTGTCTCATTTATTTAGAAAAAATATTGGCAGCAGGAAACAGTTCAATTTTTTTAAAGAAATCCTTCACAGCAACCTGCAAATACACTGGAGTCACAAACCCAAACGGTCCCCTCCACAATGCACAATTACAATGTCTGGACATTTAAAGTGAGCCATACTCTCACAGAATGAAAATAAGCTTGCCCAGTTTAAGCCACATACTGCATGCCACAAAATGTCCACTTCTGCCAATCTAAGACCTCTAAAGATGCCATGATTTTCAGTATATACCTTCAATGACTGAAATGAAGAGTTTCCCAAAATCCACACAGTCTGCTTTCGCAAACACATAGCCATAGCCATTTTCAGTGCTCTCACAACTCCTGCAAACACAACTTCTACTACTGTCTCTTCCTGTACACCACACCCAGCAAACCTGATTGGGTAATCCCCACAGTCCCCTTTCCATGTCAGGCATCCACAAAATACCTGGATGTGGCACATGCTGTCTGCAGACTACCGTGGTGCCCTTCTAACCTTTGCACTTCCATGTTCTCAGAACTCCCTCATTGGCTGCTTTCAAAGAGTCACTTATCCATCCACCAATCACATCCATGACCTCTACACCTAACCCTGTCTTTTCACTTCAACACTTCAGATGTACACTTGAACTCTCAGAGTACATATCTAGTGTTAATGAAAGGCTCTGCATCAAAAACTACTGTGCAAATGTCCAATATTTCTATTTCCCGATTCAACAAGATCTGCATCTAACAATGAATAGTACAGATATGCTTATATTTAAATAAATGTTTTTCAACTGTTTTGCAAATATATATGTATGTATATATAAAAGGATCCTGCTACTTACCATATAATACGTTTCTCAATAAGCATATTCTCTTATTTACCCACTCGAGCAAATGCATTAATTGCAGCATTCATCGACTGCTCACATGAAGCAGCAATTACAATACACTGCATTTTAAAATGCTTCTTTTTACAAGCATTGTGATGAAAGTTAAAAAACGCATATGTACTGTGTCACTTTTTCATAAAAGAAAGGAACGGCAGATAAAACAGATCTGTATACCATTTTTAAGTGGCTCTTAGTGCCTGATACTTTCATATGTTGGCAGCACATGCATACATCCCAACATCACCCATTCCAATATATACGTGCCTATTAAGTCTTTATTTGTTTCTTTTGTATTATGCACTTCCAATTCCACACGTATTTGAAAAAAAGATACAACATGCTGTGCTTTTCAAAATATTTCTTTTTGGAAGCATTTGAAGAAAGTTAGAAAATATATGTGTTTATTGTAGTACTTTGTCACTTTTTCAGAAAAGAAAGTAAAAGCAGATAAAATAGATGTGTACACTATTTATAATTGGCACTCACTGTGTGCCCCTTTAATATATTGACAGTAACTGTGTACTTCCTAACATAATCCATTCCAATCTTCAGCTGCTTCTGCAGTCCTATTTTATTCTTTACAATTTGGGACTGGTACTCCAACTTTTATAATGGGAATAATGGAACTACAAGTCCCAGAAGGCAAACAAAAAATCTAGGACTACATAAACACCTACGGATTAGAATACATCATGTTTGCAAGTATGTATATACTCCTAAAATAATGTGCTTCCACACACCAACTGCCATTTAAAAGGGTACTACAAATCCTTTGCATGCTTCTCATTTACAAAACATTTCAGAGCTTCTATAAATGCACATGCACATTTCTTAACTTTCATGAAAATAATCCTAAAAGTAAACATTTTCACTGGCCACCAATTTTATTTAGCTGTTTTTCCCTACCACTCCTCCTTCCTTCATAAATAACAACCTTGATAAATGTATTTCACCATTACCACATATCCCCACTAACTTTCATTTACCATTACAGGAAAGAGCACATTACAGAAAACAAGAACTGAAAAAAGAATACCCTTCACATCTAACAAAGTAAGTACATTAATGTACCATGTATATGTATGTAATTACAGCAGCACAGTTACACTAAACATTACCCCAGACTACTCTTTTCAAACTCACAATTCTTTCACTCTAAACCATTTTTTTTTTTATTTTATTTTTTTATTTGTATATAGTTCAAAGAACCTTTACAAAATAGCACATTATTACAAACAACAAAAAAAAATTCAAATAACCAGACAAAATACAAAACATCTCAATAAAACTGATAAAAGTAGAACAAAGCTTTAACACAATTTCCAAAAGAAAACAACCCAATAACAAACAAATTTAACACTGAAATAACAAAATCTCTTTCTCAATTACTTTCAAAAACTCTACTAAGGCAAAGATTAATGCTCTCTCATTTCCTTGCATCAGTCGAGTCCAAAGAGATATCATACAATCTGCGTAGTTCACATTTATGAATCGTAGAAAAAGCTTAGTCCGTACATCTCTAAAATGTGGGCATTCTAAAATCAAATGATTTAACGTTTCCTTCTGTTCACTACACCTCGAAAAGCGACACTTCGTGCCGCCTGGATTAGTTCCTGCAATTCCCCAGAATTTTGTTCGTTCGAGAGTATGATATTGATTTAATCTAAATCTCATGTAATACATTCTGGTTTTATTACACGGAAATAACGCTATATAATCACAACAGCCATCTCTTTTGTGTAGGAATTTTGTATATTCCTTATAGGTACTCAAATTTGATATTTCATCTAGAGTTTTACACCAGTCGTACGCAAATAATTTATGTTTAACATAGTTAGGACGTATAAGCAAATCATCACGATCAGTACACAAATTATTTAAAATTTTAGCCATGGTTTCAAGGTAGCTAGTGAACGAACTGGATAAGCAACCCTTAGTAAATTCAAAAAGATCCTGATATAAAGAATTATCAGGATAGTTAAGTATTTTGGAATAGTTTGAGAGAGCCCGCCAGGTAAACCTAGTAGATAAAGAAATCAATCCCAACTCATGTCTAATAACACAGTTCGGGATTGATATGGATAAACATAAAGCTCTCTTCACTAAAGTACCCTGTATGGAATCAAGTTGCTTATGCAAATTACCAACACAAATATCCATAGCATATAAAAGAATAGGCTCAACCTTCAATGTAAGAAACTCTAATAACGGAGTCATTGAAAACGTACACAACTTATAAAAGATAAATTTCATCTGACTTAAGAGTGGTCTGGCTTTCAGCTTTAAATATTCCACCCATGACTTTATACTATTCGCATTGCTCAAACGATATCCTAAGTAAATGGATTCTTGTAATTCACACAAACGAGTCTCCCCCATATTCCAGTTGAACTTCTTAAGTTTCTTATTTGATTTAAAAATCATTATGCATGTCTTGGATGAATTAGGTTGAAGATTATGTTTATACGCAAAATTTGCGAATGTATTTATCTTTGCCTGAAGACCAGCAGGAGTTAAATCAAAAAAGATAAGGTCATCTGCAAAGGCTAGCCAGTGTATTCTTAGTGAGCATAGCCTTGCTGGTAACGTCAGAGTGGATTCCCAAAGTTTATCTATATCAGAGAGATAAAGGTTGAACAGCAGGGCAGCAAAATTGCAGCCCTGTTTTAAACCAAGATGAAGTTGCACAGGTTCAGTTAGCGAACCACCCTGAGTTAGACGAATTCTACAAGATGTATTGGTATGAAATTTCTTGATCCAATAAATCAAATATTCCGGAATTCCCAACTTACGCATTTTGATCCATAATACATTGCGCACGACAGTGTCAAACGCAGAAGACATGTCAATGGATGCAATGTAAATTGTGCTCAATTCATTATTATTCACTCCGGCAATCAGATGTTTCATTATAGTGGCATTTAGTGTTGTTCCCATTTGACGTCTAAATCACACTTGGCATTTCGAATAGGTCTTATAAGTTGCTAGATGTTTATCAAGCTCATAGATAACTAAAATAGCGAACACCTTTGCCGCCGCATCTGTTAACGATATCAGTCTATAGTTCTCGGGCAATCTAGGATCACCTTTTTTATACAATGGGATAAGAATGGAAGTAACCCATGAAGACAGGATAGTGCCACTCACTAAAATACTGTCAAACTTAATTTTTAAGATCATACTCCAAAAAATCGGATCGGACCGATATACGCACGATGGGATCCCATCGGGGCCAGGGGCACGAGAATTAGATAATTTTTTGATAGCCCACATAATATCAGCGGTAGTCCATACAAATTTTATGTCAGTGGTTGATAGCTCTACATCATCTTGGTTTTTAGCAAAGCGATCTGGTAATTCATATTTTTGCTTAACATAGGCTGTCCAGGTTTCCGCATTAATTATAGATCCATTACGGATATCCACCGTATCCTCTTTTTTAAGGGCAGCCCAAATATCGCGGGAATTTCTACTACAAATAGCTTTGATCATATCACAATTTTCTTTGTTATATTGCTCTATGTGAACTCCCTTTACTTTAAATTTGTATTCTAGGACTATACTCTTCTTTTTTAGTGAATAAAGTTCATCAGGAAGTTTCGCTAATTCAAGCTTTCGTATTTCGCGGTTTCTAGTTCTTTTCAGTATTTTAATCTTATAATTAAATCTATGTTTGTGATTTGTCACAAAAGAAGCTTGTTTTATTCCAAATTTATTAAGAGCTTCTTTGATACAATCATTGATCATCTGATTTAAATATTCTATAGAGTATAATTCCGGCATTAGAAAATTGACCACATGTTTTAGATGATTTAATACATTCTCTACTAGTCTCTTGCATAAGGTAGGATTCCATCTAAGAGATATATTTTCTCTTTTAATCTCAATGGCATGCATACACTGATTAACATGCCATTGATTCGTAACAATAGAAGTGTTCAGGGTAATGGGAGCATGATCGCTATAAATAATGTCCCCAATTGTAACAGCATCAATGCATGTTAGCAACAAATCAGATACACAAACAAAATCGATCGTTGAAGTAGTATTGCCCCTTTTCCAAGTATATTTGTTGGAATCCATGTCAAACTTCACAAATGACATACCCCTGTCATCAAAATAATCCCGAAATATAGTTCCTCTCTTAGAGCTATTTGAATTTGCCTGTTTATGGTCTTTATAATACACTGGTGTTCCAATACATTGTGAATTAAAATCACCACCGATAATAGTGTCATATTTGGAGTAAAATGTTGACGCTTGGTCAAAGCAACAATCTATGTCATCAAGTATATCCAATAATTTGTATTTCAAATGATTGCAATATACATTCATGACTAGAATAATCCTTGTGTCAAATTTGTTTAAATTCAAGAAGACCGCTAGAACATGTATAGATGAATATACCAGAGTTATAGTACAGGCAATGGAATTGTCGACAGAAATGGTTAGCCCACCAAAAGATCTTCCTTCAACCCCTTTACTGGCAGGAGAACAATATGATCGATAGTCAGGGATAACAAGTGGTTCAATTTTCATTGTTTCTTGGAACATGAAAATTGATGGCAATTTAACAAGAGTGGAAAGCCAAGTCTCAATATTTTTAAAGCCACATGAGTTCCATGACAGTACTGTAAGTACTGTCTTATCCTTTACTTATGAAGTAAATAAGTTAGGACTTGCCGCAAATATCGTTTTTAACAGTGGTTCAATCCACGCCATTTCACTATTGGTACGAGCAGTCATTAATAGTTGGGAAATACACATTTTTTTATGTCCTACGCTCGTCGTCAAGTCTCCATTTGTATTTTGCTCAGAGGATACGGATTTTTGATTTTCAAATAAAAATTCTCCTGCCAACTTTTCATCATTGAATGTGAATAACGAGAAACCCATTTCATGTAATTCCCTTCTGAAGGACCAAATAAGTTTCAACACATGTTCAGAAAATAAATGACATGTCATACAATAATTATTAGTTGGAGCCAAAGAAATACAATCAATATCACTAGACGCAATTATTCTCAATGATGGAATTGTATATAGAAGATCCAAAAAAAATCTTCTATTAATACGTGCATCACCTAGAATTTCTTGCTTACCTTCCAGGCCCAACATATGAATGCATTTCTTACTATTTACCGTAGTGTGACAGGGCAGATGTCCGGTATTTTTACCTTGTTCGAATTGCAAGTTATCCCCATTAGCATTTGCTAAACCATTTGACCTTACCATATGTTCATCTAAATTCAACACACTTTTCAAATTGTTTAGGGTTTCAATATGATGCCTATCTGCAAGTTCGGATGAGTTAAGTTCTCTGCATATGGGGATGCTTACAAGTGATTGACAGGTCAGCTTAGGCTGGGCAATGTTTTCATCACCACATTTTTGCGCTTTTAAAAACTGATTAATTCTTTCAAGTGGTGGAATACCAGCTTTTAAAGCATTAAGCATAAAATCATGCGCATTCATTACATCATTATTTATACAATGCAAAATTTGCTTAACTTTTTCATTGATATCACCAGTCATCTCAGATGTTCCACCTTTTTGAATATTTATCATAGAGTCATATACTTTCATTACATCGTTATTTATGCCTGGCATTAGTTGATCATCTTTTTCATGCATATCATAAATGGCACTGCTACCATCACCCAGATTCTGATGAGGAAAACTCCCAATATGCAACTGATTAGGAATAGTGGTAAGCTTTCCTCCACCATTTTGGATAACTGGTACATTACCTGTCGTAGTAGTTGGATCAATGACAGGTTTTTTAAAAATTTCGGAGTACAAAGACGGAACCATTTTAGGTAATACAACAGAAGATGATATAATGCCTTTGTTCAATACAATAGGAGGATTGTGAGATAGTCCAGATCTATTTGAGGTCTGTTTCCTACCTACACTTTTAAAGTAGGTCGGCAGTATTTTTTGAATTGTCTGTACTTCTACTTCATCTTCAATTGTTTTAATGGGATCAATTGGAATATCAGGTATAGTTAGCGAGTTTGCACAAGTTGAGTGTACTTCAACACTAACCATTTTAACATGATTGTTCGAAATTGATGGCAGTGTTGTATCTATTGACTCTTTCTCCTTTCTAATCTTTGCTCCAAGATGTGATTGGCATTCTACAGAAAGCTGTTCCACATCAATCACATCTTCACCACCACTTTCGGAGATCACAGAGATTTCTTTTTTTGATTTTTTCATTTTTTCATTTGCAGATCTCCGTTTTTTTCAGCACGTTTGACACACCGTTTTTGATTTTTACGAAATCTTCTTGAAGAATAGCCTACATAGTCAATTTCGCTATCGGCAGTACCTGCATTTTGTTTTTGTTCCTCTATGAGTTTAATTAAGGCTGATGGGCTATCCGCAGTATTCCCACTTAACTCTGGTAATATGTTAGGGGTTGAAGGTTCAAGTTTATTTTTAAGTTAAACTATTGTAGAACTGATAATACCTAATTCGCATAGGAGCAAGTCAAATCCTTTAGAGGGTTGATTAGCAAAACCTTGTTGATCGAAAGAGTCAGTGACTTCAGTTTGTGTACTTTGTTCATGACGAATGTTAGCTTTGGTCTCATTGGGATTTTTTACCCCTCTATTAAGCCCTTCCAATGCAAGAATAAATCCTTCCATCCTATTGACTTTGGACATAATCTCACTCATAGAGTATTTTAAATCCCTTAATTCTAAGTGAGTGACATCATGACCTTTGTCCAGCAAGTCCAATATCCGTATTATCACTGGGAAAGTGAATGGTTCTTGCTCTTTAGAAGTAGGGGATGAATTAGGTTCACTCCCAATATTTTGTGAATATGGAACATGGAGATCAGGGCTTATAGGAAGTTCCGAGTGAGAGGCATTATCCAAAGCTATAACATTAGCAGGTGACAATGGCAGATGTAAATTTGATGGTAAATATACATCAGAATTATCTCCATTCGTATGCGAATCACGATTTCTAGGTATTAGTGGAGTCAGTAAACCGATGGATAACCTAATGCGGGAGTCCAAATCAGCCAGGATTTCAAGATCTAAATTGCTGTTGTGAGGCTGCAATTCATTAATAGAGCCTGGATACATGTCAACAGGCTCTTTTGATTCTATGTTCAAGTCAGCCGGATGTCTTGTAATATCCATATCAACAATACTTATAGAAGATGCCTCATTATTAATTTGGTCGGTAGGATTAAGGGGAACCGCCATTTCAGAGCACTTTCTACTTCTCAGACCACTGGCCATCATCTATGATAACTAAATAAATGCCCAATAAAATGACTCACAATTTTTTTTCTTTTTTTTTTTCTTTGAAGTTCCCAAAATAACTAAAGATTTTTATTAGCAAAATCCTACCATAGAAAACAATAGAGGACTCTGCAAGTGAGTACTTGCACCAACACAAAAGGGAAAAAGACTTATACTTAATCCATGCGTATTCAAGAACCCCCACCCGCTCACCCGAACAGCCAAACAGCCTGATGCACTTCCATGCACTTACGGTGCGCGCGCGGTGCGCGTGCACAGACGTTTTCAAATGGTGCACACCAATCCCGCTGCTCGGGGGCGGAGCTACCTGCAACCCTTTGAATTGTGGCTGTAGGAAAGAGGAGGGTAGTGACTAACGTTGTAGAGGCACTAGCACTACAACAGGAGCACAAACACAAACGCTAAACTAAAATCCTCAAAGAAACGCTATAACAAGATTCGAGCAAACTATTTACTTCAAGTAGTCCAAATAGCAGCACGTTGCGAGACGCTGGCACTTCCTCTTGCCGACGGCTCTCGCTCATGCATGCAGTCAAAAGGTCCAAGTTGAGTCCGGCAGGATCCACAGCCAAAGAGCCTGATGCACTTCCATGCACTTACGGTGCGCGCGCGGTGCGCGTGCACAGACGTTTTCAAATGGTGCACACCAATCCCGCTGCTCGGGGGCGGAGCTACCTGCAACCCTTTGAATTGTGGCTGTAAGAAAGAGGAGGGTAGTGACTAATGTTGTAGAGGCACTAGCACTACAACAGGAGCACAAACACAAACGCTAAACTAAAATCCTCAAAGAAACGCTATAACAAGATTCGAGCAAACTATTTACTTCAAGTAGTCCAAATAGCAGCACGTTGCGAGACGCTGGCACTTCCTCTTGCCGACGGCTCTCGCTCATGCATGCAGTCAAAAGGTCCAAGTTGAGTCCGGCAGGATCCACAGCCAAACAGCCTGATGCACTTCCATGCACTTACGGTGCGCGCGCGGTGCGCGTGCACAGACGTTTTCAAATGGTGCACACCAATCCCGCTGCTCGGGGGCGGAGCTACCTGCAACCCTTTGAATTGTGGTTCAAGTAGTCCAAATAGCAGCACGTTGTGAGACGCTGGCACTTCCTCTTGCCGACTGCTCTCGCTCATGCATGCAGTCAAAAGGTCCAAGTTGAGTCCGGCAGGATCCACAGCCAAACAGCCTGATGCACTTCCATGCACTTACGGTGCACTCTAAACCATTATATTCCACCATTCACACGCTTCCTATTCCCATCTAAACACCACCATTGTAACACCCAATCTGTTCCTCAAAACACCACAATGCCCCTACATATTCCATCACACCACCACTCCCTTACTCACTAACCCAACATCATCAAACTGCTGCACGCTCTTACTTTCACAACCTTCCCAACCACACCTAATATACCACCTCAGAATCAAACAGCACTCTACTCATCTCTACAATCACACCCACAAACCCGTGCACCATGCATGCATATGCATTGCACAACTTTCCAACCCAAACTTTCTCTTTCCCAACAGATACAACAAAACCCCTACTAAAAAGCAACTCTGTAGAAAAGAAAGAAACAATACAGCAGATAAGAACAAACCTACACCATATAGTCATCCACCTCTAAAACAATTTATAGAAAACATTAAAACAAAAGAGCTAGTTACCTCACTCAACAAAACTAAACCAGCCACAACTAAAATAGGTAAGGCCCCACTTGCAAAAACTAAAAGTAAAAAAATATGTAGAAAGAAAAGCAGAACTACTAACAAACCTAAAACTGCATTGGCCAGTGTTAATGCGTCACGATAAAGCAATCCAAAAAATGTATGTGACAGAAAATGTTCCACAGAAGGGTTCTTCACAATCATATGAAAAGTCATGATCCACTGTCAAACACTACCACTATCTCCTGCTGGGATGGCCTGGCAACATCAGAAAAGAGGCAGCTAATCGAAGACCTGCCGGAGGTTACTGGATGGATGGATCCGCGAGGATGCTGGGCGAGATGAGCTCCCATGTAGCTAGATGCCCGGAAGAAGTGAGCATGTGCCTTGACTGCGATGACTGCTGGAATCAGGTAAGATGCGCTGCAGGCGATGGGATTGCAGGAGTCAGGTAAGATGCGCTTCATGCAATGGTATCGCTGGAATCAGGTAAGATGCGCTTCCGGTGATGGTGTTGCTGGAGTCAGGTAAGCTGCGCTTCAAGCGATGGTATTGCTGGAATCAGGTAAGAGCGCTTCAGGCGGCGGTGAGCATTACGCTGCAAGAAGCAAACTAATGCGAAGCGCTTGCATGCAGGCGGAGCAGGCTTAAATAGCCTGGTCCCAGACACGCCCCCTTTGCTCCGCCTTGTGGCCCCACCTTGCCACTCACAGAGGATGCTGCACGTGCATGCCAATGTTTCCATATGGCCACGCACAGGATTGTGTAGCACGCGACCTAGCATAAAGACTTTATGTAGTTTCTAACCTTGTTTATCCTTTCCTCCTGCAGGGATGGCCTGGCGACATCAGACGAGAGGCAGCTAACCGAAAACCTGCCGGAGGTTACTGGATGGATGGATCTGTGAGGATGCTGGGTGAGATGAGCTCCCGCGTAGCTAGACGCCCGGAACAGGTGAGGTTGTGCCTCGACTGCGATGACTGCTGGAATCAGGTAAGATGCGCTGCAGGCGATGGGATTGCAGGAGTCAGGTAAGATGCACTTCAGGCAATGGTATCGCTGGAATCAGGTAAGATGCGCTTCCGGCGATGGTGTTGCTGGAGTCAGGTAAGCTGCGCTTCAAGCGATGGTATTGCTGGAATCAGGTAAGGTGCACGCTGAAGATGCTGTGCTGGAGTCAGGTAAGCTGTGCTTCAAGTGATGGTATTGCTGGAATCAGGTAAGAGCGCTTCAGGCGGCGGTGAGCGTTACGCTGCAAGAAGCAAACTAATGCGAAGCGCTTGCATGCAGGCGGAGCAGGCTTAAATAGCCTGGTCCCAGACACGCCCCCTTGGCTCTGCCTTGTGGCCCCACCTTGCCACTCACAGAGGATGCAGCACGTGAATGCCAATGTTTCCCTATGGCCACACCCGGCCTGGATGTATGTGGGGAACCGGCTGGGAAGGAAACAACACGTGTCCCAGAAATAAAGTTTGCAGAGCCCACTTTATTATGAGCCTGGCGCCAAAGGCGTCAAGACTGAGTCCACCTGGATCCTTTCAATGATGGAGCTAGTGGTCCTTGCCCTGTGGCCATGACACCTACATGGAACAGCCAAAGACCTGCTTCAAGAAATAGTGCACATCCAACGTAAATACTTTGTAAATGAAGTGGACTTAAGACAATTCTGTACCTTCAGAAAACATTACCGAAAACCTTATAAATACCAATGTCCTAATAAAGACAAAAGAAATAGCCAATTTTCAAAACAAAATTGCTGAAATACCAGACCAAAAAGGTGTGTGTTGTTGCAGAATGTTTTATAAAAAGAGTACAAAAATAGTAGATATGCCCTACAAAATATAAGACAATCCCAATGGTTCCAATAAGATTTATATCTAACAACAGAAACTAAATACAAAATAACTGACCCCACAACAGTTTGCAGCTAATGCAACACAAAGCTTGACAATAACCAAATGCCATCACGTGATATCACTAATAAATTAGAAATATTCCCACTTCCGAAAGCTCTCCAACCACTGAACTTGCATGAGAGCATTATAATCCAAGTAGTTCACCCATGTCAAGCTATAATGTGCCTCAAACCGAGATCAGACAAATTACCCATGTCCGAGTTACTAATGGGCATCTGTGGCAAAGTTTTATATTTGCCGTTAGATCTAAAAGAAAATGTACAAACTCTAGGAGTACAATGACCAATAGATCAATCTTTCATTGTACAAGTTAATGGCGTGCCAACAAAAGACGAAAGTAGCTGGCAACAACTAGTCTACTTAAATAAAGTTAGACAAGCCCTACAATATCTAAAAGAAAACAAAGAATAGGAAAACTTAAGACACCATTGATTATGCATTAGAAACATTTCAAATGCATCAAGCCAAAGGATCCCCAATGAGCATATGGGAAAATGGTGTAGAAGCAGATTATTTTCCTCTACTGTTTCCTACAGGAAAAGGAGGAAGATATGATGAAAGGTCCACACAAATTTGTGCATCAGAATATCATTCTTTAACAATGTATTCTGAAGACCCCAGATTCAGACAAAATGTTGAATATATTTTCCCTCTCCTCTTCGAAAGTGAACTAGCAACTCTATGGTATGGAGTTGCACACATATTAAAAACCAGCTTTAACTTTTTAAACACATCCGCTACCCAACTGTTTCAAAAAGAAAAGACAAAGAGGAAGTTTTGCAGTCAGGTATCACATATCTCTTGGCAAACATGCTTCGTACATAAGACTACTGGTTCCGATGTCACGCTGATGTAAATTGTATGCTACGGTACCTAGGCCCACCCAAATGGTTTGTTACTTTAAGTTGTGTAGAGTATGCATGGGATGACTTGCATGACTTCTTACGCACTGCAAACCAAAATAAATATGGAATAGATATAAAAACACCAGGAGAACTCTGTTCTCATGACCTTGTCAATGTATCAAGGTACTTCACCATCGCCTCATTGCCATGCTGCAATTTATCTGCAAATAAACTACCCCTCAGCTAAGAGAAATGCAACACTTCTTTTGGAGAAAAGAATTTCAATCTCGGGAGGATAGCTCAGAGGGAATGTGCTCACCTTGGAAGCAAGCTGTCACGGAGCAACACTTGTTCGATCCCCGGGTCCGCGCTTAGAAACCTCTTTGTATTAAGTGTGTTAAAAATAACTTATCATATCATATCAATCCAGAGGAGCACCACACATCCACTTTCTTTTGTGGATGAAAATTACTCCTAAATTTGGCCATGATAGCGACGCCACTGTTTTACAATTTATTTAAAAATACATTTGCTGCAATTTCTCTTCAGTAATCAAAGATAGTGACCTACATACACAAATCTTACGCTTCCAAAAACATAAGTGTGACAAATACTGCCAATGTAGATATAAAAACAAAGGTGAATACTATACCAAATATTGCTTTTGGCTTCCCTAGACCAGTTTGCACAAAAGTACAAGTACATCACTTGATATCTTCTATTAGACACAGCATAAAAGACACATCCCCTAAAAATACATACAACATTAAAAGGTACGAAACATCCAAGTACATCAATGATTTCAATGCAATTATTGCCCTCTTGTGGAATGCAAATATAAACATACAATACATTGCAGACAATTCCACTGCAGTTACATGATATGTCACTGCCTATCTCAAAAAAGTTGAGAAAACAGAGCAGAAAGAACTACGGGATGACATATCATCTGACAAAACATTATCACAAAAATTGTGGAGCTTCTGTATGAAAATGCTCTCCCATGGAGAATGTGGATGCTACGAAACTGCAGACCCTTTAATAGGTACAGCCTTATATGGCTAATCTGAACACATTGTCTGGCTGAACCCTGGACCAGCTTCATCCAAAAAAAGAGTACAAATATCATACCAAGAGATAGAAAACATAGCCACAAATGATCCCAATAGCCAGGACATTTTAAAAAACAATGTAATGGAAACATACTACCCAAACAGAAGTACTGCTTTGAAAACATGTGTCTGTACGATATTGCCCAAAACTACACCTACAAAAACAATGTCACATCAAATGAGACAACTGGCAAATATTCAGCCTCAACTTTTGAAGGAAGCCTAGTGATACTCACCAAGCCCAGTCTAATTAATCATATAAAGTTATCATTTAAATCTCTACAACATAGGCGCTACTCCAACTTTTTAAACCTTGGAGAAGAGAAAACAAATTATTAGGTGACTATGGGCCTCATTCTGAGTCTGGCGGTAACCCTGCCGGTACTACCAGTGGTTTGCCGCCGGACTTAGAATAATTTACCGGCACCTGACCTCCCAGTGCCACCAGCTAATTCCGAGTCCAGCGGCTGGGAATTCAGGCACCAGTATATTTGTTAATACCCATTCCCATGGGAGCGGGTGATAGAAATAGGGTGGTAGTTGGCTGGACAGATAGGGTCTGCTGAAGGCTTTTTCAGGAGGGTGCGTACAAGGGAGTTCTTGAGGGGGAGGGGAAAGAAACAGTAGCAAAAGAGTGGTTACAGATATCAGCATGTGCAGGGACAAGAGAGCCAATGTTGTCATTGACGGTTCTGGAGGAGCAAGGGGAGACCTGTTTGGAGGAGACCATCATAGAGCACACAAATCTGGTGACCTCATCAGGTGTGACAGGGGAGAAGGAGAAGAGAAAGGAATAAGGAGGGTGGGAGGCCATAGAAGGCAAGGGAGTGTGGGAAGGGTTGAGGGAGAGGGTAGCAAGTGTGCTCAGGTTGTCCAATGTTTTAGTGGTGAAGTGTGCTGCCAGTGCATTGCAGAGGGCCTGGGACGGAAGAGGGGAGGAAGAGACTGCAGAAGGGTTGGCTAGTTCCCTGCATATTTTAAAGAGTTCAGTCATGTTCTTGGATGCACTAGATACTTGTGCCTGGATGTGGGCCTTTTCTTTGGCACGGATGGAAGGCCGTATCTGATTTAAATAGCCTTTACAAAATAGTGAATACGAGAAACTATATCATACAGAAAAAGCATAGTCATGAAATCAGACACAAGGATTAGAACACTGAATATTAGCAGCAACAAAAAAGAGGAAATTCCAAATAACTCATATTAACAAATCATATAACACATATAAGTACCGAATAAATATGCACCGCAAAAACAAAATCATACAGTCAAACAGATAATTAGAACACTAGATAGCAAGGATAAATAAAATGCATAAAACTCAAAAGGCGAGACAGATGTATCATCAAACAAAGGAAAATCTATAATTCATATTAAGACGACACAACCTCAGGTAAAAAAAAACGTAATTGCCACAAACTACATAGTATCTGTCAGCATAAGCTATCTTTCACATAATTTTAGGGATCTAAAAAAGGCAGCAAATGCTAAAGTATCAGAGGTAGAACTGCTGATTAAACATCTGTGCCAAATGTGCATTTCTTGTACCCATTGATTGGAGAACAATTTACTCAGGTAACAAGACCTCTTCTCATTTAGCCCATTGCAAAAAAACAACAGATGTCTGGTAGATTCCACAGTACTCTTGAGATAACAGAATCTGCACCCTGCTATCTCGGGAGTGATAATACCAAGACATATGAGAATATCCTTAGTCAGCAGTAAGTTCCATCTGAACTTTAAGAATATTTTTCTGTAGTGACGATCGGGAAATTTAATGAAGATACTTTTGTTTGTGATGGCGATGTGACATCAAGAATACCCCAGTAATTTTCCATGGGTCTCAATCCAATCATGGTCAAATAGTTGATATTTTACCTTAATTGGATTTAACATTAAGGTGTCAGCATTCATGCTCATTATATGTCAAATGCCCTCACAATGATTCTCTGATGACTCTAGCATAATTTATGGAGCTCCCATTGGAAGTCGAATTCATGGACTCCTGTAGGTTCACGTACAAAGAATCATGAATGGGCAAAAGTAATTTCCGGTACAGACTCAGGAGACTCCATTCCACCCACGCACAAATAGAGGTAAGACCCAGTTCGTACCTTATTGCGGCTAGCGGTATGCAATTTGGAACCCCCAAAATACCTCTCCATATCTTGCTTCACACAGAATTAACCATTTCAAAGCTTCCTCAAAGAATAGTTCTTGCCCGTAGATTAATTTGCGAACTGCTTTACCGATGTAGAATTTCAGAACTGACATGACAGAAAAGGATCTGAATTTTCGGTTTAATACCACAGCCTGTGGCATCAGCATGGTCGCCCTTTGGTTTAGCATATGTCTCCCATTAATGAAGCCAGGAGCTGCATATATTGTGTAGCCAAGGTAAGTCAGACAGGAGGCTGAGGCAATCACAGTGTTTTCCTAAAACCACAACTTACACCTCTTTCTCCTACTACGAGATGTAATTATGGTTTTAGTTTTACTTAGATTGATCATAAGGCCATTATCACTTGCATATGTGGCGAAGGATTTAAGAAGTCTAGTTAGCCCCGCACGAGATTTATCAAAAATAAGGAAATCATCCGTGTATGCAAGCCAAGAGAGCTTCTTGGAACCCACTCTAGGAGCTATCAGCTCAGCCAGACTTAGATATTCATTTGCATCTGATACATAAAGGTTGAACAGACATGTAGCCAAGATACACCCCTGTCTGAGTGCAGACAGGGTTGTAATATGGTTAGACATGCCCCCTTCTCTATTTAACCTAATCCTGATTGATGAGTTTTCATGAAGACCCATGATCAGGTCCAGAATGCAACGAGGGATCCCCCAGTTTTTCAACTTTCCCCATAATCTAGCATGATCAACTCGATCAAACGCTGAGGATAAGTCAATAGAGACAATATAAGTGCAATCTTCGGCAGTATACCAGGTAGATATTTGGATGTGCTTTAGCGCAAGACCATTTAGGGAGGTAGAATGTGTGTCATGATGCCTGCTCCCGGGGAGCCGGTTCAAGCCCTGCGTCCCCGAAAGCGGACATCCAGTCCCCAAGGAAGGACCCAGCAACCCCATATAGCGGCCCTTTGGACAGTGTCCTGGCGCCTATGGCTCCAGGCTCATAAAAGACATCAGTCCTGGCGCCATAGGCACCAGGCTCATTATGGGAGTGCTTGGGTGCACTTACCTGATGCAGACCATGCTGCAGGATCCCGGCCTCCTTGAGGCCTGAAAGGAACCACTTTACCTGTGGGACTAATTTACCATCCGGGCGTGGTCGGGGAAGGATACATACCTGATTGGAGGAAGGATACATACCTGGAACTTCTTCCAAGGCTATTTAAACCCCACCCGAACAGCCACATGTGCTTCGCGTTGTTCTGCATCTAGCAGCTGGACGCTCACCGTGTCTGCTCCTGCATCCTGACTTCTGCCACGCCTGCCAGCATCCTGGATCACCTGCAAAGGAAGAGAAGAAGAGAACAGAAGAAGGAAAAGTCCTTACCTGCTAAATCCGCATCCCGGAGACATCTCGCCGACAATCCTGAAAGGGAAAACTTTTATTTAAAAGCTCATCGCGTCGATCGCTGCAGCGCCGCATTCCACTCACCTTTACAGGGCGCCTCCATGTTCAGCAGCGATCATCCGGATTCGCAGTCAAGCCCCAGCGCCTAGGAAGAAAAAGACCAGAACAAAAGGTGAGAGAGAGAAGGGAATAAGGAAAGCTAAATCTCCATGTTAAGACTTACCTGGTGATTCATTCCCTCTTCATTTCGGGTCCGCGCCGCATCCTGGCATTTCCGGACCCCGGCCTCTAAGGGGAAAAAGAGACATCAGCGTTAATGAGCGAATGAAAAGACATTACCAAAAAACGCTCATTAAAGACTTACCTGATTTCTACAAGGATTTCACCTCTCATCTCGGGTCGGTGCCTGTTCCCCGGCATTCCGTACCCCGGCCCCTATGGGGAAAAAGACACTAGCATTAGTACATTAATGCATGGACACAAGGGGAACCTCTTATCAAAAAAACTTACCTGGAAGCCAAGCAAGTTTGGTTCTCACCAATCCGAAAATCCAGTGAAGTAACTGGATACCAACACGCCCCTGCATCAGAAGCAGGATGGAGAGCTCATCCTTCCAGACCCTAAGGTGAGACGCTACGAGGAATCACAGAAGGGTTTCGAGGAGGGTGAGAGGGGAAAGTGGGAGGCCGATTGCATTACCCCGCAGACAGTTAATCCCCTATTTTTGCCTACAGAAGGATACTTCTGCGAGCCAGACAAGCCAGATTTGGGGGCCCGGTCCAGTCCATCTTCCGAACCCTGCGCATCACCTTAGAAGAGGTCACAGCAGCGCGAAACAGGCCAGTGCCTCCGTGGGAGTCAGGTGAGCATAACAATGTGCCCTACGAAAGTCAGTCTGGAATTTGGAAAGTCTAGACATATCAGCAGCCCATTTTTCCTGATGCTGGAGAAGAATGGAAGAGAAAAGCTTACTATCAGCATCCAGCAAAGATATAGGTCTGTAGTTCATAGGGTTGAACCTTTTTTTGAAGATGGGAACAATAAAGGCTATATGCCAGGTATCTGGGTAAGATTTGATGGAGATACCACTCTCAATAAAATCACTAAAGCATCTGCCACATTTCTAGGGTCATTTCTTAATAAGGCATTTAACAACCCATTGGGCCCGGCAGCACGCAAGAGTTTACATAAGGTTATCAAATCAAACACCATGTTTGAATCAATTTTCATGGGCAAGTCCTTAACCATCACATTATTGAGTTTAACAGTGGGATTTATTGGTTTGATATTGTCAAGATCGTATAGATTCAAAAAATAACATTACCCAAGATAGTTCATCTACAGCATTAAACTGGGCAGTACAGGTTGTCAGTTCTTGGCTATTAATTAACATCCATAACATGCCCAGATTTTTTTTTGCTAAAGTTCTCAGCATAATTTCAGAGTCACATTGCAATAAAACCACACACTAATGTTTTGCAATAGTTGGTATTAGTTTGCCTTAGTGATTTATGTTTGAACTGTTTCTATTGACAAGAAATAGGGTAACTCTTTATTAACTTTAACATGGACTGCATTTCAGTTTTTTTTTCCAAGCAAGTTGCTCATCACAAGCATGTTGAGGTTTCTTACAATCCAAATTCCAAGCTGGATTCAAATTATATGTAGCGCCAGAGACCAAAGCATCAATAGTACACTCAGAATTAGGGCTGTACCGAATAGCATATTCAGTATTCGGCCGAATACCGAATAGTTTGTCAACTATTCGGCCAAAGCCGAATATGAAGGTAAATAGTTGCTTTATTCAATAAATTATATTCCAAACTTCAAAAAAACACACTTATTAAAAAAAAATAAAGCACAATTTTAAATGCATTCTATACTTTTATTTCTCTTCATTGTAATTAATGTAGCATCTTTATTTAAAGTATAAAAGCCAGAAATAAAGCAGATTTAACCAAAATGAAGGGACCAAATGTACAGAAGATTGTTGGATATTCAGTGCCAGTTAAAGTAGGAGGCTTCACAAATGCAAAAGGACCGCCTTTCTGAATCAGATGCATTGCACTCTCTATCCAGTTGCAAAGTCAATGTGGTTGAGTTTTGATCACATAGAAATGTATAAAATGGTTCATGTCAGCTCATGCAGGAGACAAGTCAAGAGGAAATCTGAAATGTGTGAACTACATCTCGCAACTATTCATGCCACCCACACAAATGCTGCTCACTTTTCACTTATCCTAGCCACTCTTTCTCATCAATACACAAAACATATGCAACTTATAATTTCCGGATAAAATATCAGCTAATGTTAAACTCAAGACACAAGTCCTTAAAAAAAGAAATGGGGGGATTATGACGTACGCAATGGTAAGTGACATGACAGGAACTGAAAGTATCTATGCACATTTCTTTCAGTTTGTTTTTTTCAACTGAAAAAAGTGCACATTGCATATAAACATTTGCCAAAAAAAAGATGTTCCTGTGTTGTTGCAGGCTAAGTATACAAGATGAGCACCTTTTTTGTCCAAGGAACTGTAACAAAACATACCCTAAAGAGCACATTACAATATAAGACATTTTTCAGCTGTGTAATAGCAGTTTGTCTGGTCTAATTCTATTCAGTTTTGCAAACTGAAGTCTGTATTTGCCTTTCTGAGTTCATGTTGCATTGTATTCAAATGAGAATGTCAAAGTTTTCAGCAAGAGCCGAATAGCTAGAAACTATTCGACCAGAGCCGAATAGCTTTTTTTCAGACAGAATTCAGCCAAATAATTACTCGAAGCCGAAGTTCGGTACACCCCTACTCAAAATGCCCTACATTAAAGACTTGAAGCTTCATTCAAGAGTTGACCGAGCCATAGTTTCTCTAAACTCATTAGCCGACCTATCCTCATTCAGAGTAGTTCTACGAATAACATTGCTCCGATCAGAGACACATAGCCCAACAGGGCCAGCAATGATATTGCCAAAGAGTGAACCTAGCACATTTATAGGAGCTCTCAAGATGCAATTGTCGCTCCATGTGGTAGGCTGAATGGAAAAGTTATGACAAAGTTTGGGCAAATGAGGATCTGCAAAGATGTAATCAATCATGGTTTTGCTAGTTCCATGAAACCATGTGTAATGGCTATCACCACCATTCCCAAGTTGGGCATTCAGGGGATATAGGTTTCGAGAAGCAAGTGTGGAGCTCCAGTGCAAACCATTTTTGGATTTTTGATTATTAGGAAAATTGTGAGATTTACGATTGACCAGAAGATCTTCAATCAATATGGGAGAACATTTGACATTTAAATCACCAGCTAAAAGAACATGCTGAGTACCATGTCTCGCTTTCCATTTACAAACTAGGTCAACAATGGACTGTAAAAATTCATCCAATTCTCCCACACCACTGTGCCAAAAGAGGTTGATTAAAAGTACATGAAGTGAATGGGAGAGCAAATACCTGTCACGCTCCACAAATCCCTCCCAAGCTTCCGCGTTACCTGTTTCTTCAACTGAGATGTCTGGGGCTTTGGAGTCCTTCTTTCTGCATGGTTTCCAAGTTTCCTTGACCTTTTTCTCCTTTTTCTAATGTAAGTAAGGGCGATCTCCCTTGGAATCCACCATGACCTGAAGAGCAACACAGGCCCAGTGGGACTCCAAGGAGCAAGCTCCCAAAAGACAGGGAAAAAGTCACAATGGCACAAAAAACTCTGATGGAATGTCTTGAAAAGGATGTAGATGAATGTCTGTTCTCCTTCTCGTATTGCAGCGATGAATGGCACAGAAAATGCCAATAAACTTCCCATAGGAGAAGAAGAACAGGTTACTCCAAGTATCATGTACTCCTCCTAAATCTCCCAGTAAGCACACAAGAAGGCAAAAGTATTCCCTGGTATAAACATAGAGAAGTAGCAAGAGAGAAACGGAAGAGGCACAACAAGAAAGTAGAGAAGAGCAATTCAAAGATAACCGAGTCCCCTTGAAGAAAGGAAATGAAAATCACTGCAGAGTACAAGGAAATACACAAAAGTAATACCTCTGAGGAAGAGTGACCGAGCTGTAGAGATGGTAAGAAAGCTCCACACAGAGATTACTGAAGGCGTTACAAAGCAGCGCCGTGTGTACTAGACAGGAAGAGCCGCGTAGTGTGGTGCAGGAGAAAAACTGACAAACAGAACTCAGGAAGACCATCAGTAAGCACTGGGGGATCTTTAAAAATGACATCAGAGTACAAAATTTATTCACAGAATTACCGGTGTTTGCTTACCAAGGTAGCAGGAATCTGAGAGATGAACTTGTACACACAAGACCACCCCTTAAGGAACCGATAACCCAACGGACGGGTACATACCCCTGTCTGAACTGTACTAACTGCAACTTAGTTATCAAGGGAGATTCCATTAACCATCCGAGAACAGGGAAAAAGATTTTGCTCAGAAACTATGGAACCTGTGACAGCACCAGCATAATTTATGGCATTAAATGCCAGTGTGGAAAATTTTATGTGGGCCAATCCACAAGAATGGCCAAAACAAGGTGGAATGAGCATCGTTCATGTATTCGTAATGCTAACACCAACTCTGCCGTAGCACGGCACTGGTTGGAGAATGGACATAATTTGACTGATTAGATTTGTGGTTTTAGAGGTACTCAAAGAAACAACCCACACGAAGACCTTAACCAACGGTTGAATCGAAGGGAGTCATTCTGGATTGACAAACTTGGGAGTCTGGTTCCCAATGGGATTAACAAGGAGATTAATTATCACTCTTTTCTTTAATTTTGTAATCTCTTTGCCTTCAAGGTATTATTTCTAGCAACTATTTACTGTGATATATCTTATGTGTTATGGACTTAGACCACCCCGCTGTGTTTCCTGGACTTCGGTCTGGGACCCAAGGTGCCGTCTGGCGACGACACCATTACAGTGGGTTGGTACTTGCAGCATGACTCATGCATCTGATTTCTCCTATGATTTTTCCTATGACTACATAAAATAGCCTCAGATGCCGCCGTTTGATGACATGATCCAGTGTGGTCATATATATATATATATATATATATATATATATATATATAATAATGTTGATATATATGTTTTTACTTTGCAACTTTCTTTTATTAGCCCAGCATTCTTTAGGGCTCTTTTGTATTTGCTATTTCTCTTTTATGACTCTCTTATCTTCTTTCAGTAGTTCCACCTCTGTTACTTTGTCTTGTATTGGAGTATTTCTTTTATCTCTATGCTTTCAGTTTCCTTTTTTTTACATTTTTTTGTTTCCACAATTCTTGACATATTCCAATTAAGGCACATAATTAGTTTATAACTCTAAATAATCTGTCGGGGGGAAATTCTGCCGGGGTCGGCCGGGCCGTCCGCAGACCTCCGGCAGGGAGGCCCCAACTCCTCCCGTATATCCCAAAAGAGATAGAGTATGAGACACACACAAGAAGCAAGGTGACTCTGCTGTTTATTAAACACAAACGGCAGGGATGGGTCAAGGATCATACGCGTCTGACCTGACACACACACCGTCGTGGGGCTCGCAGGCCCTTTTTACTGTAGTATGACGCGCTACTTGCGTCACTTTAGAAAGTTAACAAAAAACCTATCGCCACTCTTAATTGGTTGCTCGAGTGGTAGGGTTAGTATAGCATACGTATAGAGAATAATATGAGTGGACGAGGGTTAGTCAGGTGATATATCTGGGTTGTCCCTACAATTAGATACATGAGAATTGTTACATGAAGACTCCTAATGATTGGTTAATGTTACTGGCGTCAGTGATAAGAGCCCCATGTTCTGATTGGTGCGCCCGTGAGCTTCCCAGCCTGGGACCATCGCTGTTCCCAGCTCTCGGTGTACCTGCAATTTGCAACAATGTTTCACTATGGTTACATGCAGACAATGTGAAGACTTATTCATGAGCTGGATGGCCGACTACTCCTACTGTCGCAGATGTCCATTGATCCTTTCAAGTGTATCTGCCTGTGTCTCGTAACGAGGGATCCAGACGCCTCTTTCCTCCTGGGCTTGGCATCTCGTCAGGTTCGGCTTGGTCACGTGAGGTGGGACCGTGTTTGAGGCAGAATTCTGCACAATTAATATTGTTTTTCCACTGTGTGCCTGATTTAATTGCAGGTGAGACTTTGATGTTGGTGCACGGCGTGCGAGGTTGCAACATCGTGCCCTTGATGGTCTGCTTTTGGAATGTGGGTTTGCAACATTACGACCTTGGCTGTCTGCTTTCGCCAGGCTCATTCTGCAGGATCAGCAACCTGACTCTTGTTTTGTTAACGTCCACGGGAGCTCTTGCTTGCGGCCTACTTAGGCCTGGTGTATAGGTGGAACCGTTTGGTGCACAGGCGCTTTAGGTTATAGTCTAATACTGTCTTATGACCAGTATCGTGTCTTCGTTATAATTCTCATTATGGCACCTAGGTTTAGAGGAAGCGTAAGCAAGCTCTTTAGATGAGTTCATGGTGCGTCTTGCGTTTCTGCATTTTGAGAGCCTATGTGGAAAATAATAAAGATGCACGTCCGTGAGTATGTCTGTCGCCTACGTCATAGCACTGAGTATATTCTTCGTGTAGATTGGTGCGGGAGTGTCCAGTGTGTATGTTGGCACAGGTGTGCTATCCGTTGGCTATGTCGTCATGGCATCTCTAACGACGTATAGTTTTAGTCCAGTTGATCCATGCCGCAGGCATCGGCATGGGCAGGGCGGGCTGCTGGGCAGGCAGATGGACACATCCTTATGTTCCTGTACCAGGGTATCTGGTCGTCTGGTAGATGGGCAAACTCTTCTCGTGGCGGGTGCTTGGGCCGTGTACCTTTAGGCCAGGCGCGAGAGGGGGAAGATGGGAGCCTGTTTTTCCATTTTCCCACTTCAGTCCCCCCTCTGGTCGACTTGTCGACCACAAACATATCCTTTTCGTTATCTCCTCTTACTCTCCACACTTTAGTTATTCCTCCTAAATGTCCATAATGGTTAACATGATCTTCAAATGACCAATACATATATTCACAGGTTCCTCCAGGAGTACAGTATACCCATTTCCCTATGTAACTCCTGGGGTTTATTGGGTTCTCGACCTTCACCGATGGTGGGTCCAGGTGGTTGGTGATGATCTGGTTGCGCAATTTCTCTCTCTCTTGTATTACTATGCCTGTGTGTTGGCCGTCATCTGCTGGCATCAGTGCGTGCATACCGACCATTTCAAGCAACTCGTCAGTGGTGCGTGCCTTCCGAGCTTTCCAAAATCTTATTATGATCAGTGTAGCTCCAGCCAAAATAATACAACCAACTATAATTTTCAGTCCATCTGACAGCCAAGATGGCATCCATGACCATAATAGCGAAAACCAGCTCTCATCCTTTTTCACACCTTTACTTTCATCCACCATTTTGGAGTGCAACTGGGCCAATTGTGAAACTGCTTCTGTCAGTGTACCGTTGTCAGCATCGTTGGCAGGAATGAATGTGCAGCATGATTGTCCTATCTTTGCGCAAACTCCTCCTTCCATGGCAGTGAGGAGGTCCAATACATATCTGTTCTGCAGTGCTACCATCCTTATTGCTCGCAGCTCCTCTTTTATCGCGTTGAATCCGTTTACTGTAGAATTGATGGTCATCATAAGTTCCCATCTAGTTATCTGGAGCCATTTTGCGTTTGCGTAAGCCTGTAGTCCCGGATGGATTATTGAGGAGAAGAACATTGCTGCTCTGCTGAATAGTCTGTGTTCTGGCGGGATTGAAGTCAGTGCCGTTTCCGACCTTCCCCATAGGTAATTTCCTGTCAGAGGTTCTCCTTGTCTTTTCCGTCTATTTAGGACATTATCATTGCCGCTGGTGCTGTTCCCTGGCTCCTCCTGAGGTGGTGCAGATCTCTTATTTCTCTTGTCCCCTTCATCCATCTTGGGAAAGTTCGCCACATTCACATGCTTCTGGGGTACCACTAGTGATGGTACATTGACACGCACCATCGTACATACACCATTCCACAGAGGGGGCAGTGTGTGATATGCCTTTTCTCCACAGGCCCAGTAATGGTCCATTATCACTGCTGTTCCTGCTCCCCCCTCAGGTAACTCCATCACGCTTCCACAATTGGTGTTGTATCCTACGTCCACCTCTCCTTTATGTTGGTAGCATATTTTAGGCGCAGTCAGCGGCAGTATTGTTATCGGGTCTTCATCCGTTTCTATCCATGTGAGCATAGGCACGTATTTGATCCAAGTCGTCCAACATCTGTGGTTGTGTGCATCGATAGTTGAAAAAGTTTCTTTTGTTACCATGTTGCTGCCAACCACTCCTATCTCCCATTTGTTGTCTAAGTATACTTTCCCCGTTATCGTCACCAGTGGCCTCTCCCAGCATCCTAGTTTACCAGGAACTTCAGTGGCGTACCAATCACATGATAAATACTGCAGTGTTACTTTCTTTGTTTCTCCTTTTGCAGGACCACTTGTTATGTATCTGAATGCTTCAGCATGTAAACTGCTCTTGTGGTAACTCAAATAAGTCTTGAGGAAGTTGTTTTCGTATGGGTATGAGTCTCGTGTTTTCCACGTCATATGCACCACTGTCCCTTGAAATCTTCCTGTCATTTGGAACAGTGCCAAGTATATTATGCATCGTGCTGTTTTTTTGTCTATTTCTGTGGCAACAAATGTTCGAGAAGCGCTCATGGCGTATGGTATTAATGAGCAAACGTAGCAGCTGTCTTCTGTTGTCTGCTTACCAATGCGGGTCATGTGTTGATACCATATGTTTTTTGAGACGTGTGCTGAATCTTGTATATAATTGTCAATACCTTTATTATCTGAGTATGTGCTGCGTTGGACTCTATTTTGCTTGTGCGCAATTTTACTAATATGACCTGACGTAACACCTGTTGCAGCTGGGGATGGGGGTGTGTTAGGTTTGGGTACAGCAACAATATTGATAGCACAGCTGTACTGCCATACAGAGGCAGCATACGAACCCGGTGATTACCAAAATCCCTATTACTTTTATTACATATGCTAATTTCACCGGCATTTTGCTCTTACCTTGCTGCAGTCCGGCAGCGTATTCTTGCGACGTTACAGTTGCCCGCCTGAAAATTCTCAATATGCTGGTTATTAAATGTTAGTTGTTGTTTTTTAAGCTCTCCCTATCAGATAGTCATTCAGTGCCCAGGCGAAGAGCTGTTCCCACGCTACTCTAAGCAATCTATCTCTTAGGGCAGGCAAGAATGGGTGGAGGTGGGGCATCGAATATTCTATGGCCAAAAGGAACGCTGTGTAGTAGACACGTACCCTTTTCCTTTTCAGGTACGTTGGCCTTTTTTATTTCATATACAAATTGGTGTGACAATTCTTCTGGGTAATTATCGTCTGCGGGTACCATCTACTCCTGGGCAGTGAATTTGTTAGTTATCTACTTTCTTAGCAATACAATAATACGCGGTTCCTGCATGTGCGAGAGAAAAGAAAAGAGAGCATTCACGTGTTTACATGTGTATTTGTGCAAGACAATGTCCTTCAGTTCAGTTACTACTATAATGGGGACAGGGGTCAGTGGATGGTGGGCAGGGGATTTTTGGGTTCAACTGGTGGGCGTGGCTTTTACTCTTGAGCGTGTGATCATGGGGTGGGCTGTATGGGGATCACCCCTTTCTTCTTCAGTTATTGTCTCTGGGGAGTCTGGGGAGTGACAAGGTATGGGAATACTTGGGCCGCTGGCTGTGGTAGAACTTTCTTCTTCCGTTGTCGATGTTGTTGCTGTTCTCTCAATGGACCTGTCGATGGCGCTGGGGCGGGTATGTTGTTTGTAGATCTTCACGTCGTGTAGGTGGTTCCAGGCACGCTTGTCCTGTAACTTTACTGCTCTTGTTGATACCTCCTCTACCAGATGGGGACCAGTAAATCGTGGGCAATTCCATTTCCTATTGAAGTTGCGAAGTAGTACGTGGTCACCTTTAGCAATCTTACACAGTCCTTCCTTTTCCAGTTCTTTATCCGCGTCTTCTTGTTGGCTTCTATTAGACCCGCCCCGTGTGCGCTCGAGCTGTTGAGACACAAACACTACACTAGTAATCAAAGAAGACACATATTGGTACATTTCATCACCCAGAACACTTGCAGTGCTTTCGTGGTCGGTAAATGCTCTTGACGTTGGCGTTAGGGGAAGGCGCATTTGATGTCCGGTAACCACCTCATGGGGAGTGAGGTGGTGGTCGGACCCTGGCCTATTCCTTAGCTCAAATAAGGCTAATTGAAGACAATATAACCAACTCCTCTTTGTTGTTTGCTGTATCTTTGCAATTGCCTCCTTTAATAGGCCATTCAGGCGTTCACATATACCGTTGGCCTGTGGGTGGTATGCACATGCAAATTTATGTTGAATGTTCAGCAGTTATGTAATGTGCTGAAACATCTCGCTTGCGAAATGTGGGCCATTGTCTGACCTTAACACCTCGCACACTCCCCACCTGGGGAAGACCTCCCTCACTAGGAACTTGGCTGCTCAAAATGCATCTGGGTGTGAACAGGGCCCTGCCTCAATCCACCTAGAGAATGGGCATACTACTACAATCATATACCTATTTCCTTGACATATATTGATCATATCAACATAGTCAATATGGAGATGCCGGAAAGGTCCCTCTGGCCGGGGTATAGTACCTCTTATCACCTTTAGAGTGTGGCCGGCCGTAAACTGTTGACATGTGAGACAATTACTGATAAAATTTGACACATGCGAATTTAACTCGGGGCAGAACCAGTCTTCCCTAATTCGTGCTGCAATCACTTCCTTGCCTGTGTGGGCTGGATAATGTAGTTGGTTCAGGGCGGTGTTCAAAAGTGCCAATGGTATTACAACCTTTCCAGTGCCACCCTGGCGCCATAGTGCGTCGGTTGGTGACATTGTACACCCTCTTTTTACCCATATTTCTTTTTCGGCCATTGGTGCAGCCGCTTGTAACTCCATAATCTGTGTGGCTGGGAGATGGGTGTACCCTTCTCTTATCAACATCTCCTTAGCCATTCCCCTCCCTCTCCCTCTCTGTGACTCTGGGTGGTTCCATATCTCACCAAAGTATGCAGCATACTTCGCATGTGCGTCCGCTGCTGCGTTTCCCTTCGAGACGTGGTCCTCACCATTGGTGTGTGCGGTGCATTTCACTAAAGCTAATTCTTGGGGGTCATTAATTACTTCAATTAGTTCAGCCAATAAGAGGGCATGTGGCACTGGAGTGCCATCAGCTCTCCTAAACCCTCTTCTTCTCCATTTCGACAACCCTGAGTGGACAGTGGAGTAACATATGCGCTGTCGGAATATATGGTCATCCGTTTGTCAAAGCTTTCCTTCAACGCCAAGATCAGTGCGACCAGTTCAGCTGCTTGAGCGGAGTAATGCTGTGGTAATTGTACACATTTCACTGCCACACACACCGGTACCTCCATCATTTTTACCACTGCAGCCCCAGTTCTCCTCACACCATCCCTCTGATCGATAGTTGATGACCCATCAATAAATAAGAGCTCACCCCCCTCTAGTGCGTTTTCCTCAACTTTTCTAGTACATGAGTACATTTCAGTTATTTGTGTACAGTCATGGGCATAATCTCCCTCCTCAATTACTTCTGCTAGGAACCTTGCAGGGTTGACCGTGCTACATCTAACAATTGATAGTTCGGCTCTGGATAGAATGATCTCATAACCTGATGCTCTTTGCGTGGTTAGGGTGGATTTAGGGTTATTTAATATCGCAAAAAGTGCATGTTCCACAAATAGTGTAGTCGGGCACCCCATGGTGATTGCTGTTGCTTTTTCCACCGCAAAAGCAGCTGCGACGAGACCTTGTTCGCAGGGGAAGTGGCCTAACATTACAGGATCTAAGTGGCCACTGTAAAATGCTACGGGTTTGTAGCCCATGCTTGTTTTTTGAGCCTACACTGCTTTCATTACTGCTGAGTCGCAATGTGAAAATATAAAAAATTGCCGCTCATAGTCTGGGGATGCCAGTACCGGAGCAGTTGATATCGCATCTTTTAATTCATCAAAAGCTTCTTTCATTTCCATCGTCCACCCCAGTTTTTTCTCCCCTTTATTAGCTTCCCGTAACGCCTCAAGCAGGGGTCCTATGTATGAACTGTAATCAAATACCCAAGCTCTACAGTAGTTGCAGAGCCCCAGGAACTGCTGCAGTTCCTTACAGTTTGTGGCATTGGAGTGGTCGAAATAGCTTGTGCTCTTTGTGGTGCGATCTTTCTTCCATGTTGGGATATAAGCTGACCAATGTAAAGTACCTGTTCTTGACAGTACTGTATCTT
Source organism: Ambystoma mexicanum (assembly GCF_040938575.1). Lineage (NCBI taxonomy): Eukaryota > Metazoa > Chordata > Amphibia > Caudata > Ambystomatidae > Ambystoma > Ambystoma mexicanum. The sequence goes on from NC_090931.1 coordinate 1,254,900,550, forward strand.
TTCCATGACTACCTTGTAACCTTTGTCAGCCAATATTGTCAACATTTTTAAGGAGTCCTCTCTGCATGTTTTTTCGTTTTTACTGCAAATTATTATGTCATCCACATACTGCAACACCGTGCTTTCTACTTCAATGTTACCCAAATCCATCTGTATCACTCTGTTGAAAATTGAAGGTGATTGACAATACCCTTGTGGTAATCTGGTGTGCTTCCACTTAGCGTTTCTGTAAGTGAAGCTCGTCAGATCTTGTGAGTCTGGGTGTAATGGTATTGAGAAAAAAGCATTTTTAAGGTCGATCACTGTAAATCGTGATGCTTCTGCTGGAATGCCACACAATATTGTGGCCGGGTTTGCAGCTACGGGATATTCCGCTTCTACTATGTTTTTCAAGGGCCTGAGATCCTGTATAAAGCGCCAAGACCCCCCTTTAGCCTTGCGCACTGGGTACACAGCCGTATTACATGGTGATTCTGAGGGGACCAATATACCATTATTTATAAGGGCCATTATGGTTTCATATATGCCCTCATCTGCCTCTTTTTATAGTGGGTACTGTTTTACTCTGGGGAGTATTGCACCTTTTTTCAATTTTATTTTTACTCCCCCTATACTTTTTATGCAGCCCACGTCATAGGGGCCAGTAGTCCACAATGATTTGGGTACCTTTGACATATCGTCCTTAAAGAAAGGGACCGGGGTGCATGCGGGTGCCTCAAGTGCCATTGCAATTTTCTGTGCTACTTGTTTGTAGGCCACTCTTAGCCATATTTCCACACTCATCATAAACACCATTTCACCTTCCTCCTTTTCATCTGAAAACAGCTCCTCATCTGACACCTGGGTGAGCCTACATCCCTCTGCTAATGCTATCACTGCCCTCCATGCTCTTCCTTCTCTGTATTGGGCATGTACAGCAATATAATCAGCTGTTGCAATAATGCTCTCAATATCCATTGAAACCACCTTCCCTTCTGGTTCATTAACAGGTGTTTCTGGTCTGAACAGATAGGCTGCTGGCCTTCTCCATATTTTCCCTTCTATCCCTGGCATCCATGCAATTGCCATGTCCGTTCCATACTGGAAGAGTTCACCATCTACTGGCTCCGCCCTAATCGCTGTCTGTCCATAGTATGCCTGCATAATTTGTCGTGCTGTGAGCATGTTAATCCCCGGAGTAGAGCAAATTATGCCGTCCTCAGTAAAGGAGATCGTCATATTCAACCTGTTCATTATATCTCTCCCCAGTATATTAACTGGCGAGGCACTATAATATAAAAGTGGAACTGACAGATCGTAATCTCCAATAGATACGGGAATGTTATCAGTAAAGGGAACCAACCCTCTAGCCCCAGAGAATCCTTGGGTGTTCATGGTCTCGCCTGACATCTTAAATTTACCTTCCCTTATGCAAGACCGGGTCGCCCCGGTGTCAACAAGGAATGATAATTTTTTGTCACCTATCGTTACCTCTATGCGTGGTTCCTCCGCACTATTAGGTGTTACTGACAGGATGGGACACACCAATGCCGTCTGTGGGCTGTCCTATTGGGGGTATAAAGACTGGCCATTTCCGGTATAAGGGTTGTGTCCCAAAACCGTCACCCTACCCAGTTGTGTTTGTGGTATTTGTGGTTGTTGTGTCATCGCTACCTGTTGTTGTGGCAGTGTTTGGGGCTGTTGTTGTGTTAATTGTTGTTGTTGTTCATTTCCTTGTGGCAACATTTGCTGTTGTGGTATGCCCTGCTGTACCTGTGTGGGCCGTGGTTGTCCCTGATCACTCCATGATGGTGTTCCTGGTCTAACTCTACACGTGCGTGACATGTGCCCCAATAGTCCACAGCTCCAACACACCGGTGGTTCCCTACTCTGCCATGGGAAGCTCCCTTTGTTGTCCTGGTATACTGGTTGCCCTGTGGGGTAGGAATTTCTAAATCCTCCCACCTGTGGTTGGGTACCATACCCGTACCCTCTCCCTCTCATAATTCCTCCTCTCCCCCTACTATAATTATAATATCCAGCTCCTTGCATTGGGTATCCTCCTCCCATGTTGGGCGTGTATGGTTGGAGTGGCGGCACCTGTTGTGTTGTAGTCTGTGAAGGTGGTATTTGGGAGGAATCTTGTGCAGCCACTACTTGTGTGGGGCTTTGGGTCATTGTTGTAGGTGTAGTTATTAGTGCCCCTTCCATTGTGTATTTAGTAAGCTTTTTCTGTACTAATTTAGCCTCTTCCGTTTTCCTGTCCTCCTCCTTTTGTTTCATTTTTCCTTGCCATGTCCTACAATGATGCACTATAGTCAGTTGTATTTCGGGCCATGGTTTTGCTTCCATTCCCACTACTTTCTTTAGTTTTTTCTGAACTCCTTCTGGGAGCCCTTGTACCAGTATATGGTAAAATATTGCTGGTGTTTTATCCCATTGTTCTCTAGTTTCCATGCGCCACTTCTCTTGGATTTCCTGGATATAATCAACAGGATCTTCGTTCTCATGCATCTTGCGGGATGTAATTGCTCCTATATCTGATGTGTCTGGGTACTGTACCCTCAATGCCTGCCATAGTGCATGTCTGCAGTTTGCGAACGGTGCCCCATCGTGCGATGTATTTGTTATTGTTACCCCATGAAATCCCGCTCTCTTCAATATGTCATCCGCTCTATCCCCTAATATTGATATTAAAAGGCCCTTTACATCTCCTACTGCCAGCTTCTGTCCTGCAGTGTGTTTTTCCATTTCATATATCCATTTACCCGCACCTCCACTTAATGATGGGAGTCTACATTTTATATTTTCTTTATCGGTATGCTTCCAAGGAACATACTGTGGCCTAACCCCACCTCTCTCCAAAAGTGGCATTAAATTATGTCTTGTTTCACCCTTTGTGTTCCATAATATTGAGTCCTCACACCCTTCC